>NW_028318482.1:1565384-1878461 GCF_062004578.1 Staurois parvus
CCTGGCCTGGCACATCCACCTTGGGGTCCATGGGTCCTCCGCACGACAGGTCTCTTAGACGGTCTCCTAGGCGGGTCTTTTCCTCTGGACTGGCCCTTGGTGGCCTGGGACATCAGGTTAGCGTCTCCGGATCGATCTCTGGCATCTGGTCTTTCCCACAGGACATTATAGCTTCCTTCTAGGGTCTGGTCATTGACACCTCCGATCGCCGGTCTGATCACAGTCTGGGCCTTCCTTTCTAAATTATTAAAATGAACAGTTTGAGTAATGGATATACATAAAATTATATTATTGGATCCTGTAAGGCAAAAGATGAGTTATATGTTCAAAGGAAATTTAATGATGATCTCAATATCTCCAGATAGGAACTGGTGGGTTAGTCTTCCAACAACTGCAATTGAGACTTTGGATGGCAAGCACGTAATTGATTGATGTGCACCCATCTATCACTGATTTCACCATACCGGGTAACCTGCAATTTATATGCGACCGGAGAGATTTTATCAATGATAGAGAACGGACCTTTCCAAGATGGAAGGAATTTCCGTTCCTTGATCTGGTCTCTTGCAAAGTTGTATAGATAGACCTTGTCACCAATCTCATATTCCTTCTTGGAGGTTTTGAGATCATAGTATGTCTTAGCACTAGTTGCAGCTCTTTCCAAATTTCGCTGGGCAAAGGCAAAAGCATATTGCAGATGTTTACGTAACTCCTCTATGTACTGGTGTGTGGTGGTAGCATTGATCAAATTTTGATCTGTAGTGCGATACAATAAGTGCTGGGGCAGTACCATCCGTCTACCTGTCATCAGTTCAAAAGATGACATTTTTGTAACTGTATTCGGAGTAGCCCTCAACGCCATCAGGACCAGCGGGAGCTTGACATCCCAATCTTTGCCTGTTTCCTTAACAAATTTCTTAAGGACATTAACGATGGTCTGATTGTATCGTTCTACACCACCACTAGAGGCTGGCCGATAGGCGATATGCAATTTCCTTTTAACCCCCAAAATTTTCCACAATTTGGCCATCACTTCGCTAGTGAAGTGCGATCCTCTATCAGACTCTATCCTCTGAGGTAAACCAAAACGTGAAAATACATGATTTATTAGCAATGCAGCACATGTCTCGGAGCTGTTATTTGGTGCTGGTATACATTCGACATACTTGGTGAATAAACATGTAACTGTTAACATATACCGATTTCCTCGTGAAGATTTTGTTACTGGCCCAATAAAATCCATCTGAAGGTCTGACCAAGGCATACATATCCCCCTCTTCTGGAGAGGTGCTCTGTGAGTTGGCTTGGTAGGTTGAAATTGGGGACATATTAGGCAACCTTGGCAGTATTCCTTCACATCACGTAACATATGAGGCCAGTAGGCATAATCCCGCAGGATCTCATACGTGATCTTCTCTCCACGATGACCGGAAGTGGGAGCATCATGGGCATGCTGTAGCATCAAACCTCTAAATTTAAGTGGGACGACCCATTGTTGTACGCCACCCTTTGAGGTTCGTATCAACAATCCCTGGTATAAAGAGAATTGGGATTTGGATTTCATTAAGATACGTAAATCCTCCTTCCCACTACATACTTCCTTATTTATGGGATTTTGGTTGGGATCTTCTATATGACTATAAAACAAGCCTATTATTGGGTCTTCTTTTTGGGCAGTAATTAAATCCTCACTAGGAGAATCGTGACTCCACTGTAATGCATTCGGATCACCAGCTGTTCTGGCCTGTTGCCTGGTGACAGCTTCAACCTGTACAGTACCTAAAAATTGGTCAATGTCTAACAGTTCACCGGTGATTGCCCCTTCCTTGGCTAGAGAATCGGCCAGATCGTTCCCTTCTTTCTCGGCACCTAGAACCTTGGAGTGGCCTTTGGTCTTCTTGAAGTGCAGGGTGAGATCATTGGACCTTACCAGTTCATCGATGTGACAAAAGAGCTTACCATGTTTCACGGGTTTGTGATTACTCTTGTTCATGTTGTTTCGCTTCCACCTAGGGAAATACTCCACAAAACTATTCCTGACATAATTGGAATCGGTTATGATGGCACACTCTCTGATGTTGAACTCTATAGCCATCTCAACTGCTCTAAGAATTGCAGTAAGTTCAGCAACCTGACTGCTTTTTGGTCCAAGTTTGTATCCCACAGAAATTGGGGTGACACCTTGGGTCCAAACGATTCCAATACCTGCCACTAGTTGGAGCTGTTCCCCATCCTTGTGATGAAAAGCACAACCATCCACATATACACACGGCAGCTGTTTACAGTATTCTTCATCGTAAACCTTGTAGGGAGAGAACAGTTGTTCTTCCAGAAAGTCAGTGTCCGGGCCCTCCATAGCAGGCGTAGTTACGGAACAATCATGGAGCTCGGCTAGGCCCTGGGCTACTGGACTTTCCTTGTTCTGTTTGTACCGAATTTCAAGAGGCCACCCTTGCAAAGACAAAGTCCAAGCAGTGATGCGGCTATTAGACACATTTCCTCCCTTGATACGTTCACTCTTTAAATACTGTAAAGGCTGGTGTGCCGTTTCAACAATGATTCTCTCTCCCTGAATGTAACTGCGGAAATTCTGTAATGCCCACACGGTGGACAATAGAGCTTTTTCACAGTCACTGAACTTTACTTCAACCGGGGACAAAGTTTTACTGGCATAGGCAATCACCTTACTGACATCAGCACGTTTCTGGTAAAGAACAGAACTCATACTTACCTGCGTAAACCCTGTCTCTAGATAGAAATTTTTACCCCCTTCGGGATATCCGAGACACGGGGCTTGTGTGAGACGTTCCTTTAATTCCTTCATGGCGTCCTCCTGTTTCTTACCCCACGACCATCCGACATCCTTCTTCAGTAGGTGAAGCAACGGCTTGCTTATCTCGGCGTAATTATCAATAAACTTACGCGAGTAGTTTACCATACCTAGGAATGATCTCAATTCTTTAAGGTTAGTAGGGACTTTACAGTTCAGAACCGCCTCAACTTTCTTCTTTTGTGGGTTCAAACCTTCAGCAGTAACTTCATGGCCTAGGAAGTTTACCTTCGTGCGACACCACTGGGCTTTTTGTAAGGACAGTTTTACTCCTGCTGCTTTTAATTGGCCCAGGACATGCCGAAGTTCTGTAATGTGTTTGGCCATATCAGTACTTTTGATCAGGATATCGTCCACATATGCCAACGTCCCCCTTTCAAAGGCGTCTGGCATGGCCTTGTGCATGAACACAGCAAATTCATGTCCGGAATTTATGAATCCGAAAGGCATTCGTACCCAACAATATTGTCGATTTCCAAAACTGAAGGCCAGTTTGTATTGGTCTTCCTCACTCACCTTTATGGTCCAATACCCCTGTGCACAATCCAAGGCTGTAAAAACCTGGGATCCTTGGAGCTGGGCGAGACATTGGTCTATGTATGGGACAGGCCATCCTGACATGTACACACGTTTGTTTAGCTGACGGAGGTCAGCGCACAAACGCCATTGTCCATTGGGTTTTAAAATACCCAGGATCGGGTGGTTGTAGGAGCTGTGGATGGGCCTAATTATACCCCTTTCATGTAACTTCCTGATAATCTCAGCTAGAGATTCATAGGAAGCTAATGGTAACCTATACTGTCTTACGAATACTGGTGGGGCATCTGGATCTGTTTGGATCCTAGCGATGTGTAGGTCAGTAGTCCCACAATCGTAAGAATCCTTGGCAAAGATCTCTTGGAATTCAAGGAGAAGCTCTCGGAGCAATTGTCGGTCGAGATCACTGACACATGCATCGGCGAGGGCCACCATCTCTTCCACTAACTCCTTGAATCCAGGAAAGCTTTCCGGCTGACCTATCTCATATGCCTCTTCAAGTTTCGTGGTGAGGTCATTGGGTATGTGATGTGTGTGTGTGTTCTCCTGCCATCCAGGTTCTTTGGGGTACTCTTGTTCTTTGATTGGGTGATCAAAGACAATTGATGTCTCTTCGATTCGACAGGTGCCATCTTTAGAATCGAATGGATAAATGGACTCTATGGTGAAAATACCCTCTGGTAATGAATGGAATGTTTGTTCAATTAATTGTTCCTCCGACAAATATTCATCGGGGATGAGTCCAATCACCTGGTTAGTGACCCCAAAGGTGTAATATTCAGTCTCTACCGCTAGACCAATAAGGGTCTCTTTGGGTAAGACAATGTCCTGATTGGACAGATTATGGATGTAAATGTACATCGGGGATTGATGTGTGTTGACTAGGGGCGTGTGTGTAATGTTCAGTCCCTCCCCCTGCATTTTATGGGAGAGGCATACTAATGCATCTGACCCCTTCAGTCTATGTCCCTTTTTAACTTGGATGGGGAGCATGAAATTATTTATGCCCTTAGGAATTGTAATCTTTTGGGCTACCTGGACTTCAACAGCATAAGGCATCTGTTGCTGGGATTTTAAAGCTAAGTCCAGATTTTGGTATTTTTCGGGGTCCCCCTTTAGTCGACTCCATAAACAGTCATTAATTAGGTCGACTTGCATTGCAAAGCGATGTAATACATCGTTGCCAAAATAAATTTTAGTTTGGGGATTATCCAAGACTAGGAACACATGGGTGGCTGTTTTGTTTCCTACAGTGACGTTTAAGAGACACCTAGCCATTGAATTGTGATCATCAGAGTCATCAAGGGAGTCTGAAATCCAATGACGCTGAGGTGTGGAGAAACGGATCATTTCCATTTCGGTCAGGTGTTTTATCAGCCCATGGCTTACAAAGCTGTGTTCCTGTCTCAAATCTAGTTTGGCATATTTTGACCTATTAAGACCATTTATCCGGATGGGGATAAACAAGTCGCTGTTAACCCTTTCAATACCTGTCAAGAATTGGGTGTGATCTCCCCCTTTTCTTGGTTTATCCTCCTGATGAAAAGATATCGTAAGGATGTCATCTTGGAGGGAAATATCTTTTATTTTATCTTGGGGAATTCTAAAAATGTGTTCCTCATCTCTTCTGATAGGGTTATGGTCATCAGGTTTGATAACCGTTACATCAGGAAGTTGGCTGTTCCTGAAATGGATTTCTAATGATCCAGGCCTTTCTTCCACCAGGTGGCAGTGTTGTCGGGAATGGGGAGTTTTAAGTTTCCCATATTTAATCGGGGTATTTACCTGTGACCACAGTACTTGGTTCACACAGTCAACTATGGTGTTCAGCCTTTTTAGGAAGTCCATCCCAATTATCATGTGGTGCTGGGATATGCTAGCAATGATGATGGGGTGTCTCAGTTCCTTATTACCCAGTTTCAGTTTAAGCCAGGCGGTACCCATGACTTGTAAAGGGTCTCCACCTACACCAATCAATGAGCTGTCAAAGCTTTTCAGTCTCGGCTTGGTGGGCATGACATTCGCCACTTTGTCAAAATGTTCCTGTGACATGATGGTTGCTTGGGATCCAGTGTCTATTAAGCCGACAATCGAAAGATCACTGGCATCCTGCACCTGCACCGTGGCATAATATCTCCCATCAGATTCAGTCAGCTCACACATGAAATTAGTGTGGTTGAAGATCTGTGGGCCCTTCAATAACCTATGACTGGCTCTTATCTCACCGCATGTGGTGGACACATTACCCTTATCCTCCCTGGTGGGATTCTTGGACTGTCTCAAGACAGAAGCACAACTAGAAGTTGGTGCTCCGTCTGGCTTGTCAATCCCGACGACTTCCGATGCCGCGACTATATTAGGGGCAATAGATGGACACTGAAAAACAGGAGAATCGTTAATAACCAACAACTGGTCCCCCTTTGCCTGAGAACTAGCTTCTCCATTAGTAGGCGTGTCAAGGATGGGGCACACATCTCCTGTCATTCGACTCAGTGTTCTCCCCTGTTGGTTTAAGGCTTGGTTGCCTATTAATTCTGTGACCCTTGGTTGGTCACAGGAGCTGCTCCTAAAAAAGGATTGGATGGAAATTGAGTGACAAGCCTGTCCATTTGTTCAGCCATTTTGCTGACCTGTGCCTCTATTTGTCCAATACGCTCAGAGGAGTCATTCTGTTGATTCTCCCTTTTCCTATACTTGCGCTTGTATTTTGGACGAGACTGGTAATGAGACTCAGAGTCAGAACTACTGCTCTGGTCCCGACGCCATTGTTCTCTCTGAGGTTTTGGGGTCTCCCTGTTATTAAAGGGAGCCTGGGGTACTGTATCCCCCCTTTGAGCCTGAGGGTGTTCTTGGCGTGGAGGAAATCTTTGGAAGTCGGAATTTTTATTAAAATTGGGATTCTTATTGTAATTATGGTTCCTGTTGAAATTGGGGTTCCCATAAAAATTCCCATGTTGGTTTTGGCGAGGATAATAGAACCTCTGAGGATACCATTGACTCCTTTGGTTCTCATCACTGTACTGACCCTTACCATACTTTTTATTCTTCTCACTTCCACTACCGTAGTTCCCTGGCTTTTGTCGATCCTTTCTTACCCACTGGTTTTGGGGTGCAAAGTTATGGACCTCCTTCACTTGCTGGGTTTGAGGTACAAATCTAGGGGAACCATTGGTTTTACCCCCACGGACTACTTCCGCATATGATTTCTTCTCTGCCTGCAAATTTGGATTTGGAGGGGAAACGGTAGTGGCTGCTACTATCTTGGGGCTATTTTTAGGTTCTCTTTTTATCCCGCCCTCACTGGACTGTTGGATCGAGAATAAATAGTCGCTCTCTCTCACCAACCAATCAAGAGAGCATCCCTTTCTGTAATCCTTTGCAAGTCCCAATTTTATGTAAGCAGGTAATGCTTCATAGAATAGTGTCTTGAATTCTGGCTGGTTAGGATTGGGATCCTTTTCAGCCAGGAAATAGGCATTTCTGAGGACAGCCAGAAATTCTGCAGGGCTTTGGTGAGGACCACACTTTAAATTGTAGGCCGCAGCCTTGGCAGAGGTTACAGTTTTATAAGGCCCAAATTCCATGTGGCACTTATGTTTAACCTCTCTCCAGGACTGATTGGAATAGGCCCTCAAGGTCTCAAAGAATTGCCGGTATTTCTCTTCAAACACCCATGGCAGCAATTCTATTTTGGTGTGGTCATCTCTAATGCCCAGAATCTCTAACGTTTGTTCATATGTTTTCATGTGTTCGGTGATCTCAAGGGACCCTTTCTTAGAAAACATAGGAACAGTGTCCTTCAGGAACTTAATGACCTTTGGGGTGTCATATCTCCTGAATGACCCCTGCGATTTCCCTTCCTGCCTATATGAAACCTCATATTTTTCTTCAGAGCGCTCTGGAGTGTATCTTGAAAGCTTAGGAGGTGACCTATATTCTGACCCTGACTCACTATCAGATACTTCGCTGTGATGCGGGTATCTCCGCTCATCAGCCTCTGGCTTGACTGGGTTGGTCCGTCTTTGGACCCCAGAATTTATTTGGGCCGTCAACCTTATAATCTGCTCCTCCAGAGTTTTCTGCTCAGATTTTATCAAGGTAAGTTCTGACTGGTCATGCTTATCCCCTGGGTGAACTTTAATTTTGACAGGAGATAACCTCTCTGATCTGAAGTACTCCACCTCATCTTTTAAGTCCTGATACTTCTTTTGAAGTTGTTTTAATTCCTGAAAGTTTCTTTCATACAGGTCCTGAGCACTTCGAAAGTCTCTGACCAATCTACCATAATCTTTCTGGGATTCGTCTAAACGAATACCGGCATGACCAAGCTTCCCTTTCAAAGACTCAATGTCCTGATTTTTGCTTTCTAACAAGAGGCGGGCCTCTGACAACTCTTCCCTTAAAGTCATGGTTCGCTGGGCAGCTCCAGCGGTCATAAACCATAACATGGGCCAAGCTTCTAGGAGAAGTCTGTCACGGCTTTTATCACTTTCTGCTCCAGCAAATGCTATAAAAAACCCAACAACCTGGCCCTTTTGGTTGAACAGGTCCTCAAAGGTGCTCATAGCCTGTTTTTTCTCTTCATCCACAAATTCATTATTGCTATCCCCCAGACCTAATCTCTTGCGGAGATAATCTATTACTCCACATTCAACATACTTCTGCCAAGCACCGACAGCTTTCCGGGCTGGCTTCAGAGTTTCTTCCTCAATACCTTGGGCCGCCATATTTTCCTCGTTATGATTGGAAGAGGTGGATCCGTGATTACTGGATGCCATTTTGATACAAAATATATGTTTGATAAAGTGTACAAATATACAATCACCAGTGCGTTTTGTGTTATGGTACGATTTCTATGGCTCTCAGCAGCGCCTCCAAATTTATCCTGTGGTGGTTTATGTAAGGATATATATTATTTATAAAGGGCGTGTCCCTTTCCCTTAGATGAAATATTACAGTGCCTCCAGCCGTTAAAATACGGCAAATATTTAGTAGACCAATAATTTGGACACCTTGATAATTTGATCACCACTTATTATTATACCTTGAATTCTTTTAGCCAATATGATTTCGTACCATACACACAAAATTTGCCTTATAATAGATAAATATAAAAATTTATTTATGTACAAAAATTATATATATATATTAACACAAAACGCAAAAGACTGGTGATAAATGAATATTGGTACACACAATCAAAAATATATCCTACCAATGTAAGACACAATAATAAGGTCTCTAACTAATTACATCAATCACAAATTTTAAATGATATGATATTTATTAAATTTATTAATAATTAATAATTTCGAATATCTCAAAGGTTATATTCTTACAAGCCGTGGCCATAGGATTGCAAGAAGCAAGCCCTTGATATATGATACTCTGGTTATTAATATTCAATAAATTATGAAATATGAAAAAAATTTATAATATGGCAATAAACAATTTTTAACAGTAACACAGTATCTTTCTACATATATCTAACTACCCAATATTGTTATGATACACTAAGGTAATTTTATGATTCCACACAACAGAGAAAATAATTAATACAAAATCAAATAAATATCTCACCACACCCGGAATTCAGACTAGGCAACTCTCCCGTGGATTTAGCTGGCAGTGGAACGCCTTTAGACTGATATATAGGGCAAGTGATAGATTCAGTAGGGGAGAATGTAGGAAGTTATAAGATTAGAGGTTTAAAGTTTTAGGAAGTTTGAAAAGATGGAAGAGTAGTTATTCAGCAGAGATCTTCTTCAGATGTCAGGTCTTTCCATGAGGTTTTTATGAGGGGTTTTTTCTTTATGTTAAAGCACATGGGCTTTTATATCCACTAGTCCATTGTTCTAAGATACCTTCCCACCAGGCTTCCTGATTGGCTAGTTGAGAAATGTGTGTACATAAGCTATTTCTCACCTGCCCGCCAGCTGGCGGTCATGTATCACAGAACAATGTGAGCATTTGAGATGACTCATACCTTGGGTGGAATCTTCAGGTAATTTCAGGAATAAAATATACGGCTCTTTCCAGATATAGCAGTGATCATACCTATGATATTCTAAATAGGGACCATGGAATATAGGTGTATATTCAGTTATTCCTTCTTGAAATACCATCCTGTTTGTTTCCTGATAAGACATGTAACTAATGCTAGTTTATAATACATCTTACTTCCCATCATCTCAATACTCAAGTTAGTGATATATAGTTCCCATTGCTGAGTATTTAGTGGTGTTTAAAGTCTATGACATCTTATTTATAATCTGTTTTTGTAGTACATTTTTGTAATGATATACAGTGAACTTTTAGACTTAAATGTCCTAAATTTCACCTCTTTGTTTCAGAATCAACATTTTCTCTGTGTAGGGAAAAAAAAACAAAAAATTCTCTGTTTGCCTAGCCCTTGTATTGGACTCATGGTAAACAATTGTTAATGCTTTCACCCTTGGTGAACAATAGTAGATGGTAATAGTTTCAGAGGTCTGTTGGTTCATCACACTCTACAGGTTTTGGTTAAGCTTTCAACCAGTTGAGTTCCCGTCTCATTATTGTTGAAATGTTTACAAGTCAAAGTCTTATGTGTTTGACTTTCTGTATGTGCATTCTTCTCAACCTCCATATACAAATAGTCCTTGTTGACAGTTCAAACAGTCTTATTGTCTTGGAAAGGTCTTACTTCCCCCATTCTCTCCAGTTCTTTAACTAGAATTCTTGATGGTTCAACCAAGACAAAATTAACTCTTAGCATCCGGCTATGCTGAGCTGTTTGCCATATAATAGTATGTCTTGATAAAAGTCATATTCTTGAGACATGATTCAAAAGCCCACAACAGTGAGGAGACCTGAAAGTTGCACATGGCAGAGTGTGGCGATGGAGACAGCAGCAATGGGAGGCCGTACAGGGACCCATGAGAGACTCTGGACCTGGCAGCAGCATGAGGAGGCGGTACGGGGGCCCATGGCAGATTACGGGCCTGGCAGCAGCAATGGGAGGCCCGTAATCTGCCAGCACCCTATGACAAAAAATGGAACACACCAGCAGTGTGAGGAGACCTGAAAGTGACACATGTTTGGGGCATGATTCATGGCGGATTTAGTCAGTTGTGTCAGGAACTGGTGGTTTGAAATCCAGACTAATCCACGCCTGATTCATTTTCACAAACGTGAGTCTCTCCACACTTTGGGTGGACAGTCGTGTCCTCCGCGGAGTTACAATACCTCCTGCCGCACTAAACACGCGCTCCGATGCCAGGCTACTGGCCGGGCATGACAGCCTTTCAAGGGCAAATTCAGCTAGTTGGGGTCAAAGGTCAAGTTTCGTTGCCCAGTAGTCAAGGGGATTGTCTACCTCGGTTGGCAGGGTGCTGTCCAAGTAGGCCCAAGCCTGTTGTTTGAGGTCCTGCTCCAGGTCCACCTGATGCTGCTGCTGCTGCGGCTGGTTAGTAGTTTCCTCACTGCGCTGGTGAAGAAAGCTACTCATCATCGACTGCAGACTGAGGCAGCCGCTGCTGGTGGAGCTGCCACTGCTCCTACCACCCCACCCCTCCCCTGCTGCCATGGCAGCGGAACGCGAGCGCACAGGGCCCACAGTGTCTGAGGATGGACGTTGGCGCAGAAAGGCAGAGACCAGCTGACTACATAGGTGGTTTTTATAGTACGTTATTTTGGCCTCCCTCTCAGCAGGTGTGAAAAAGGCCACCATTTTTGAATGGTAGCGAGGGTCCAACAAGGTGGACAGCCAAAAGTCATCCCTCTGTCTGATGGTTATTATTCGGCTGTCGCTACGCAAGCAACCGAGCATGCTATGGGCCATTTGTGCCAAGGAATGCGAGGGACTCCCTGCCTCCATCTCCACAGCATACTGCCACGGTGCGTCTGGGTCCTCTGTCTCCTCCTCCTCCTCCTCTACCAGATGCTCCTGCTCCTCCACTCCTGTCCGCTGAGTGGAAAAACCACCCATTTCACTCAATAATTCCTGAGCACCAATGTCCTTCTCTACCTTCTCCTCTTCTTCCTGTCCTGCCCCCACAGGGGTCATGTGGCGTTAAGATCTGTGCGCCACGTCTACCGCACCCTGACCCACCATTGTTAACAGCATTTGTTCCAGGACGTGCAACAGAGGAATGACGTCGTTCATCCCATAGTCCTGCCGACTCACGAATAGCGTGGCCTCCTCAAAGGGCCTGAGCAAGCGGCAGGTGTCACGCATGAGCTGCCAATGGCTGACATCTAAGTTACACAGGGGAGTACCTTTATCCGCTTGTAACATCAGGAATCTGTGATGGCCTTTCGCTGTTCGTAAAGGCGGTCTAACATATGTAGGGTTGAATTCCACCTTGTTGCAACGTCACAGCATGAGGAGTCGGTACGGGGGCCCATGGCAGATTACGGGCCTGGCAGCAGCAATGGGAGGCCCGTAATCTGCCAGCACCCTATGACAAAAAATGGAACACACCAGCAGTGTGAGGAGACCTGAAAGTGGCACATGGCAGAGTGTGGCGATGGAGACAGCAGCAATGGGAGGCCGTACAGGGACCCATGAGACACTGTGGACCTGGCAGCAGCATGAGGAGGCGGTACAGGGGCCCATGGCAGATTACGGGCCTGGCAGCAGCAATGGGAGGCCCGTAATCTGCCAGCACCCTATGACAAAAAATGGAACACACCAGCAGTGTGAGGAGACCTGAAAGTGGCACATGGCAGAGTGTGGCGATGGAGACAGCAGCAATGGGAGGCCGTACAGGGACCCATGAGAGACTCTGGACCTGGCAGCAGCATGAGGAGGCGGTACTGGGGCCCATGGCAGATTACGGGCCTGGCAGCAGCAATGGGAGGCCCGTAATCTGCCAGCACCCTATGACAAAAAATGGAACACACCAGCAGTGTGAGGAGACCTGAAAGTGGCACATGGCAGAGTGTGGCGATGGAGACAGCAGCAATGGGAGGCCATACAGGGACCCATGAGAGACTCTGGACCTGGCAGCAGCATGAGGAGGCGGTACTGGGGCCCATGGCAGATTACGGGCCTGGCAGCAGCAATGGGAGGCCCGTAATCTGCCAGCACCCTATGACAAAAAAATGGAACACACCAGCAGTGTGAGGAGACCTGAAAGTGGCACATGGCAGAGTGTGGCGATGGAGACAGCAGCAATGGGAGGCCGTACAGCAGTGGTTCTCAACCTTTCTAATGCCGCGACCCCTTAATACAGTTCCTCATGTTGTGGTGACCCCCAACCATAAAATTATTTTCGTTGCTACTTCATAACTGTAATTTTGCAGTGGGAGGACTAGCGCCCCATCACTGATGTCAGTGGGATGAATAGTGCCCCATCATTGGCGTCAGTGGGAGGAATAGTGCCCCATCATTGGCGTCAGTGGGAGGAATAGTGCCCCATCATTGGCGTCAGTGGGAGGAATAGTGCCCCATCATTGGCGTCAGTGGGAGGAATAGTGCCCCATCATTGGCGTCAGTGGGAGGAATAGTGCCCCATCATTGGCGTCAGTGGGAGGAATAGTGCCCCATCATTGGCGTCAGTGGGAGGAATAGTGCCCCATCATTGGCGTCAGTAGGAGGAATAGTGCCCCATCATTGGCGTCAGTGGGAGGAATAGTGTCCCATCATTGGCGTCAGTGGGAGGAATAGTGTCCCATCATTGGCGTCAGTGGGGGGAATAGTGCCCCATCATTGGCGTCAGTGGGGGGAATAGTGCCCCATCATTGGCGTCAGTGGGGGGAATAGTGCCCCATCATTGGCATCAGTGGGAGGAATAGTGCCCCATCATTGGTATGAGTGGGAGGAATAGTACCCCATCATTGGTGTCAGTGGGAGGAATAGTGCCCCATCATTGGTGTCAGTGGGAGGAATAGTGCCCCATCATTAGTATCAGTGGGAGGAATAGTGCCCCATCATTGGTGTCAGTGGAAGGAATAGTGCCCCATCATTGGTAAGAGTGGGAGGAATAGTGCCCCATCGTTGGCGTCGGGGGGAGGAATAGTGCCCCATCGTTGGCGTCAGTGGGGGGAGGAATAGTGCCCCATCGTTGGCGTCAGTGGGGGGAGGAATAGTGCCCCATCGTTGGCGTCAGTGGGGGGAGGAATAGTGCCCCATCGTTGGCGTCAGTGGGGGGAGGAATAGTGCCCCATCGTTGGCGTCAGTGGGGGGAGGAATAGTGCCCCATCGTTGGCGTCAGTGGGGGGAGGAATAGTGCCCCATCGTTGGCGTCAGTGGGGGGAGGAATAGTGCCCCATCGTTGGCGTCAGTGGGGGGAGGAATAGTGCCCCATCGTTGGCGTCAGTGGGGGGAGGAATAGTGCCCCATCGTTGGCGTCAGTGGGGGGAGGAATAGTGCCCCATCGTTGGCGTCAGTGGGGGGAGGAATAGTGCCCCATCATTGGCGTCAGTGGGAGGAATAGTGCCCCATCATTGGCGTCAGTAGGAGGAATAGTGCCCCATCATTGGCGTCAGTGGGAGGAATAGTGTCCCATCATTGGCGTCAGTGGGAGGAATAGTGTCCCATCATTGGCGTCAGTGGGGGGAATAGTGCCCCATCATTGGCGTCAGTGGGGGGAATAGTGCCCCATCATTGGCGTCAGTGGGGGGAATAGTGCCCCATCATTGGTATCAGTGGGAGGAATAGTGCCCCATCATTGGTATGAGTGGGAGGAATAGTACCCCATCATTGGTGTCAGTGGGAGGAATAGTGCCCCGTCATTGGTGTCAGTGGGAGGAATAGTGCCCCATCATTAGTATCAGTGGGAGGAATAGTGCCCCATCATTGGTGTCAGTGGAAGGAATAGTGCCCCATCATTGGTAAGAGGGGGAGGAATAGTGCCCCATCGTTGGCGTCAGTGGGGGGAGGAATAGTGCCCCATCGTTGGCGTCAGTGGGGGGAGGAATAGTGCCCCATCGTTGGCGTCAGTGGGGGGAGGAATAGTGCCCCATCGTTGGCGTCAGTGGGGGGAGGAATAGTGCCCCATCGTTGGCGTCAGTGGGGGGAGGAATAGTGCCCCATCGTTGGCGTCAGTGGGGGGAGGAATAGTGCCCCATCGTTGGCGTCAGTGGGGGGAGGAATAGTGCCCCATCGTTGGCGTCAGTGGGGGGAGGAATAGTGCCCCATCGTTGGCGTCAGTGGGGGGAGGAATAGTGCCCCATCGTTGGCGTCAGTGGGGGGAGGAATAGTGCCCCATCGTTGGCGTCAGTGGGGGGAGGAATAGTGCCCCATCGTTGGCGTCAGTGGGGGGAGGAATAGTGCCCCATCGTTGGCGTCAGTGGGGGGAGGAATAGTGCCCCATCGTTGGCGTCAGTGGGGGGAGGAATAGTGCCCCATCGTTGGCGTCAGTGGGGGGAGGAATAGTGCCCCATCGTTGGCGTCAGTGGGGGGAGGAATAGTGCCCCATCGTTGGCGTCAGTGGGGGGAGGAATAGTGCCCCATCGTTGGCGTCAGTGGGGGGAGGAATAGTGCCCCATCGTTGGCGTCAGTGGGGGGAGGAATAGTGCCCCATCGTTGGCGTCAGTGGGGGGAGGAATAGTGCCCCATCGTTGGCGTCAGTGGGGGGAGGAATAGTGCCCCATCGTTGGCGTCAGTGGGGGGAGGAATAGTGCCCCATCGTTGGCGTCAGTGGGGGGAGGAATAGTGCCCCATCGTTGGCGTCAGTGGGGGGAGGAATAGTGCCCCATCGTTGGCGTCAGTGGGGGGAGGAATAGTGCCCCATCGTTGGCGTCAGTGGGGGGAGGAATAGTGCCCCATCGTTGGCGTCAGTGGGGGGAGGAATAGTGCCCCATCATTGGCGTCAGTGGGGGGAGGAATAGTGCCCCATCGTTGGCGTCAGTGGGGGGAGGAATAGTGCCCCATCGTTGGCGTCAGTGGGGGGAGGAATAGTGCCCCATCGTTGGCGTCAGTGGGGGGAGGAATAGTGCCCCTTCGTTGGCGTCAGTGGGGGGAGGAATAGTGCCCCATCGTTGGTGTCAGTGGGGGAGGAATAGTGCCCCATCGTTGGTGTCAGTGGGGGGAGGAATAGTGCCCCATTGTTGGTGTCAGTGGGAGGAATAGTGCCCCATTGTTGGTATCAGTGGGAGGAATAGTGCACCATCGTTGGTGTCAGTGGGGGGAGGAATAGTGCCCCATCGTTGGTATTAGTGACACAAATGATGGGGCACTATCCCTTCCACTGACACCAATGATACTTACCTTGCTGACTCCTGCTCCAGCCTGGGCTCGCTCTCTCCCTCTCCCATCTACAGCCTGCATACCTGGCTGCAGCAGCAAAATTTGCACTTACCTGTCAGCTGTCTTCCTTCTCTGGCATCTCTCTTCACTCGCTCCTGCAGCTCCCTCGATCTCCGCGCGCTGCCACTCGGCTCCTCCTCTCCAAGCTCCACCTTCTCGCCGGTGATTGGCCGCCTGTGTGCCTCTCCTGAGCTACAGTTACGGTGGCCAATCAGCGGCGAGGAGGCGGTGACAGGGGCAGCATATCATCCCGCCCACACATCGCCGGAGACAGCAGCGGTGTCTCGGTTCCTAAGACCATCGGAAATATGTGTTTTCCGATGGTCTTAGGCGACCCCTGGGAAATGGTCGTTCGACCCCCAGGTTGAGAACCGCTGCCGTACAGGGACCCATGAGACACTCTGGACCTGGCAGCAGCATGAAGAGGCGGTACAGGGGCCCATGGCAGATTACAGGCCTGGCAGCAGCAATGGGAGGCCCGTAATCTGCCAGCACCCTATGACAAAAAATGGAACACACCAGCAGTGTGAGGAGACCTGAAAGTGGCACATGGCAGAGTGTGGCGATGGAGACAGCAGCAATGGGAGGCCGTACAGGGACCCATGAGAGACTCTGGACCTGGCAGCAGCATGAGGAGGCGGTACTGGGGCCCATGGCAGATTACGGGCCTGGCAGCAGCAATGGGAGGCCCGTAATCTGCCAGCACCCTATGACAAAAAATGGAACACACCAGCAGTGTGAGGAGACCTGAAAGTGGCACATGTTTGGGGCATGATTCATGGCGGATTTAGTCAGTTGTGTCAGGAACTGGTGGTTTGAAATCCAGACTAATCCACGCCTGATTCATTTTCACAAACGTGAGTCTCTCCACACTTTGGGTGGACAGTCGTGTCCTCCGCGGAGTTACAATACCTCCTGCCGCACTAAACACACGCTCCGATGCCACGCTACTGGCTGGGCATGACAGCCTTTCAAGGGCAAATTCAGCTAGTTGGGGCCAAAGGTCAAGTTTCGTTGCCCAGTAGTCAAGGGGATTGTCTACCTCGGTTGGCAGGGTGCTGTCCAAGTAGGCCCAAGCCTGTTGTTTGAGGTCCTGCTCCAGGTCCACCTGATGCTGCTGCTGCTGCGGCTGGTTAGTAGTTTCCTCACTGCGCTGGTGAAGAAAGCTACTCATCATCGACTGCAGACTGAGGCAGCCGCTGCTGGTGGAGCTGCCACTGCTCCTACCACCCCACCCCTCCCCTGCTGCCATGGCAGCGGAACGCGAGCGCACAGGGCCCACAGTGTCTGAGGATGGACGTTGGCGCAGAAAGGCAGAGACCAACTGACTACATAGGTGGTTTTTTTAGTACGTTATTTTGGCCTCACTCTCAGCAGGTGTGAAAAAGGCCACCATTTTTGAACGGTAGCGAGGGTCCAACAAGGTGGACAGCCAAAAGTCATCCCTCTGTCTGACGGTTATTATTCGGCTGTCGCTACGCAAGCAACCGAGCATGCTATGGGCCATTTGTGCCAAGGAATGCGAGGGACTCCCTGCCTCCATCTCCACAGCATACTGCCACGGTGCGTCTGGGTCCTCTGTCTCCTCCTCCTCCTCCTCCTCTACCAGATGCTCCTGCTCCTCCACTCCTGTCCGCTGAGTGGAAAAACCACCCATTTCACTCAATAATTCCTGAGCACAAATGTCCTCCTCTACCTCCTCCTCTTCTTCCTGTCCTGCCCCCACAGGGGTCATGTGGCATTGAGATCTGTGCGCCACGTCTACCGCACCCTGACCAGCCATTGTTAACAGCATTTGTTCCAGGACGTGCAACAGAGGAATGACGTCGTTCATCCCATAGTCCTGCCGACTCACGAATAGCGTGGCCTCCTCAAAGGGCCTGAGCAAGCGGCAGGTGTCACGCATGAGCTGCCAATGGCTGACATCTAAGTTACACAGGGGAGTACCTTTATCCGCTTGTAACATCAGGAAATCGGTGATGGCCTTTCGCTGTTCGTAAAGGCGGTCTAACATGTGTAGGGTTGAATTCCACCTTGTTGCAACGTCGCAGATCAGGCGATGCTGTGGAATTCCGTTCTGCCGCTGCAGCTCAAGGAGGGTGTGCTTTGCGGTGTAGGAATGGCTGAAATGCATGCAAAGTTTACGTGACATTTTAAGGATGTCTTGCAGTGGGATGGTGGATTTTAGGAACCGCTTGACAACCAGATTGAACACGTGAGCCATGCATGGCACAACCTTCCTTGACGCAGAGCAGACACCATGTTCTTTCCGTTGTCGGTCAACATGGTTCCGATTTTCAGTTTGCGCGGAGACAGCCATCTGTCGATTTCTCTATTCATTACACTCAGAAGTTCCTCCCCTGTGTGACTACGTTCGCCAAGGTATACCAGGTGCAGCACAGCGTGACACCGTTGCGCCCTGCACATGTGATATGCCGGTCGGGTAATGGGACTTGGCACGGGGGTGGCGGCTGAGGACACGGCGGAAGAAGAGGTGGTAGAGGCGGACATCTTTTGTGGACCAAGGACGTGCAAACGTGGAGGCAAAAGCGGCGTGACCTGTCCAAGTTGCTGGTGCGGCTGTGCTGGCACCACGTTCACCCAGTGGGCCGTAAATGACATGTACTGTCCCTGACCGTAGTTACAGCTCCACACGTCGGCGCTGCCGTGCACTTTGGCAGAGACCGACATGCTCAAAGACTGGCCCACCATCTCTTCTACATGTGAATGCAGGGCTGGCACTGCCTTTTTGGCGAAGAAATGACGGCTTGGCACTCTCCACCGCGGCGCGGCACAAGCCATCATTTCTCGGAAAGGTGCTGAGTCCACCACTTGGAAAGGGAGGGACTGCAGCACCAGCAACTTGGACAGGAGGACGTTCAGCTTTTGCACCGTCGGGTGCGTGCTCGCAAACTGTTGTCTCTTGGAAACGGATTCCAAGAAAGACTGCTGACGGAATCCGTGAAGAGGAGTAGCAGGAGAAGGAGCATCTGAACGAGCGGAAGATGCCAACGAGCGACAACTCCCCTCAGCAGAAGTGTTGGAGCCTTGACTGGCTGATAGAGGGCGATTGACGTCGGGTGATGGAGCAAGTAACGGAGCGGGTGATGGAGCGGGGGCTGGGGCAGGCAGAACCGCCGTATCTTTATCACGGTTTTCCCAGGCCACCAAATGGCGATGCTGCATATGCTGACGCAACGCTGTAGTCCCAACATGGGCCCCCTGGCCACGCTTGACTTTCTGGCCACATAGTCGGCATACGGCTACGTTTACTTCCTCGGGCGGCTTGACGAAAAATTGCCACACCGCCGAGTAGGAAACTTTGCCCCCGATACTCCTCACTGGCTGACTGCTGCTTCCTCCGTGCACACCGGCACCACTACTGTCCGTGGTGGTAGGCTGCAGTGGAGCTGGTGCTGTACTCCGTGGCCGTTTGCCTCCGCTGACACTGCTGCGACCCTGCTGCCTCCTGGGCAACCCACCGACTGTTTTGCTCGCTGCCAAGCTGCCACCCTCTTCTCCTGATGATGCGGAAGCAATAGCCTGATGATGACGAGGCTGCCAAGTGCGATCAGCCTCATCATCATCAATTAGGGTCTCCGCCTCACTACTAGCCCCCTCGGCTGCGTGTGGGTCAGGAGACAGACCTGTCTCTAGACCGGCTACCGAGCCACTCTCCTCGCCACTACTTCTTCGCCTGGCTGCTGAAGAGGCGGATGTCTCCCCCCGTTCCTGACCGCCCTCTGTTAGCTCTTCCTCACTGTACAGTGGGGCTGAGCCCACAGCATGCGATACTTCGCTTGGTGAGGGAACACCAAAGGACAGGGGCAGGTAGAGGACACGTGATTTCAGTGGGCTTGCTCCCGGGCCATGCCAACTAACGGTTGTGTTTGACGTACCCACCGACCGTTGGCTGTAGGTGTCAGAGGTGACCTGGGAAGAGGAAGACGACCGAGCCAACCAATCGATGACGGCAGGGTTGTCGGTGAAGACACGACCGCTGGATGACACCGGGAGCACTGGCCTCTGGCTGCGACTAGTGCTGCCTCGACCCCTTCCTCTGCTGCCACGTCTGCTCGCTCCTAAAACATTGCCTCCTCTGCCACTCCTCTGCATGTTGTCTGACATACTCTTTAATTCAACGATTCTGTGTCCCTGAGTAACAATTCTGTGTCCCTGAGTAACAATTCTGTGTCCCTGAGTAACAATTCTGTGTCTGTCCCTCAGTAACAATTCTGTGTCCCTCAGTAACAATTCTGTGTCCCTCAGTAACAATTCTGTGTCCCTCAGTAACAATTCTGTGTCTGTCCCCGAGTAACAATTCTGTGTCTGTCCCTGAGTAACAATTCTGTGTCTGTCCCTCAGTAACAATTCTGTGTCTGTCCCTCAGTAACAATTCTGTGTCTGTCCCTCAGTAACAATTCTGTGTCTGTCCCTCAGTAACAATTCTGTGTCTGTCCCTCAGTAACAATTCTGTGTCTGTCCCTCAGTAACAATTCTGTGTCTGTCCCTCAGTAACAATTCTGTGTCTGTCCCTCAGTAACAATTCTGTGTCTGTCCCTCAGTAACAATTCTGTGTCCCTCAGTAACAATTCTGTGTCTGTCCCTCAGTAACAATTCTGTGTCTGTCCCCGAGTAACAATTCTGTGTCTGTCCCTGAGTAACAATTCTGTGTCTGTCCCTCAGTAACAATTCTGTGTCTGTCCCTCAGTAACAATTCTGTGTCCCTCAGTAACAATTCTGTGTCCCTCAGTAACAATTCTGTGTCTGTCCCTGAGTAACAATTCTGTGTCCCTCAGTAACAATTCTGTGTCTGTCCCTGAGTAACTCAGGGACAGACACAGAATTGTTACTCAGGGACAGACACAGAATTGTTACTGAGGGACACAGAATTGTTACTCAGGGACAGACACAGAATTGTAACAATTCTGTGTCCCTCAGTAACAATTCTGTGTCCCTCAGTAACAATTCTGTGTCTGTCCCTGAGTAACAATTATGTGTCCCTCAGTAACAATTCTGTGTCCCTCAGTAACAATTCGGTGTCTGTCCCTCAGTAACAATTCTGTGTCTGTCCCTCAGTAACAATTCTGTGTCTGTCCCTCAGTAACAATTCTGTGTCTGTCCCTCAGTAACAATTCTGTGTCTGTCCCTCAGTAACAATTCTGTGTCCCTCAGTAACAATTCTGTGTCTGTCCCTGAGTAACAATTCTGTGTCTGTCCCTCAGTAACAATTCTGTGTCTGTCCCTCAGTAACAATTCTGTGTCCCTCAGTAACAATTCTGTGTCCCTCAGTAACAATTCTGTGTCCCTCAGTAACAATTCTGTGTCTGTCCCTCAGTAACAATTCTGTGTCTGTCCCTCAGTAACAATTCTGTGTCTGTCCCTCAGTAACAATTCTGTGTCTGTCCCTCAGTAACAATTCTGTGTCTGTCCCTCAGTAACAATTCTGTGTCTGTCCCTCAGTAACAATTCTGTGTCCCTCAGTAACAATTCTGTGTCTGTCCCTCAGTAACAATTCTGTGTCTGTCCCTCAGTAACAATTCTGTGTCCCTCAGTAACAATTCTGTGTCCCTCAGTAACAATTCTGTGTCCCTCAGTAACAATTCTGTGTCTGTCCCTGAGTAACAATTCTGTGTCTGTCCCTCAGTAACAATTCTGTGTCTGTCCCTCAGTAACAATTCTGTGTCCCTCAGTAACAATTCTGTGTCCCTCAGTAACAATTCTGTGTCTGTCCCTGAGTAACAATTCTGTGTCTGTCCCTGAGTAACAATTCTGTGTCTGTTCCTGAGTAACAATTCTGTGTCTGTCCCTGAGTAACAATTCTGTGTCTGTCCCTGAGTAACAATTCTGTGTCTGTCCCTGAGTAACAATTCTGTGTCCCTCAGTAACAATTCTGTGTCCCTCAGTAACAATTCTGTGTCCCTCAGTAACAATTCTGTGTCTGTCCCTGAGTAACAATTCTGTGTATGTCCCTGAGTAACAATTCTGTGTCTGTCCCTGAGTAACAATTCTGTGTCCCTCAGTAACAATTCTGTGTCCCTCAGTAACAATTCTGTGTCTGTCCCTGAGTAACAATTCTGTGTCCCTAAGTAACGTTTCTGTGTCCCTAAGTAACGATTCTGTGGCCCTAAGTAACGATTCTGTGGCCCTAAGTAACGTTTCTGTGGCCCTAAGTAACGTTTCTGTGGCCCTAAGTAACGTTTCTGTGGCCCTAAGTAACGATTCTGTGGCCCTAAGTAACGTTTCTGTGGCCCTAAGTAACGTTTCTGTGGCCCTAAGTAACGATTCTGTGGCCCTAAGTAACGTTTCTGTGTCCCTAACCCTCTCCCTCAATACAGCCAGGTCTGCCTCTGTTGAATGACTGGAGGCAAATGGAGAATTCTAAAATGGCCGCAATTTATAGCTCGACCATTACACAGTGCTGGCTGGCTGGCTGCTGATTGGCTAATGCGATCACATGTCATGAATGAATGCATTATGGGTCAGCGCGCCTTGTCTGCGCGCCTTCCCAGAGATCCCCGCTCCGTCGCCGCACATGTCGCCGCCATTTTTGGAAAAATTTCGATTCGCGCATCCGAAGTCTGCTAATTTTCGGATTCGTCGCGAATCGAAATTTTCCTAATATTCGAAACGAATTCCACTTCGCCAAGTTCGATTCGCTCATCTCTAGTTACGATATATAGGCCAGGTATGCAGACTGTGTAGAGGTTGCCAGAAAATATCCCAGACACCCCTGATTCATCCACTGGAGAAAGGGACTATGCAGGAGGATGCCCTCTCCCAGCCAGCTCCATTCCTGTAGCAGGTCAGACCTCCAGTATCCTGCTGGAATCTTGCAGGGACACAGCACAGTCCACCAGGAGGACCCCAGGAGCCCACCCAACCTGCCCCAATAGCTGACCTGACTCCAGGGGACTCCAGGGGCTGGTGGGCAAGTCGATAGGGCGGCAGTCCGGCCGCGACGGCGATCCGCTCCAGCTGCGGATCTAGGAAACACCGCGGCTTCACACGCCGCGGTAGGCCTCAATCCGCCCCGCGCCCCAGATGCTCAGAGAAGGGGCAGAGTGACTCGACACCCCTCCTCAGATGTCAGATGGTGTCTGGGCAGCCGGGGATCCGCTGTGGGCAGCCTCCGTATCCCGGATGGTAACGGATGGAGGATTAGGGTGCCGGAGCTTCAGAAAGAAGCGTCTGCTCCCGGCACCCGCATCTGTTTTTTCTTAACATTGGTAAGGGTATGCATTCCTTACTACACTTAGAAGTGTCACAGTGCTGGTTGGAATAGAGCACTGAAGAGTGATTCACATTCACAAGGGTTTTTATTGTTTTGGTTTCACAGTTTTTTTCACTTTGTTCACTTTTTCACGGATTATTAATGTGATTGGGTATTCACTTGAATGAAGTCACTATTATTTATTTAGTTATAAAAAAAGATAATGCACTATGTGAATATTTTTTCTTTTTGAGGTATATTATCGGAGGAATTTTTTGAACACGAGAAGAATTTGATTTAAAGATTGGACTTATACGGTTTGGACTGCACATAGTTTTTGAGGATTTATTGTATAGCATCTTCTGTCTGTTGATTTTTGTACATCTTTTGGGGTGAAGGTGTTAGTGGGGCTGTGGGGAATTGGATTATTTATTAAGAGAGTGGTTTCTGATTTTACATAAAAAAATAGAACACTGATAAAATAGGAATAATCAGTTAGCAACATTTAACAAAATATAGAGTCATGAGAAGTAAGCGTCAACTATTAAACTGCAACACCAGCCGTAATGGGGAAGAAAAGGCTTGTTGAAGTATCATTTCTCTCTAAGCCATTGGTGCTGTAATAGTGGATGCAGATAATTATGTAAATGTATACTCTGACATAAATAGATAGAATGATCCTAATTTGAATAATAATGGACTTATAAAAAGAGGAGGTCCCTTTAAGTAGAGATCACAACTTGAGTCCTGTGATGTTTAAAGTTCCTGACATGCTGGTGTCCATTGTCTTCTTCTAGAAACGGTGGAGCTCATAAACAGTAGTGAATACTGGTAATTCAATTAAGTTAAAACAGACTGTGGTACTACTCAAAGGAAAGATCTCCTGATACTGAGGTGTAAAGATGTCTGCATGCAGTGTCTCTAGTCCAATGACAGAAAGAGGTTGGGCATCTGCTCACTCACCAATCCCATGCATAGTATGGCCTCCTAGGAACAAGAGTTCTTACACAGGTTTTTGGTTGTTTGCAGGGATGTGCAGAAAACTGTATAATGACAATCCCGATGCAGAGAAGCTGATGTGATCTCGGTGTGGCGATTGGTGTCACTGCTGTGCTGAAATGATGTGCAGAGTCCTGCAACAGTAGGCTAACAATCTGTCTCTGCAGGAGAACAGCAGTCCCCATGTTCAGCTCTTAATCCCCTGCCAAGAAAGCGAGCCAGCCACTTGCTGTGGAATATATGTGCTCCCCCAGCATCCCTCTGGTTCACCAGCTCTCTGGTAGTTGTAGTTGAATCAGCACTCATAAATACAGAATGTATTGGCTATAGGACTACAGGTCACAAGATCCTCTGTTGTCAGAAGTACTGAATCCACTCTGCTAACAGGAAGTGATGCAGCAGTCCCAGTACTAGGCACTAGGTGAAAAGACTGAATCATAGTCTCATCTGTAAATGTCCCTGAAAGGCATACTGATATAGCCAGCACCTGGTTATACACAAATGAAGGGAAAAAGGAAGATTTTTAGGCTTTATGAGGTTTGTACATCACATTTGTCACGGAGCTGGCCCTTCCCCCCCATCCTCTAGCCTTGCTGCCTGCCACCCCACACCCCTCAGCAGCCCCTCACTCTTCTGTCCCTTCCATGCTGGGACTTCTAGTCCTCCGTGTCCCTGACACAGGCAGCCCTCGGCAGCCCCTCACCGCCCTCGCTTGCAGTCTGGCCCCCTGCTGAAGGAATCCACAAACAAGCCCCCTCCTCCCTTCCCCCTCATGCACATCTTCCCAGGCTCCCTGGGCGGGTCCGGAGACCTGGGAGACAGGGCCCGTTGCCATGGTAACCCGACAGGAAGTCTCTGGTTACCAACAAGGCGCCCAGCTCTATACTTAAGGGTGAGCAGAAACCCCCCCCCCCCGGTGTTCTCCTGACTGCGTGTGTGAGAGAAGGCTGTGCTGAGCGCCAGCTTCTCTCATCTGACCATCCCCCGTCCTCCTTCCCATCTCCCTGGCTGACCGGACTGTCCATCTGCTGCTGGATCCTCTCCGGTGTGGGGTGAACTCTTTGCTGCCTGGAACCTTTTCCCTGCCTGGACTTACCTCTTGTTCCCTGTGAGCCTGCGGGCTGGACATTTTCCCTGCCTGGATTTAACTCTTTGTTGCCCGTGAGCCGAACAGACTTAACCCTTCCCTGCCTGGAGCTGCCTGTGTGGATTATCCATGTGTTGCCTGTGTGGACTGTAGCCCTCTGTGTCCGGCTCCCCGCATCCAGTAAGTGGACTAACCCCGTGCTACCCAAAAGACTGAGTCCAATTCTCCCCAGGAACCCGAAGTCCCACAAAGCCACCCTTGCCTTACTGAACCCTGTGGATTACCATACCCCTGTTGTTCCATATTGCCTCCCAAAGAACTTTACTGTGTTACTGTGTCTGGTGTGGATCTGTGGACTAAAAGGAACTGTTGTCTGTGTCTCAAAAACCTCCCCAATAAAAGCCTGCACATTGGGTTCTGTGCAATCTGTCTCTGTGTGCTCTCTGGTTCTCTTGACAACATTGTAACTAGATTTAGTATTTGTTTTGACTGTCATACAAAAGAATTTAGATGTCCTTTAAGACAGTCATGTATTCAGTAACACAATACTTAAAGTGTTACTAAACACAGGACCCTGCATTTACTATATCTGGTCTCCCACAGTACACCGAACATGGAAATGCAATTATTTTAGGAAATATAAACTGCTAAATACCTTTTCTCATCAGCAGTATATAGAAGTCTTGTTATTTCTGTCAGTAGTAGATAGCAGTCTTGTGATCAGTGTCCAGCCCAGCACTAGCTAAAGCTTGTAGGATGAGTTTTCTTTCTGCTCTAGGAGGATGCAAATCCCCTGACCTCTGTCTGGACAGTGCTGATTGGCCCTGTGCTTATCACCTGCACTCTCCCAAGGAAAAAAAAAACCTCTCTAGCAATACACACTAAACTGAGCATGTGCATGCCTATGGTTCAGTCTGTAGAGAAGAGTTGGTCGCTTGAAAAAGGGGAGGAACAGAGAAGACAGAATCAAACATCCTTTTTACACAATGCAGAGGATTAACCCCTTAGGTTCCACAGCGAGTTTAACAAGCATGCTTTGCTGCATATACAGACTGGTTTTACTGTTGTGGGTTGAGTAACACTTTAAATACATTTGTCTCTACAGCCAATATAAATATCTACAAAAAATGATATTAGCTTTCTGTAACTATGTACACCACAGGACTAATGGTGGCCACACCTATAATAATAAGGTCCTTAAAATGATAATTCAATGCAATTAAATTGATCAAATTGAATACATTTAATTTAGTGAGCACCTAATTGATTCAGATTCTGCCACTTCGATTGTCTGTGGTAAAATTTTGTCAATCGCTACTGATCAGTCAAACAAATATGCGCATGTGTATCAAAGAACTGTAATACCATGAATCATAATACAGACTGATATGATCTTTTTAATAAATTGTTTAGATTTATGACTCAGATATTGTATTTAAAAAAATATATTTGACCTCAAAGTGCCAAATACTGTGTGTGTTGTTTGACAGTTTCTTGAATGATAAATTGCTTGCTTGCAATCACTCGTACCTAGATAAACCACAAATTGTTACATTTATGCCCACAATTTGACAGGAAATAAGGAGGGCCAGCATAGTGAGACAATCAGGCTTTGGTGCATTGTACAGTGCTGTCAGTCTAATAATGGGAGCTTACTGAGAAGGGGGTCAGCAAGTGATTATTAGCATGTTGTCACTCCTTCACTGTCTAATCATTTGCTCTTTTCAGATCTCTGCATATAAAACATATTGAGAGCAGTGAGATTAATATAGCTTGTAAATCCAACATCAGTCACTCGATAATGTTCACTTGCTACTACTTGAATTGCAAATGACAGATCCCCAGCTGGCTTCTGTATGTAAAGAAATAGGTTGGGATTCTGGGTTACATCATTAGCAAATATTTGCTCAGTGACATCACCTAGGATTCCCTGTCCATTTATTTACAAACAAAAGGCAGCGGGGATCTGTCATTTTTCAGATGCCACCACAGAATAACAGATTACTGACTCAGGTTTTAGAGTTTTTTTAGGGTTTTTTGTACAGATTGAATTTACTGACTGCATTTCTGTTAAGGAGATCTCCCCTATAGGAGCGACCATGCAAAAAGTAAAGGCAAAGCTCCATAACTGGATGAAAGACAGCAATAGAACCCCACTGAAGTTGTATTTTATTAGTTTTAGGATTGGTACAATTTTAGGGGTGGGTTTGGTGTGAAAATGTTGATAAATGTAAGGTTATGCACTTGGGGGCTAAGAATATGCATGCATCATACATACTAGTTGGAGTACAACTGGGGGAATCAATGGTGGAGAAGGATCTGGGAGTTCTGGTAGATCACAAGCTTAATAATGGCATGCAATGGCAAGCTGCGGTTTCTAAAGTGAGCAAAATCTTCTCTTGTATTAATAGAGGTATAGACTCCAGAGAGAGAGATATCATATTACCCCGGTACAAATCATTAATAATATCTCATCTGGAATATGCAGTTCAGTTTTGGGCACCAATTCACAAAAAGAACATTGGGGAACTGGAGAAAGTACAGAGAAGGGCAACCAAACTGATAAGAGGCATGGAGGAGATCAGCTATGAGGAATGATTAGAGGAACTGAATTTATTCTCTCTTGAGAAGAGGAGATTAAGGGGGGATATGATCAACATGTATAAATACATCAGTGGTTCATATAGTAAACTCGGTGTAGAATTATTCACCCTGAGGTCATCACAGAGGACACTTTTTACATCTGGAGGAAAAGAAATTTAATCTCCAAACAAGTAAAGGTTTCTTCACAGTGAGAGCTGTGAAAATGTGGAATAGACTCCCTCAAGAGTTGGTTCTGGCCAGCTCAGTGGATTGCTTTAAAAAAGGCCTGGATTATTTCTTAGATACACAGAATATAACTGATTACTAACATTTATAGGTAAAGTTGATCCAGGGAATATCCGATTGCCTCTCAGGGGATCAGGAAGGAATTTTTTCCCCTGCAGGAGCAAATTGGATCATGCTTTGCTGGGGTTTTTTTTGCCTTTTTTTGCCTTCCTCTGGATCAACTGTGGGTATAGGATTATAACTTTTTTTTTTAAATGGTTGAACTGGATGGACTTTTGTCTTTTTTCAGCCAGACTAACTATGTAACTAAGTGCATGGATTTATTGTTGATTATGCAGCACAGCACTTTATAGGTGTATTTTATACTAGTGCTATCCATCAAACAGTGCATCTGAGTTTAAATCTGAAAGCTCCCTCAATTTATCATTTTTAACAGATTGTATAGATTTTTGACTGATAGATCGGATTTTTCATTTCATATCTTCACTCGATCACACAGTGCAGAACAATACTGTGTGTGTTACATTGTTTAAAATATTTATCAATGATAAATCACTTGTGTTTGCTCTTACCTAGATTGATTACAAAGTGTTACCTGTATGGCCATCTTGCGTCTTGATGCAGACTCGACACAACTTTTAAAAGTTGTGCATGCCTACCTTTTACATGTTCTTGCGTGTTTGGCAACCCATTGAAATGAATGTTTAGATGAACATTCATTCAAAGGCTGTCAAAGTATGCTGCGTAGGAATGTGCAAAAATTTGAGTGTTGTGGTATGAACCGGTCCTTAGACTTCAAAGGGATAGCCTGCAAAATGAGCCAAAAACACACATGTTGCATGTTTTTCTCCTCTAGTAACTAGCTTTCCATTGGCTAAAAATAATAGTAAAAAAAACCCAGATGCTCGCAAAAACTCTAAAAAAATTCCCGTAAAAATGCTAACAAATAAATCCACTTGTAAAATGACCAAAGATGCCACCAATGTGATTCCCACACCCAAAACCACCCGCAGCTGAATCATGCTGCTATAACGAGGTGTGCGAGGCTGCCATTCATTCTGAGTGGCACCCCGCGCATCCCAGCCCGCAGCGCAATTGGTTTCCCTGTGGATGAGTTTTTGAAAAGGTGCATTCTTGTGTGAAACATGGGCGCAGCAGTCCATTCAAAGGAATAGGCTGCTGACCTGCTGTGCATGTGCAAATGCAGGCTACTAGTGTGGAACCAGGACCAAATGCAGCCTTAAATAAAGTAGAAAAAAAACAATCTGCTGGCAGGTAAGAATCTATTTTATTGGGGACTTTGAAAAACAATAAAACGCTGTGTTGATGATACTGATAGAGTGAATTATATATGGCATTTTTTTTATTTTGCCTATAGTTCAACATTAAAGTGTAAAGCCAAAACCTTTTATTTTTGGATAGAGAGGTAAGAGGTAAGAATTTATTGCTGTCAAATTACTTAAAGGTTATTTATTCATCGAAGGTGTCTGGTGAATATTTTGATTACATATATAAATAGGATATTTTCATTAAATTGCATTTTTTGCATTGCATACATTTTTTTGCACATGCAATAGCATACTAACATATTATAATTTTTTTCTGCATTCCTGATTTTAGCATCCCTTTAACTATGCACATAGAAAGGGAAACGTATAGAATGTGAGTGTACATCTCAGTTTTCAAAGTACTGAAGCCAGAGACATACTTCCCTATAATGACCTTCATGCTTAGCCATTACACCACTCTACTCTAACATTTTGTCAAAATTAACCTCACTGAAAGGCCAGCATCTTATTGTAACTGGCATTACGCAAGCCGTATACCCTGAGACAAAAATGGCAGCTGGATATTCCAGATCTAGAAGCCTTGGACTGGTTGGATATGTAGAATATCCCTTTCAAACATCTGGTGTAAGGGACCGCCCGGCGGTACCACTAGCACTCCACTGAATAGACGTCCCCAGCGCACGGAATCTAAGTCCCAGAGTGCTTGTTCACCAGGGCCCCTGATGGTGGGGATGGACTTGGAGCATCCTGAGACCAAGTCGTGGCTACTGGGTACGTCTGTCAGTGGTAGTGGTATGCGCCGAGGGCTCCCACGGGAAAGAGTCTGATATGAGGAGGTCTGAAGACCCCACTGCGAGGGATGGATGGATAGATGAGCAAGGTCAGACAGGCCGGGTCGGGAACAGAGAGGACGGTATGGTACAAGGCAGTGGGCAGAGAATAGTCGGGTCACACACCAGGTCAGCAACAGCAGGTCAGATCCAATAGGGGGCATCCAGGAGAGAGGTCAGGCAAAGCAAGGGTCAGGACAGGAGAATATAGCAAGGTCAGGTACAATCCGGGTCAAAAACTTACAGGGCACAGGTTCGCAGGATACAGGATGCAGGTAAGACCAGAAGGCACTGAATGACAGCTCAGGGCCATTTAAATATTCCGCCCTGCGCTGCCATTGGTGCCCAGCGGGTGGCCGCGGCTTCTACTGTGCATGCGCGAACTCGAATGCCGTGGCCAGCCCGGACCTAGTGCCCGTGTCCCTGCACAGGGCGGCGCACTGCGCCTGCGCCGGGACCATCGCTGCGGGGATCGTGGAGATCCCTGACATCTGGTGTCTGCCAGAGACAAGCTAGTTCAATACAAAATTCTGCATCGTGTATATTTTACTCCTGCCAGACTCTACAGGATGAAACCCGGCCTGCTGGCAGTGCACACACATGTCCAGCGATTTTGTTTACATATCCTGGGCCTGCCCTGTGTTTTCCTCTTATTAGAGTAATATTGTTCATGTTATTAATACAGTAGCCCAGATTTCCAATGCTCCATGGCCCAGAATTGACCTGATGGACCTGGTGGAGGATATGATTCCTACTGTGGGGGAGAGAGCGCTCCTCAGTCTTTTATTGTTTTATGCCAGAAAGGCAGTCACTATGTGCTGAAAATAAGCCTCACCTCCCTCTGTCTAATTATGGAAGCAGCTGGTGAGATCTATCATACCTCTATACTAAGACACCTGCCAGAACAGGGGTTGTCCTAAAAGTTTCTTAGAGTGGTTCTAAAGGCAGAAGGTTTTTAACTTTCGCACATTCTATGCACGAAGGTAAAAAAACCATCTGGGTGCAGCTCCAACCCCCCCCCCCAATACTTACTTGAGCCCCATCTTGATCCAGTGTTGTGCACGGCTGTCCCAGAACTTTCTCTCCTTATTGGTTCACACAGCAGTGGGAGTTGGGAACCATCAGAGGCTTGCTATTTTGGGCACTCGTTGGGCAGGGGGGAGCCAGGACTTCCGGCAGGGGAGTCAAAAAGAAGACCATTGCACAGAGAAGGTGAGTATAACATTGTCATGGAGTGCCCGTGCCTTCCCCACCCCCCTTAGCCTGCTGTCCCTCTGTTGTATCCCTTCACCCCTCCCTCCCCCTTGCAGATTCCTCGCGACCTGCCAGCCTACATCAAAGGGCTGTGTAGGATGGGAGGAAGCGTCCCATGTGGTGCGGTTAGCACCTCTCCTCTGTCAAAGCTGCCAAAGAGTCTGGCATCCCGCTGGGCCTGCACGTGGATTCTTCACGTGCAGGCCACCGGGGTGTCTCTGTGAACCCCCACTCCTTGTCCCGGCGGGCACAGCGCGGCCCCGAGGCTTCCAGCGCTCGGCACCCCGCCAGAGACAAAGGCCGCACTCCCTGAGCGTGGCCGGAGTGAGGGGGGCATGCCTCGTTGCCCCGGCAACCCGACACAGGGCCGGACATTGCCGGGGCAACCAGGAAGCGTCCTGTTCTGATATAAGTAGACCAGAGCAGGACCCAGCTCACGTTGTTCCCCTGCTCTGGAGAGAAGCGCTATGTGGGGGTCTGCGCTGAGGCCAGACCCCACAGCCAGGACCCCGCTGGGTTCCTGTAGGCCTGCTGGAAAGCTGATCACTGTTGGTCCTCTGCTCGAAAAGAGAACGGGTGTGGGGTCTGAGCTGAGGCCAGACCCCACAGCCCAGACCCCGCTGAGTGTCCGATGATTGCTGTGGCCCTTGGAAGCTGCGTCTGCCTGCTGACCACTGTGTCCATAGAAGGGTGAGCACTGTGAGGGTCCCTGTCTGCTGATCGCTTTGTCCCTGGAAAGCTGCCCCCTGTCTGCTAGTCGAGTGTCCCTGGAAGCCGCCTGCTGCTGAGTGTCTGCAAGCCGCCTACCGTGAGTGTCCTTACAAGCCGCCTGTTGCTGAGTGTCTGCAAGCCCCCTATCGAGAGTGTCCATGAAAGCCGCCTGCTGCTGAGGGTCTGCAAGCTACCTATCGGGTCCCTGTCTGCTGATCGCTGGTCGTCCCTATCTGCAAACCGCCTGCTGCTGAGTGTCTGCAAGCCGCTTATCGCGAGTGTCCCTGGAAGCCGCCTGCTGCCGAGTGTCTGCAAGCCGCCTATCGGGTCCCTGTCTGCTGTTCGCTGGTCGTCCCTGTCTGCTGATCGTCCCTGTCTGCAAGCCGCCTGCTGCTGAGTGTCTGCAAGCCGCTTATCCCGCCTGCTGCTGAGTGTCTGCAAGCCGCCTACCGTGAGTGTCCCTACAAGCCGCATGTTGCGGACTGCCCTGAACTGCCCCCCATTGTGTGCCCAGATTACCCTTGCCTGAACTGCCCCTATTGTGTGCCCAGATTACCCTTACCTGAACTTCCCCATTGAGTGTCTGGATTATTGCTACATGAACTGTCCCTATCGTGTGTCAGGATTAATACTTGCTCGGACTGCATATTGCGTGTCTGGAGTATCGTAGCTACCTGGACTGCCCCCCCCCCTCCAAGTGCTCGGGCCATCGCTACCTAGATTGCCTTATCGCGGGCCGGATTACCATTATTTTGGGTTCCTTCCCTCTCTTCCCCTTTTTGGGTATGTGGACGCTACCTTGCTACCCTGATTGAGTGCCTTCCATAGTTCAATAAAGCTTTGTGTGTTCATCATCTTCTCTCTGTGTTCTGTCCTGCCTACACTTCCGTCACAGACATGTTTGGGTTTTTTTTTTTTAATTTAACCTGTAGAATCACTTTAAAGTCTGGTTACAATGGCTGGATGATTCCTTATCAGCAGCATCACTTACGCTCTAAACTGTAATGTCATTTTTTACTAGGTGTTTTCTCTTGTGATTGTGTGTCCTCCCTCTCCATCTAGGGCATGAGGCTGGTAGTCTATTTTTGGTTATTTTGATTTCTGAGTCGCAGTGTACCTCTTCCTGTATCAGTTATATTTGGCCCAATCCACACACTTGAATTCTTTGTTCACTGTGTACTTTTGTTAGTAGTATTGGTTTTTCTGTGCTGTATTATACTTTCTTATTTTTTTCTTGGAGGGCACCTCTGTGTGGGTTTGTTGCTCCTTTTTTTTTTTTTTTTTTTTTAAGCATTATCTTCAAAAACCAATAAAACAGATTGCTAAAGCAGAACTTTACCTATAATAACTTGCTAAAAAAGAATGTTGTTTAGCAAGGAACATACAGTTAGGTCCATATATATTTGGGCACAGGCACAACTTTAGTTTTTTTCAGATATTTACCAAAACATATTCAAGCTATAGTTATATAATGAATATGAGCTTTCAAGTGCACACTCTCAGGTTTAATTTGAGGGTATGTACATCCAAATTGGAGGAAGGGTTTAGGAATTACAGCTCTTAAGAGCATCAATCCCCCCTTGTTTTAAGGAACCAAAAGTAATTGGACAGTTGAATCAAAAGCTGTTTCATGGCCAGGTGTGGGCTACTTCTTCATTATTTCTTCATAAATTAAGCAGGTAAAAGGTCTGGAGTTGATTCTAAGTGGGGTATTTGCATTTGGAATCTATTGCTGGGAACCTACATTATGCGTTCAAAGGAGCTGTCCATGCAAGTGAAACAGGCCATTGTAAGGATTCAAAAACAAAGAAAAAATCCATCAGAGAGATAGAAGCAACATTAGGAGTGGCCAAATCAACAGTTTGGTACATTCTGAGGAAAGAAGAATGCATAGGTGAGCTCAGCAATATAAAATGGCATGGACGTCCACGGAAGACAACAGTGGTGGATGATCGCAGGATCCTCTCTATGGTAAAGAAAAATCCATTCACAACATCCAGACAAGTGAAGGACACTCTCCAGGAGGTCGGCATATCATTGTCAAAGTCTACAATCAAGAGAAGACTTCACGAGAGCAAATACAGAGGATTCACAAGGTGCAAACCATTCATAAGTCTGAAGAATAGAAAAGCCAGATTAGGCTTTCCCAAAAAACATCTAAAAAAGCAAGACCAGTTCTGTAAAAGCATTCTATGGACGGATGAAACTAAGATTAATCTGTGCCAGAATGACGGGAAGAAAAAAGTGTGGAGAAGGCTTGGAACAGCCCATGATCCAAAGTACACATCGTACTCTGCAAAACATGGTGGAGGCAGTGTGATGGCATGGGCATGCATGGCTTCCAGTGGCACTGGGTCATTGGTGTTTATTGATGATGTGACAGAAGACAGAAGCAGTCGGATTAATTCTGCAGTGTTCAGAGATATGCTGTCAACCCAGATTCAGCCAAATGCAGCAAAGTTGATTGGACTGCGCTTCACAGTACACATGGACAATGATCCAAAACACACTGCAAAAGCAACCCAGGAGCGTTTGAGGGAAAAGAAGTGGAATATTCTGCAATCACCTGATCTCAACCCCATTAAGCATGCATTTCACTTGTTGAAGGCAAAACTAAAGGCAGAAAGAGCCACAAACAAAGAACAACTGAAGACACCTGCAGTTGGAGCCTAGCAAAGCATCAGAAAGGAGAAAACCCAGTCTTTGGTAATGTCCATGGGTTCCAGACTTCAGGCAGCCATTGCCAGTAAAGGATTCTCAACAAAATATTACAAATTAACATTTTATTTATGATTATATACATTTGTCCAATTACTTTTGGTCCTCTGAAAAAAGGGGGGGTGGCTACTTTTAAGAGCTGTAATTCCTAAACCCTTCCTCCAATTTGGATGTACCGTATTTTTCGCCATATAAGACGCTCCGGAATATAAGACGCACCCAATTTTAAAGGAGGAAAATCTAGAAAAAAAAGATTCTGAACCCAGTACATATAGTAATTCATCCCCCATATAGTAATTCATCCCCAATATAGCAATTCATCCCCCATAGTAATTCATCCCCCATATAGTAATTCATCCCCCATAGTAATTCATCCCCCATATAGTAATTCATCCCCCATATAGTAATTCATCCCCCATAGTAATTCATCCCCCATAGTAATTCATCCCCCCTATAGTAATTCATCCCCCCTATAGTAATTCATCCCCCCTATAGTAATTCATTCCCCATATTGTGTCAATTCACTTACCTTTGCTCCGCGAGTTCCTCTTGCCGTGTTCCCGCGCCGTTCCGGTCTTCAGGGCGGACTGTGAGAGGAGAGGATTTCGTCACGCTGCCCCGCCTACATCCTGTCCGCCCCGTAGTTTGCCCATTGCTGATCCACGAGCAGAGGGGGTGATGACGTCAGCGCGCACCGCCGGGTGTACCAAGATGGCCGACCGCTCCAGAGATAGGCCAAAGCCGCGGCCTTTCCTACGGCCGTGGCCGCGCCTCACGGATTCTCTCTCTATTCGTCGTATAAGACGCACCAACTTTTCCCCCCCAGTTTTGGGGAAGAAAAAGTGCGTCTTATACGGTGAAAAATACGGTACATACCCTCAAATTAAACCTGAGAGTGTGCACTTTCATCCCATATCCATTATATAACTATAGCTTGAATATGTTTTGGTAAATACCTGAAAAAACTAAAATTGTGCCTGTGTCCAATTACATATGGACTTTACTGTACATTCCATATTAATAATTATGCTACCAAAATTAGCGTGTGCTGTAAATTGTAATTGTCTCCAGCATTTTCTTGTTTCTTTTTTGCTGAAGGCTGCCATTTTGCTGAAGTCCAGAACCCCTGAGCAGCAGTAAATCTATAGGCTGTCAGCAGATCAGCGTCTACATTTTTGGCGCAGTGTTGAAAAATAGGGAGCAACAGAGCATGTACAGAGCATGGTGAGACAGTGTATTACTGGAATTTAAGCAGTATAGGTACTTATTTTTAATGTATTACATGGCTATACTTGCAAAAGGGGCCACTCCGTAGTGATCTAGCAGGACTTCATTTTCTAACGTTTCACTTTAGGAAAAAAGCATGGTATTGCAGTAAGGGCGCTTTCACACAGATGTTCCGATCGGATCCGCCTGCCCATTTTTCAGGCTGACCCGATCAGAATCTCCATTCTCTTCTATGGAATGGTAGGTGTAAATGGACATGTGTCCGTTTACACCCGCCGACATCTGATCCAGAAAAAAGGGATGGATGGGTATCCAATTCCCCTTCCATCCGTCGGATCGGGTCAGCTGAAAACAGACAGGCGGTCCGCTTCCATCTGACTGCTCATTGAGGAGAGTGAGCAGCTCTGTGTCTGCTCTGCAGGAGCGGAGCAGACACAGAGCTGTTATCCGCGTGCTCAGAGGGGATCAGTGGAGAGTTCCCCTGCTGAGCAAGCTGATCCACTGAACGGGTCCGTCCTGTGTGAATGGACCCTAAGACAGCACATTCATTTGCATTGCCAATGCACCCCAATGGACCTAAAGTTGGATATACATAATTTCACAATGCACATTAGTGTGTCACAAAAAAATGGCAACCACTTAAACCTATAACTGGCCTTCACAGTAAGGAGCACATTGAAGGGTGACACATGTCAAAAAACCACAAACAAAAATTCTCAGCTCACTTACCAGCCAGCCTACAACAGTTCACATTAAACCAAGGGGTTTAGTTTGCACACATTTGAAAATATATGCATAGGTTGCTACCTAATTGCCCAACCAAATACATGCATAAGTTGCAGAGGCGGCTGTACAAGTCAAGGTTGAAGTCTGAGTTGGCATCTTGAAAAATGCTACCTAATTACCCTATCAAACAGGGGCGGACTGACTATTTGGGAACTCGGGCACTGCCCAAGGGCCCGGGGTCAGTAGGGGGCCCCATGAGATGCCCCTTGGTACCTTTTCATAGGTTTTTTTGAGTGTGGTTTGAGTGTGGACAAGGACACAGGGGCCCCATGATCCCCTATTGCCCGCGGGCCCCATGAGTTGTCAGTCCGCCCCTGCTACCAAATATATGCATAAGTTGCAGAGGCCACGTCAAGGCACCCTAGTATACTAGTTATAACTGCATAACTTCTGAGAGTCTCCAAAGTTGGAGCACATCTATAATAATGGATAGATTGAGGGCAGTTAGGCTACATTCACACTACCCTCATTATAAAACTGAGCTTTTAACTGTGCAGACCAGTGCAGTACTGGATCCAGTAGGGGGCAGTGCAATTGGCATCTCAGTGCTTTGCATTGCTTGTTTTTTTTCTCAACTTTATTTGAAATGTCACTGCACAGCAGTGCAGTGTGTTATGCTGTTTTGTTATGTTGCAGTGTGGTGTGTTACACTGCTGTGCAGTGACATGCAGTGCTGTCCAGTGCATGCTGCGGTTTTCTGCAGTGTAATGCACTGCACATCACACAAGCATTGTGGCGTGAACAGGGCACATAGAAAACAATTGTTTTCCATGTACCCTATCAGTGACCTGCATTTATTCAATGGAAAAACAGGGTTCACTGCACACAGTGTGACTGAGCCCCTACTCTGCATTGGTGTTCTGCAGGAAAGGTGAATCTTCTTTATTGTGGTGGTACATGTGCCATTTAACACATAGGTGTGAAGCTGACCTAAAACCTGAAGTAATTGTACTAGTGTTCTACCAGACTGGCAGAAGAGTGTGTATGTGTGAGCTTGTATGACTATGGAAACTTTAGACTATAAAGTCTGACGTGATTGGCACTATGTTCTCTGTACATCTCTACATAGTATGTTGGAGCTAGATTAGTAAAGGAAATAATTATAATTTTTATAGGCTAGGCTGACCAGGTAGAGACTGTATACCTGCAGTCAATATTATGTATTGCTATTGTAACTGGCGGCTGTAAAAGTCAAGGTTGAGGTCTGAGTTGGCATCTTGAAAAATGCTACCTAATTGCCTAACTCTTCTGGTGTCTTGTCTGGAACTGCTCCAGTCAAGTGCAAATAAGTGTGAGCAACACAAATGACTTGTAGTGGTATGTGTGTAAAAGTTTAACTAGAAAATATTTCCTACTCTTCGCAGCTCAGTGGGACAAGTTTGGGCGTAATGTGAGGTGGGAATGCACACAGTACATTAAAACATGACAACTGAATGAGCAAAATTGTTATTTTTTATCATACATCAAAGACAGGAAATCGCTGAAGGGAACAAAGCGCTACAATAAATAAAAATACTTATTTTATGTCTATACTATGCCATTAAAAAGTAATAATGTTTTGAAGGTATGATCTAGAAGGATATAAAAATTCTGCACTGAAAGGGATTCTATAGTAGTTTGTACATATTCTCTGTATTTACGTTAATTAAACTAGTATTGACTCCTCAGTGTCTTTTTAGTTTAACCATTTTCTGTCTGCCCTTTGTCTATAGACGGCAGACGGGAAACAGTGCCTATGCAGCCTGATGTACCTCACAGAGCACGCACCCAGGAGCCTAACGATCTGTGTGTCACTATGGGTATGGGATATGGCAGTGGTCAGGACCACCGTCCTGATCACTGCCATACCATAGGGTATGGCATATGGGGTGATCAGAATGCTGGTATAGGGTATGGTGGCGATAACCACCATACCCCATACCAGTGTCCTAATCACCACCATACCCCATACCAGCATCCTGATCACCGCCGTACCCCATACCAGCATCTTGATTACCACCATACCCCATACCAGCATCCTGATCACCGCCATACCCCATACCAGCATCTTGACCACCACCATACCCCATACCAGCATCCTGATCACCACCATACCCCGTACCTGCATCCTGATCACCGCCATACCCCATACCAGCATCCTGATCACTGCGATACCAGTGTTCTGATCAATTCCATACCAGTGTCCTGATCACTGCCATACCTCATACCAATGTCCTGATCACTGCCATACCCCATACCAACGTCCTGATCACTGCCATACCCCATATCAGCGTCCTGATCACAGTCATACCCAATACCAGCATAGTGATTGCTCACCACCATATGTCATACCAGCGTCCAGCATTTTAGGGTGTCAACTGATCAATTTTCAGATACATATCCCATAGTTTGTAGACTCTATACATTTCACACAGACTAAATAATATACACTGTTTGGGTTATTTTACCCACAAAAATGTAGCAGAATACATTTTGGCCTTAATTTAAATTTCAAAATTTTAGGTATTTTTTTCATTTCTATAGCAAAAAATAAAAAACCCAGTGGTGATCAAATACCACCAAAAGAAAGCTCTATTTCTGTGAAAAAATGCTAAAAACCTCATATAGGCACAGTGATTTTTATACTATGGATGACTGCGTAATTGTCATTAAAAATGTGACAGTGCTGAAAGCTGAAAATTGGACTGGACTGGAAGGGAGTGAAAGTATCCAGACTTGAAGTGGTTAACACATTGAGCACAATAAGATAAACATTCCTCAGTAAATGTATAAAAAAACGAATTGCAAAGCTAGAAAAGACCAAAACATATGGCATCCGTAGTATAAATAACACCATTAATGATAAATGTTCATTGATAGAACACTTATATGTGAAATAAAAAAAGCAAAGTCCAATACAGAGACTCAAAGTCATCAAATGGTGAATAAATAGTGAAATACAAAGATAAAAGCGATCTTCTTAATTTAGTAAGTGAAACACCACCGTGTGTTTAAAGAGAGTTTGTGCACCAAGAGACTCCAACCAGTAAGAAAAGTACATCTAGTTCAGACCACACGGTGCAGCTCCTTACCAGATTTTAATGACCCCTGTGTGCACAGGTAGGTCTAGCAGTGCTTCAAGGGATTAGATAATCCAATAGCTAGCATCCTCACGCCACTGATTATGGAAATATGCCTTCCAAGTTTCTCAAAAACAAGATGCAAGAAACACTCCCATAGTATAAAACCATTTAACAAGATTTATTAAAAAATAGATTATTTAACTTATTATTTTACATACAAGTGTTCTATCCATGTACATTTATCATATTGGTGTTATTTACACTATGGATGTCATATGTTTTGGTCTTTCATAGCGCTGCACTTCACTTTTTTATGTTGTTTTTTTATTGGTTTTCTGAGTTTATGTACTGTATCTGACCTCTTGGTGCTGGCAGTTATTGTTATCTAACCTGAGTAGTGTTTTTTCCTTTTTCTTTGAGGTTTACCAATTGTGATACGTTTCACTGAAGCTGGGTATAATGGATATTTTTGAGTATCGCTAATGCTGCTGAAGTTTTTGATGGAAAAGTGGGACAATCTTAGAAAATGAGTGGTTTATTTATGAGATTAAAGAACCTTCTGATTTCAGAGTTGCCTACAAATTGGGAAATAGCATGCTTGGAACAATACAGTATGTATCTTCTAAAATGGTACCTCGCGGTTTACATTTGAGGTAAAGCACCAAAAGGAAGAAACAGAGATTGCAGAATGGTTTACCTATTGTAATGAGACGGGTGTCAAATTTCTCCAGTTTTTGATCACCAAAAAGAAAAAAAGCTGTATAAGCTTAATGTAGAAATTTCCCAGTGTAACACCCTGCATTACCCACATGGAAGAAAAATATATTTGAAATATAGATTTTAAAATATTCTTCCCAAATAAAAAAAATATAATTTATTTTTAAACATATTCTTCAGATTTTTTTTAACATATAAAAAAGTAATTTTAACATATATTTTTACATATATTTGTACATGCATTCCAAAAATGTAGATTTGTATTTTTAAAGACGTACAGTATATTTGAAATGTATTTTTAAAAATATTTTTAATATATTTTGTAATAAAAACGCATTTCAACATGCAGTATATATATATATATATATATATATATATATAAAAATATATTTTGAAATATATTGAATATGGCCAAAATTGTAGTATTTCAAAGATGTAAAAATATTTGGGAAGAATTTTTTCAAAATATATTTTGCACATATTTTTCTTCCATATATCCTGGTTGCAGGATGTTAAGTGAACTCAGGATGGCAGTATTCTGCGGTTCAGCTATGTAGACTCTATTGAAGAACAGCCTTGTTGAACTTGTATGTTGGTAGCAGCATCTTTGTGCTCCCAGAAGAGCTGGCAAAGGAGTGGGAGCATATATATTCAGAAGCCCGGGAACCATACAGGAAGGAAGTGGATGGTGAGGGATAGAGAACGGGTGTGTGGAGAAGGCTGTGTGGGACGCTGGAGATCCAGGCCAGGCTGCTGGTATTACTGACAAGTAGGACAGACAATCCTGCAGGCAGGCAGATCATGGTGCTTCCATCGGCATCACTCCTTAACAGAGGGACCAAGAGAACATGGGCCCCCCCTACTGAGAGGCTACCTGTTGCGCTACCAAGGCTACAGATTGGGTGAGAGGGTTCCATACCCAGATCACCACAAGTTACAAGTGACTTTCGATTCAGTACACCTTACATCACAGCTTATCACACTAAGGCCCAGACTGTCCAGCTTATTGCGTCCTACTGATTAATGCTTTATTAACATCCTAAATTGCAGGAATTTGTTACTTTTTATATACCTTGCAGACAGAGTCACATTAGTGTCTCCTTTTAAGTCTCTTCTAACTATTAACAACTTGCTTCTTCAGACTAGCTCACCACCTTTGAGGAGGAGTCCACCTCTGCTAAAACCTACTTGCGCCTCTTTTTAAAATCTTATTAAATCTTTGCCTTCATCCTTCGTATTAAAAGAGATTTCACTTAATTTCAACATTACTCCAAGGAGGAGTTTTGCTTTTCTGAGACTACACCATCTTGAAAGAAACTTGCCTTAACACAAGGAAAGATCTGAACCTTCAAGCAGAGCTCCACACAAAAGGGGAAGTTCCACTTTATGGACTGGTCCCCCCCTCCCTGTTAAGGCTTTGCACCTTTTGGGGAGTGTGGGGGGGAGTGGGTACCCGAAACTGACTTGTACCCACTCCCACTTCTGCTGCAATCACCTAGGCGATCGGAAGTGGAAGTTGTCCTCCCTCCCCGTAGTCTTCTGGGACATGTGCCAGGTCCCAGAAGACAACGGGACCATTCACAAGGTGCAGCGCTACTCGCGTATGCGCAGTGAGCACCCAACTGTGAAGCCGCAAGCTGTCTGTGAAACTGGCTGGGAGGGGGGGGACACCGCAGGATTCGAGGGACAGGTAAGTGTCCATTTTTTATAAATTAGCAGCTACAGTTTTGTAGCTGCTGACTTTTATTTTTTTTATTTTCACTGGAACGCCGCTTTAATGTGCACCAACTAGGGCGAGCAGAAGCTTGTACACTTTTGCTAAAAGAGATTCAAAAATGGACAAAAATGCTTTTCACCAAATAATTCGCCTCCAGAGTTAAACCCAGTCTGAAAGCCCAAAAGCGAGTTAGTCTGACAGTTTAATCGTTCCTCCGAGCTCACTTGGGTAGAGACATCTCAGAGGCTGAGACTGATGTTAAATTCTGATCATGCAGGACATTTGGGAGTTGCTAAAAGTGATACTGTGTTATACTATTTTGCTGAACCTTTTAGAGCATTGAACTCATATTGCATGCTCATCTACTGGAACCTTTTGTTGTGCTTGCACTATTATTATTCTGAACTCAATATCTCAGAAACTCAATGAACCAGAATACTTGTTCACCCTAGACAGTGTGTGTTTATTTTATGGTTCCAAGCCAAGGGGTCCTCCTGGTCAAACGTTTAATGTGGTGTCAGCAGGGGTTGCTCTTTCAAAGCAGGCTGAGGACAGACAGGGAACCCAAAAATACACAGCGGGGATAGCGCTACACCAGAATAGAGAAAAATTAAATCCATATAAAGACCAGGAAGAATATAAACTCAAATCTTCTTCTTCTTCTTATACAGGATTTATATAGCACCTACAGTTTGCTGAGCTCTTTACAATATGAAGGGAGACAATAGAGCAATAATACAGTTCAATACAAGAGGGTTAGGAGGGCCCTGTTCCTTGGAGCTTACAATCTAAGATATAACTTGAGGCAATTGCTGGAAAAGGAAGACACAAACCAAGAGTCAAAAAAAGTAAAAATATAATCGGGAGTTTGCTGATTATGCCTCCAGTGCCATTTTTAAATGGCAGATTAAAGCGGAGGAGACCCTGACAGGGAATTTGAGACCTCCTGATCCTCAAGTAGAAAAATGAGGGGATCCAAGTAGAAGAGGGAGAGATAGACAAGAGCTTGGGTGAATACTCCGCATAGGGGTAGATGGTATATTCCTCCAAAATCATAGCAATATAGACCACCATAAAGATCCTATTCCCCCAGTTGGTTTCCACATAGATCAAGGGGGAGGTATTAGAATGCTTACCTAGGTAGGAACAATAAACCCAAACGAGGGACCTCAAATCATGGTGGGTCGGACCACCATGGATATATTGCTTATAGACACACTCATTGAGGAGGGAATTTACCTCTTTATAATAGGTTTTCCCCCTCTCTAACAACAATAGGGATCCATATGAGGATAATCATGTCATTACAGGACACCCTCTGTATAGAGATGTGCAGTCGAGCCATTGGAGAAGGAAATATCAAGGTTCACCATCAGATTTTAGAAGGGAGGAGCAACCCGTTTTTTCCCCATAACAAACTAAAGTGTGAAAAGGGGACACAAAGGAAGAGAGATACCAGAAGGGGGAGGAGGATCAGGACCAAAAAAGGTTTTAGGCAACACTGGAATTTTCAATTTAAGCCAAGTTGAACTATCATAGGGGGAGCAAAAGGTGTTGAATCAAGGTTTGAACTCTGTCCCTCTGTGCAGTCTCAATAAGTTTGAAACCTATATCAATGTACAGAAATCTGTTTGACAGAAATCTGTTTGACGGAATCCGTGAAGAGGAGTAGCAGGAGAAGGAGCATCTGAACGAGCGGAATATGCCAACAAGCGACAACAGGGGCCCATGACAGATTACGGGCCTGGCAGCAGCATGAGGAGTCGGTACGGGGGCCCATGGCAGATTACGGGCCTGGCAGCAGCAATGGGAGGCCTGTAATCTGCTAGCACCCTATGACAAAAAATGGAACACACCAGCAGTGTGTGAGGAGACCTGAAAGTGGCACATGGCAGAGTGTGGCGATGGAGACAGCAGCAATGGGAGGCCATACAGGGACCCATGAGAGACTCTGGACCTGGCAGCAGCATGAGGAGGCGGTACAGGGGCCCATGGCAGATTACGGGCCTGGCAGCAGCAATGGGAGGCCCGTAATCTGCCAGCACCCTATGACAAAATGGAACACACCAGCAGTGTGAGGAGACCTGAAAGTGGCACATGTTTGGGGCATGATTCATGGCGGATTTAGTCAGTTGTGTCAGGAACTGGTGGTTTGAAATCCAGACTAATCCACGCCTGATTCATTTTCACAAACGTGAGTCTCTCCACACTTTGGGTGGACAGTCGTGTCCTCCGCGGAGTTACAATACCTCCTGCCGCACTAAACACGCGCTCCGATGCCACGCTACTGGCCGGGCATGACAGCCTTTCAAGGGCAAATTCAGCTAGTTGGGGCCAAAGGTCAAGTTTCGTTGCCCAGTAGTCAAGGGGATTGTCTACCTCGGTTGGCAGGGTGCTGTCCAAGTAGGCCTAAGCCTGTTGTTTGAGGTCCTGCTCCAGGTCCACCTGATGCTGCTGCTGCTGCGGCTGGTTAGTAGTTTCCTCACTGCGCTGGTGAAGAAAGCTACTCATCATCGACTGCAGACTGAGGCAGCCGCTGCTGGTGGAGCTGCCACTGCTCCTACCACCCCACCCCTCCCCTGCTGCCATGGCAGCGGAACGCGAGCGCACAGGGCCCACAGTGTCTGAGGATGGACGTTGGCGCAGAAAGGCAGAGACCAGCTGACTACATAGGTGGTTTTTATAGTACGTTATTTTGGCCTCCCTCTCAGCAGGTGTGAAAAAGGCCACCATTTTTGAACGGTAGCAAGGGTCCAACAAGGTGGACAGCCAAAAGTCATCCCTCTGTCTGATGGTTATTATTCGGCTGTCGCTACGCATGCAAGCGAGCATGCTATGGGCCATTTGTGCCAAGGAATGCGAGGGACTCCCTGCCTCCATCTCCACAGCATACTGCCACGGTGCGTCTGGGTCCTCTGTCTCCTCCTCCTCTACCAGATGCTCCTGCTCCTCCACTCCTGTCCGCTGAGTGGAAAAACCACCCATTTCACTCAATAATTCCTGAGCACCAATGTCCTCCTCCTCTTCTTCCTGTCCTGCCCCCACAGGGGTCATGTGGCGTTGAGATCTGTGCGCCACGTCTACCGCACCCTGACCAGCCATTGTTAACAGCATTTGTTCCAGGACGTGCAACAGAGGAATGACGTCGTTCATCCCATAGTCCTGCCGACTCACGAATAGCGTGGCCTCCTCAAAGGGCCTGAGCAAGCGCAGGTGTCACGCATGAGCTGCCAATGGCTGACATCTAAGTTACACAGGGAGTACCTTTATCCGCTTGTAACATCAGGAAATCTGTGATGGCCTTTCGCTGTTCGTAAAGGCGGTCTAACATATGTAGGGTTGAATTCCACCTTGTTGCAACGTCACAGCATGAGGAGTCGGTACGGGGGCCTATGGCAGATTACGGGCCTGGCAGCAGCAATGGGAGGCCCGTAATCTGCCAGCACCCTATGACAAAAAATGTAACACACCAGCAGTGTGAGGAGATCTGAAAGTGGCACATGGCAGAGTGTGGCGATGGAGACAGCAGCAATGGGAGGCCATAAAGGGACCCATGAGAGACTGTGGACCTGGCAGCAGCATGAGGAGGCGGTACTGGGGCCCATGGCAGATTACGGGCCTGGCAGCAGCAATGGGAGGCCCGTAATCTGCCAGCACCCTATGACAAAAAATGGAACACACCAGCAGTGTGAGGAGACCTGAAAGTGGCACATGGCAGAGTGTGGCGATGGAGACAGCAGCAATGGGAGGCCGTACAGGGACCCATGAGAGACTCTGGACCTGGCAGCAGCATGAGGAGGCGGTATAGGGGCCCATGGCAGATTAGGGGCCTGGCAGCAGCTAAGGGAGGCCCGTAATCTGCCAGCACCCTATGACAAAAAATGGAACACACCAGCAGTGTGAGGAGACCTGAAAGTGGCACATGGCAGAGTGTGGCGATGCAGACAGCAGCAATGGGAGGCCGTACAGGGACCCATGAGAGACTTTGGACCTGGCAGCAGCATGAGGAGGCGGTATAGGGGCCCATGGCAGATTAGGGGTCTGGCAGCAGCTATGGGAGGCCCGTAATCTGCCAGCACCCTATGACAAAAAATGGAACACACCAGCAGTGTGAGGAGACCTGAAAGTGGCACATGGCATGAGACATTGTGGACCTGGCAGCAGCATGAGGAGGCGGTACAGGGGCCCATGGCAGATTAGGGGCCTGGCAGCAGCTATGGGAGGCCCGTAATCTGCCAGCACCCTATGACAAAAAATGGAACACACCAGCAGTGTGAGGAGACCTGAAAGTGGCACATGGCAGAGTGTGGCGATGGAGACAGCAGCAATGGGAGGCCGTACAGGGACCCATGAGAGACTCTGGACCTGGCAGCAGCATGAGGAGGCGGTATAGGGGCCCATGGCAGATTAGGGGCCTGGCAGCAGCTAAGGGAGGCCCGTAATCTGCCAGCACCCTATGACAAAAAATGGAACACACCAGCAGTGTGAGGAGACCTGAAAGTGGCACATGGCAGAGTGTGGCGATGCAGACAGCAGCAATGGGAGGCCGTACAGGGACCCATGAGAGACTCTGGACCTGGCAGCAGCATGAGGAGGCGGTATAGGGGCCCATGGCAGATTAGGGGCCTGGCAGCAGCAATGGGAGGCCCGTAATCTGCCAGCACCCTATGACAAAAAATGTAACACACCAGCAGTGTGAGGAGACCTGAAAGTGGCACATGGCAGAGTGTGGCGATGGAGACAGCAGCAATGGGAGGCCGTACAGGGACCCATGAGAGACTCTGGACCTGGCAGCAGCATGAGGAGGCGGTATAGGGGCCCATGGCAGATTAGGGGCCTGGCAGCAGCTATGGGAGGCCCGTAATCTGCCAGCACCCTATGACAAAAAATGGAACACACCAGCAGTGTGAGGAGACCTGAAAGTGGCACATGGCATGAGACATTGTGGACCTGGCAGCAGCATGAGGAGGCGGTACAGGGGCCCATGGCAGATTAGGGGCCTGGCAGCAGCTATGGGAGGCCCGTAATCTGCCAGCACCCTATGACAAAAAATGGAACACACCAGCAGTGTGTGAGGAGACCTGAAAGTGGCACATGGCAGAGTGTGGCGATGGAGACAGCAGCAATGGGAGGCCGTACAGGGACCCATGAAAGAGACTCTGGACCTGGCAGCAGCATGAGGAGGCGGTATAGGGGCCCATGGCAGATTACGGGCCTGGCAGCAGCTATGGGAGGCCCGTAATCTGCCAGCACCCTATGACAAAAAATGGAACACACCAGCAGTGTGAGGAGACCTGAAAGTGGCACATGTTTGGGGCATGATTCATGGCGGATTTAGTCAGTTGTGTCAGGAACTGGTGGTTTGAAATCCAGACTAATCCACGCCTAATTCATTTTCACAAACGTGAGTCTCTCCACACTTTGGGTGGACAGTCGTGTCCTCCGCGGAGTTACAATACCTCCTGCCGCACTAAACACGCGCTCCGATGCCACGCTACTGGCCGGGCATGACAGCCTTTCAAGGGCAAATTCAGCTAGTTGGGGCCAAAGGTCAAGTTTCGTTGCCCAGTAGTCAAGGGGATTGTCTACCTCGGTTGGCAGGGTGCTGTCCAAGTAGGCCCAAGCCTGTTGTTTGAGGTCCTGCTCCAGGTCCACCTGATGCTGCTGCGGCTGGTTAGTAGTTACCTCACTGCGCTGGTGAAGAAAGCTACTCATCATCGACTGCAGACTGAGGCAGCCGCTGCTGGTGGAGCTGCCACTGCTCCTACCACCCCACCCCTCCCCTGCTGCCATGGCAGCGGAACGCGAGCGCACAGGGCCCACAGTGTCTGAGGATGGACGTTGGCGCAGAAAGGCAGAGACCAACTGACTACATAGGTGGTTTTTATAGTACGTTATTTTGGCCTCCCTCTCAGCAGGTGTGAAAAAGGCCACCATTTTTGAACGGTAGCGAGGGTCCAACAAGGTGGACAGCCAAAAGTCATCCCTCTGTCTGATGGTTATTATTCGGCTGTCGCTACGCAAGCAACCGAGCATGCTATGGGCCATTTGTGCCAAGGAATGCGAGGGACTCCCTGCCTCCATCTCCACAGCATACTGCCATGGTGCGTCTGGGTCCTCTGTCTCCTCCTCCTCTACCAGATGCTCCTGCTCCTCCACTCCTGTCCGCTGAGTGGAAAAACCACCCATTTCACTCAATAATTCCTGAGCACCAATGTCCTCCACTACCTCCTCCTCTTCTTCCTGTCCTGCCCCCACAGGGGTCATGTGGCATTGAGATCTGTGCGCCACGTCTACCGCACCCTGACCAGCCATTGTTAACAGCATTTGTTCCAGGACGTGCAACAGAGGAATGACGTCGTTCATCCCATAGTCCTGCCGACTCACGAATAGCGTGGCCTCCTCAAAGGGCCTGAGCAAGCGGCAGGTGTCACGCATGAGCTGCCAATGGCTGACATCGAAGTTACACAGGGGAGTACCTTTATCCGCTTGTAACATCAGGAAATCGGTGATGGCCTTTCGCTGTTCGTAAAGGCGGTCTAACATGTGTAGGGTTGAATTCCACCTTGTTGCAACGTCGCAGATCAGGCGATGCTGTGGAATTCCGTTCTGCCGCTGCAGCTCAAGGAGGGTGTGCTTTGCGGTGTAGGAATGGCTGAAATGCATGCAAAGTTTACGTGACATTTTAAGGATGTCTTGCAGTGGGATGGTGGATTTTAGGAACCGCTTGACAACCAGATTGAACATGTGAGCCATGCATGGCACAACCTTCCTTGACGCAGAGCAGACACCATGTTCTTTCCGTTGTCGGTCAACATGGTTCCGATTTTCAGTTTGCGCGGAGACAGCCATCTGTCGATTTCTCTGTTCATTACACTCAGACGTTCCTCCCCTGTGTGACTACGTTCGCCAAGGCATACCAGGTGCAGCACAGCGTGACACCGTTGCGCCCTACACATGTGATATGCCGGTCGGGTAATGGGACTTGGCACGGGGGTGGCGGCTGAGGACACGGCGGAAGAAGAGGTGGTAGAGGCGGACATCTTTGCCGCACCAAGGACGTGCAAACGTGGAGGCAAAAGCGGCGTGACCTGTCCAAGTTGCTGGTGTGGCTGCGACGGCACCACGTTCACCCAGTGGGCAGTAAATGACATGTACTGTCCCTGACCGTAGTTACAGCTCCACACGTCGGCGCTGCCGTGCACTTTGGCAGAGACCGACATGCTCAAAGACTGGCCCACCATCTCTTCTACATGTCAATGCAGGGCTGGCACTGCCTTTTTGGCGAAGAAATGACGACTTGGCACTCTCCACCGCGGCGCGGCACAAGCCATCATTTCTCGGAAAGGTGCTGAGTCCACCACTTGGAAAGGGAGGGACTGCAGCACCAGCAACTTGGACAGGAGGACGTTCAGATTTTGCACCGCCGGGTGCGTGCTCGCAAACTGTTGTCTCTTGGAAACGGATTCCAAGAAAGACTGCTGACGGAATCCGTGAAGAGGAGTAGCAGGAGAAGGAGCATCAGAACGAGCGGAAGATGCCAACGAGCGACAACTCCCCTCAGCAGAGGTGTTGGAGCCTTGACTGGCTGATAGAGGGCGATTGACGTCGGGTGACGGAGCAAGTAACGGAGCGGGTGATGGAGCGGGGGCTGGGGCGGGCAGAACCGCCGTATCTTTATCACGGTTTTCCCAGGCCACCAAATGGCGACGCTGCATATGCTGCCGCAACGCTGTAGTCCCAACATGGGCCCCCTGGCCACGCTTGACTTTCTGGCCACATAGTCAACATACGGCTACGTTTACTTCCTCGGGCGGCTTGACAAAAAATTGCCACACCGCCGAGTAGGAAACTTTGCCCCCAATACTCCTCACTGGCTGACTGCTGCTTCCTCCGTGCACACCGGCACCACTACTGGCCGTGGTGGTAGGCTGCAGTGGAGCTCGTGCTGTACTCTGTGGCCGTTTGCCTCCACTGACACTGCTGCGACCCTGCTGCCTCCTGGGCAACCCACCGACTGTTTTGCTCGCTGCCAAGCTGCCACCCTCTTCTCCTGATGATGCGGAGGCAATAGCCTGATGACGACGAGGCTGCCAAGTGCGATCAGCCTCATCATCATCAATTAGGGTCTCCGCCTCACTACTAGCCCCCTCGGCTGCGTGTGGGTCAGGAGACAGACCTGTCTCTAGACCGGCTACCGAGCCACTCTCCTCGCCAGTACTTCTTCGCCTGGCTGCTGAAGAGGCGGATGTCTCCCCCCGTTCCTGACCGCCCTCTGTTAGCTCTTCCTCACTGTACAGTGGGGCTGAGCCCACAGCATGCGATACTTCGCTTGGTGAGGGAACACCAAAGGACAGGGGCAGGTAGAGGACACGTGATTTCAGTGGGCTTGCTCCCGGGCCATGCCAACTAACGGTTGTGTCTGACGTACCCACCGACCGTTGGCTGTAGGTGTCAGAGGTGACCTGGGAAGAGGAAGACGACCGAGCCAACCAATCGATGACGGCAGGGTTGTCGGTGGAGACACGACCGCTGGATGACACCGGGAGCACTGGCCTCTGGCTGCGACTAGTGCTGCCTCGACCCCTTCCTCTGCTGCCACGTCTGCTCGCTCCTAAAACATTGCCTCCTCTGCCACTCCTCTGCATGTTGTCTGACATACTCTTTAATTAAACGATTCTGTGTCCCTGAGTAACAATTCTGTGTCTGTCCCTGAGTAACAATTCTGTGTCTGTCCCTGAGTAACAATTCTGTGTCCCTCAGTAACAATTCTGTGTCCCTCAGTAACAATTCTGTGTCTGTCCCTGAGTAACAATTCTGTGTCTCTCCCTCAGTAACAATTCTGTGTCTGTCCCTCAGTAACAATTCTGTGTCTGTCCCTCAGTAACAATTCTGTGTCCCTAAGTAACGTTTCTGTGTCCCTAAGTAACGTTTCTGTGGCCCTAAGTAACGTTTCTGTGGCCCTAAGTAACGATTCTGTATCCCTCAGTAACAATTCTGTGTGTGTCCCTAAGTAACAATTCTGTGTCCCTAAGTAACAATTCTGTGTCCCTAAGTAACAATTCTGTGTCCCTAAGTCACAATTCTGTGTCTGTCCCTAAGTAACAATTCTGTGGCCCTAAGTAACGTTTCTGTGGCCCTAAGTAACGTTTCTGTGGCCCTAAGTAACGATTCTGTGGCCCTAAGTAACGATTCTGTGGCCCTAAGTAACGTTTCTGTGGCCCTAAGTAACGTTTCTGTGTCCCTCAGTAACAATTCTGTGTCTGTCCCTAAGTAACAATTCTGTGTCTGTCCCTAAGTAACAATTCTGTGGCCCTAAGTAACGTTTCTGTGGCCCTAAGTAACGTTTCTGTGGCCCTAAGTAATGTTTCTGTGGCCCTAAGTAACATTTCTGTGGCCCTCAGTAACATTTCTGTGTGTGTCCCTAAGTAACAATTCTGTGTCCCTAAGTAACAATTCTGTGTCCCTAAGTAACAATTCTGTGTCCCTAAGTAACAATTCTGTGTCTGTCCCTGAGTAACAATTCTGTGTCCCTAAGTAACGTTTCTGTGGACCTAAGTAACGGTTCTGTGGACCTAAGTAACGGTTCTGTGGCCCTCAGTAACAATTCTGTGTCTGTCCCTAAGTAACAATTCTGTGGCCCTAAGTAACGTTTCTGTGGCCCTAAGTAACGTTTCTGTGGCCCTAAGTAACGATTCTGTGGCCCTAAGTAACGATTCTGTGGCCCTAAGTAACAATTCTGTATCCCTCAGTAACAATTCTGTATCCCTCAGTAACAATTCTGTGTCTGTCCCTAAGTAACGTTTCTGTGGACCTCAGTAACAAATCTGTGTCCCTCAGTAACAATTCTGTGTCTGTCCCTAAGTAACAATTCTGTGGCCCTAAGTAACGTTTCTGTGGCCCTAAGTAACGATTCTGTGGCCCTAAGTAACGATTCTGTGGCCCTAAGTAACGATTCTGTGGCCCTAAGTAACGATTCTGTGGCCCTAAGTAACGATTCTGTGGCCCTAAGTAACGATTCTGTGGCCCTAAGTAACGGTTCTGTGGACCTAAGTAACGGTTCTGTGGCCCTCAGTAACAATTCTGTGTCTGTCCCTAAGTAACAATTCTGTGGCCCTAAGTAACGTTTCTGTGGCCCTAAGTAACGTTTCTGTGGCCCTAAGTAACGTTTCTGTGGCCCTAAGTAACGATTCTGTGGCCCTAAGTAACGATTCTGTGGCCCTAAGTAACAATTCTGTATCCCTCAGTAACAATTCTGTGTCTGTCCCTGAGTAACAATTCTGTGTCTGTCCCTGAGTAACAATTCTGTGTCCCTAAGTAACGTTTCTGTGGACCTCAGTAACAAATCTGTGTCCCTCAGTAACAATTCTGTGTCTGTCCCTAAGTAACAATTCTGTGGCCCTAAGTAACGTTTCTGTGGCCCTAAGTAACGATTCTGTGGCCCTAAGTAACGATTCTGTGGCCCTAAGTAACGATTCTGTGGCCCTAAGTAACGATTCTGTGGCCCTAAGTAACAAATCTGTGTCCCTCAGTAACAATTCTGTGTCTGTCCCTAAGTAACAATTCTGTGTCTGTCCCTAAGTAACAATTCTGTGGCCCTAAGTAACGTTTCTGTGGCCCTAAGTAACGTTTCTGTGGCCCTCAGTAACGTTTCTGTGGCCCTCAGTAACGTTTCTGTGGCCCTCAGTAACAATTCTGTGTCCCTCAGTAACAATTCTGTGTCCCTCAGTAACAATTCTGTGTCCCTCAGTAACAATTCTGTGTCCCTCAGTAACAATTCTGTGTCCCTAAGTAACGTTTCTATGGCCCTAAGTAACAGTTCTGTGGCCCTCAGTAACAATTCTGTGTCCCTCAGTAACAATTCTGTGTCCCTCAGTAACAATTCTGTGGCCCTAAGTAACGTTTCTGTGGCCCTAAGTAACGTTTCTGTGTCCCTCAGTAACAATTCTGTGTCTGTCCCTAAGTAACAATTCTGTGGCCCTAAGTAACGTTTCTGTGGCCCTAAGTAACGTTTCTGTGTCCCTCAGTAACAATTCTGTGTCCCTCAGTAACAATTCTGTGTCCCTCAGTAACAATTCTGTGTCCCTCAGTAACAATTCTGTGTCTGTCCCTGAGTAACAATTCTGTGTCTTTAAGTAATGTTTCTGTGGCCCTAAGTAACGGTTCTGTGGCCCTCGAATCGAAATTTTCCTAATATTCGAAACGAATTCCACTTCGCCTAGTTCGATTCGCTCATCTCTAATTGATACCAATGATGGGCATTAATGGGAGGAATAGTATCCCATGTTTATTTTCAACGATGTTGGGCCGAGACATTCTCTACCCCCTCTGGTCACAATCCAGGCCTCCTAAAATTTGAAGGACAGTAAACCGGCCCTTTGTTTGAAAAGTTTGGAGATCCCTGGTATATAGTATCACTTAGAATATAATATATACTAAGTGATGGCACCATCTAGTGACCAAAATGGGAATTATGCTAACACCTCCTTACATGTAGATGAGGACACTTACATGCACTGTGCCTGTATATGTAATGTTTCACAAATTAGGCTCACACTAAGCAGGTTTAGTGGTTTAGCATATTTGGAGACTAGGACACTTATCAATTTCATGAACTTGTCCTTTAAGCCCTTGGATGTACACTGCATTAAATGTTTATATACAAAATAAGGACTCTGTTATAAACAAAGCATATTTTTAAAAATGTGCAAATGTTAAAAACATATTAAAAGAAAATTGTCATGTCAAAAGACATTATACTTCCCAAATAAAATGTGTTATTACTATTCCCCACTTCTCTTTTCAAAGAACAAGTACATGTTTTCAAGTACATATCGGAAATGTTGGGAGAAAATCCTGAATCTTTAAACACCCTAAGGGAAGAGTGAACTGACAAAACAAAAGGTCAGCATTTGCTTTGTTCTTTAACAATTAATACAAGGAGATCGCATAGAGGATGTTTTGCCAAATTCTTTACTTAATGAGGCATAAGCCTGTATGTCTGTACGTTTGGTAAATGTTGTATCCTTCAATGGGAATGTCAAAACATGTGCTGTGCTTGCCGGTGTCTCAATATTAATCTCAGGAAGCATCCGATTTGGTAGGAAACTAAATAAAAATGCAAAAAATTACTTACAATAAAAGGAACTATGAAAAAAACGTTGGAGAGAATAAAACCTGCAGCTGTGCAGTTTGTGTGACTATACCTAGCCATAATAAAATCCATGTTAACATATCCTGAAATATTATGTCTGTCATGTTCAAAAGTTAAATATCTAGTTAATGCTTAGTTTTCACTTGTGGTTTGGGGGGGGGGGGTCAGCAAAAATAGGCAGCTTTTTAAAACATTATCCCCCCCATCACATACGTCAACTCATCACCCATGTCGTAACCACAATGCAAATGCTAGCCTCTCAGTTGTGGTGCAGTATTCGCATTCAAAAAGCCCATTCAGCTGTCAAAACAGGCAATTCCAACAAAATATCCTGCTTTCCTCCAGCATAGACTATTTTTGAGGAAAGATGAATATTTTGTTGGCATTGAGGACTCACAAAAGAGAGGACAATGAGTGGGGACACATTCCAGTTTGGTATTAAGTTGTCCCCCTCCCATCCATGGTCCAAGGCTGTACACCTGAATCCACTTAACTCTGGCAATGTTTTCTCTGTTTTTCTTTTAAATGTGGTAGTATATGTGAACATGTTGCCATTGTTCACGGTAAGAGGAAAATTGTTTCCTGTCGTTCTTGAAGAAGCAGGCACTGACCTGTGAAATGCATTGACTGAGGATATTCATTTTTACTTTACAACAAAATCATTAAATGGTTTATGTACACTCTTTTTGACATCTTGACATGTACATATGTATGACGTGATCTGTAACTTCCGCAAAACGTTTGATGGATTTTAATGTTGAACTTTAAATTGTTATGATAAAATCTTTTGATGTCTTTATTAGAGATGAGCGAAACGAAGTAGGCGAAGTGGAATTCGTTTCGAATATTAGGAAAATTTCGATTCGCGACGAATCCGAAAATTAGCAGACTTCGGATGCGCGAATCGAAATTTTTCCAAAAATGGCGGCGACCTGTGCGGTGACGGAGCGGGGATCTCTGGGAAGGCGCGCAGACAAGGCGCGCTGACCCATAATGCATTCATTCATGACATGTGATCGCATTAGCCAATCAGCAGCCAGCCAGCCAGCACTGTGTAATGGTCAAGCTATAAATTGCGGCCATTTTAGAATTCTCCATTTGCCTCCAGTCATTCCAGAGAGGCAGACCTGGCTGTATTGAGGGAGAGAGTTAGGGACACAGAAACGTTACTTAGGGCCACAGAACCGTTACTGAGGGACACAGAAACGTTACTGAGGGACACAGAAACGTTACTGAGGGACACAGAAACGTTACTGAGGGACAGACACAGAATTGTTACTCAGGGACAGACACAGAATTGTTACTCAGGGACAGACACAGAATTGTTACTGAGGGACAGACACAGAATTGTTACTGAGGGACAGACACAGAATTGTTACTGAGGGACACAGAATTGTTACTGAGGGACACAGAATTGTTACTGAGGGACAGACACAGAATTGTTACTCAGGGACAGACACAGAATTGTTACTCAGGGACAGACACAGAATTGTTACTCAGGGACAGACACAGAATTGTTACTCAGGGACAGACACAGAATTGTTACTCAGGGACAGACACAGAATTGTTACTCAGGGACAGACACAGAATTGTTACTCAGGGACACAGAATTGTTACTGAGGGACACAGAATTGTTACTGAGGGACACAGAATTGTTACTCAGGGACAGACACAGAATTGTTACTCAGGGACAGACACAGAATTGTTACTGAGGGACACAGAATTGTTACTCAGGGACAGACACAGAATTGTTACTGAGGGACACAGAATTGTTACTGAGGGACAGACACAGAATTGTTACTGAGGGACACAGAATTGTTACTCAGGAACAGACACAGAATTGTTACTCAGGGACAGACACAGAATTGTTACTGAGGGACAGACACAGAATTGTTACTGAGGGACACAGAATTGTTACTGAGGGACAGACACAGAATTGTTACTGAGGGACACAGAATTGTTACTGAGGGACAAAGAATTGTTACTCAGGGACAGACACAGAATTGTTACTGAGGGACACAGAATTGTTACTCAGGGACAGACACAGAATTGTTACTCAGGGACAGACACAGAATTGTTACTCAGGGACACAGAATTGTTACTGAGGGACACAGAATTTTTACTGAGGGACACAGAATTTTTACTGAGGGACAGACACAGAATTGTTACTGAGGGACAGACACAGAATTGTTACTGAGGGACACAGAATTGTTACTCAGGGACACAGAATTGTTACTCAGGGACACAGAATTGTTACTCAGGGACAGACACAGAATTGTTACTGAGGGACACAGAATTGTTACTGAGGGACACAGAATTGTTACTCAGGGACAGACACAGAATTGTTACTGAGGGATACAGAATTGTTACTGAGGGACACAGAATTGTTACTCAGGGAGGGACACAGAATTGTTACTGAGGGACACAGAATTGTTACTGAGGGACACAGAATTGTCACTCAGGGACAGACACAGAATTGTTACTCAGGGACAGACACAGAATTGTTACTCAGGGACAGACACAGAATTGTTACTCAGGGACAGACACAGAATTGTTACTCAGGGACACAGAATTGTTACTCAGGGACAGACACAGAATTGTTACTGAGGGACACAGAATTGTTACTGAGGGACACAGAATTGTTACTGAGGGACAGACACAGAATTGTTACTCAGGGACAGACACAGAATTGTTACTGAGGGACAGACACAGAATTGTTACTGAGGGACAGACACAGAATTGTTACTGAGGGACAGACACAGAATTGTTACTGAGGGACAGACACAGAATTGTTACTGAGGGACAGACACAGAATTGTTACTGAGGGACACAGAATTGTTACTGAGGGACACAGAATTGTTACTGAGGGACACAGAATTGTTACTCAGGGACACAGAATTGTTACTCAGGGACACAGAATTGTTACTCAGGGACACAGAATTGTTACTCAGGGACACAGAATTGTTACTCAGGGACAGACACAGAATTGTTACTCAGGGACAGACACAGAATTGTTACTCAGGGAGAGACACAGAATTGTTACTCAGGGAGAGACACAGAATTGTTACTCAGGGAGAGACACAGAATTGTTACTCAGGGACACAGAATTGTTACTGAGGGACAGACACAGAATTGTTACTCAGGGACAGACACAGAATTGTTACTGAGGGACACAGAATTGTTACTGAGGGACACAGAATTGCTACTGAGGGACAGACACAGAATTGTTACTGAGGGACAGACACAGAATTGTTACTGAGGGAGAGACACAGAATTGTTACTCAGGGACAGACACAGAATTGTTACTGAGGGACACAGAATTGTTACTGAGGGACACAGAATTGTTACTGAGGGACAGACACAGAATTGTTACTCAGGGATAGACACAGAATTGTTACTCAAGGACACAGAATTGTTACTCAGGGACACAGAATCGTTGAATTAAAGAGTATGTCAGACAACATGCAGAGGAGTGGCAGAGGAGGCAATGTTTTAGGAGCGAGCAGACGTGGCAGCAGAGGAAGGGGTCGAGGCAGCACTAGTCGCAGCCAGAGGCCAGTGCTCCCGGTGTCATCCAGCGGTCGTGTCTCCACCGACAACCCTGCCGTCATCGATTGGTTGGCTCGGTCGTCTTCCTCTTCCCAGGTCACCTCTGACACCTACAGCCAACGGTCGGTGGGTACATCAGACACAACCGTTAGTTGGCATGGCCCGGGAGCAAGCCCACTGAAATCACGTGTCCTCTACCTGCCCCTGTCCTTTGGTGTTCCCTCACCAAGCGAAGTATCGCATGCTGTGGGCTCAGCCCCACTGTACAGTGAGGAAGAGCTAACAGAGGGCGGTCAGGAACGGGGGGAGACATCCGCCTCTTCAGCAGCCAGGCGAAGAAGTACTGGCGAGGAGAGTGGCTCGGTAGCCGGTCTAGAGACAGGTCTGTCTCCTGACCCACACGCAGCCGAGGGGGCTAGTAGTGAGGCGGAGACCCTAATTGATGATGATGAGGCTGATCGCACTTGGCAGCCTCGTCGTCATCAGGCTATTGCTTCCGCATCATCAGGAGAAGAGGGTGGCAGCTTGGCAGCGAGCAAAACAGTCGGTGGGTTGCCCAGGAGGCAGCAGGGTCGCAGCAGTGTCAGTGGAGGCAAACGGCCACGGAGTAGAGCACCAGCTCCACTGCAGCCTACCACCACAGCCAGTAGTGGTGCCGGTGTGCACGGAGGAAGTAGCAGTCAGCCAGTGAGGAGTATCGGGGGCAAAGTTTCCTACTCGGCGGTGTGGCAATTTTTCGTCAAGCCGCCCGAGGAAGTAAACGTAGCCGTATGTCGACTATGTGGCCAGAAAGTCAAGCGTGACCAGGGGGCCCATGTTGGGACTACAGCGTTGCGGCAGCATATGCAGCGTCGCCATTTGGTGGCCTGGGAAAACCGTGATAAAGATACGGCGGTTCTGCCTGCCCCAGCCCCCGCTCCATCACCCGCTCCGTTACTTGCTCCGTCACCCGACGTCAATCGCCCTCTATCAGCCAGTCAAGGCTCCAACACCTCTGCTGAGGGGAGTTGTCGCTCGTTGGCATCTTCCGCTCGTTCAGATGCTCCTTCTCCTGCTACTCCTCTTCACGGATTCCGTCAGCAGTCTTTCTTGGAATCCGTTTCCAAGAGACAACAGTTTGCAAGCACGCACCTGACGGTGCAAAAGCTGAACGTCTTCCTGTCCAAGTTGCTGGTGCTGCAGTCCCTCCCTTTCCAAGTGGTGGACTCAGCACCTTTCCGAGAAATGATGGCTTGTGCCGCGCCGTGGTGGAGAGTGCCAAGCCGGCATTTCTTCGCCAAAAAGGCAGTGCCAGCCCTGCATTCACATGTAGAAGAGATGGTGGGCCAGTCTTTGAGCATGTCGGTCTCTGCCAAAGTGCACGGCAGCGCCGACGTGTGGAGCTGTAACTACGGTCAGGGACAGTACATGTCATTTACGGCCCACTGGGTGAACGTGGTGCCGTCACAGCCGCACCAGCAACTTGGACAGGTCACGCCGCTTTTGCCTCCACGTTTGCACGTCCTTGGTCCACAAAAGATGTCCGCCTCTACCACCTCTTCTTCCGCCGTGTCCTCAGCCGCCACCCCCGTGCCAAGTCCCATTACCCGACCGGCATATCAAATGTGCAGGGCGCAACGGTGTCACGCTGTGCTGCACCTGGTATGCCTTGGCAAACGTAGTCACACAGGGGAGGAACTTCTGAGTGTAATAAACAGAGAAATCGACAGATGGCTGTCTCCGCGCAAACTGAAAATCGGAACCATGTTGACCGACAACGGAAAGAACATGGTGTCTGCTCTGCGTCAAGGAAGGTTGTGCCATGCGCCATGCATGGCTCACGTGTTCAATCTGGTTGTCAAGCGGTTCCTAAAATCCACCATCCCACTGCAAGACATCCTTAAAATGTCACGTAAACTTTGCATGCATTTCAGCCATTCCTACACCGCAAAGCACACCCTCCTTGAGCTGCAGCGGCAGAACGGAATTCCACAGCATCGCCTGATCTGCGACGTTGCAACAAGGTGGAATTCAACCCTACACATGTTAGACCGCCTTTACGAACAGCGAAAGGCCATCACCGATTTCCTGATGTTACAAGCGGATAAAGGTACTCCCCTGTGTAACTTAGATGTCAGCCATTGGCAGCTCATGCGTGACACCTGCCGCTTGCTCAGGCCCTTTGAGGAGGCCACGCTATTCGTGAGTCGGCAGGACTATGGGATGAACGACGTCATTCCTCTGTTGCACGTCCTGGAACAAATGCTGTTAACAATGGCTGGTCAGGGTGCGGTAGACGTGGCGCACAGATCTCAATGCCACATGACCACTGTGGGGGCAGGACAGGAAGAAGAGGAGGAGGTAGAGGAGGACATTTGTGCTCAGGAATTATTGAGTGAAATGGGTGGTTTTTCCACTCAGCGGACAGGAGTGGAGGAGCAGGAGCATCTGGTAGAGGAGGAGGAGGAGGAGACAGAGGACCCAGACGCACCGTGGCAGTATGCTGTGGAGATGGAGGCAGGGAGTCCCTCGCATTCCTTGGCACAAATGGCCCATAGCATGCTCGGTTGCTTGCGTAGCGACAGCCGAATAATAACCATCAGACAGAGGGATGACTTTTGGCTGTCCACCTTGTTGGACCCTCGCTACCGTTCAAAAATGGTGGCCTTTTTCACACCTGCTGAGAGGGAGGCCAAAATAACGTACTATAAAAACCACCTATGTAGTCAGTTGGTCTCTGCCTTTCTGCGCCAACGTCCATCCTCAGACACTGTGGGCCCTGTGCGCTCGCGTTCCGCTGCCATGGCAGCAGGGGAGGGGTGGGGTGGTAGGAGCAGTGGCAGCTCCACCAGCAGCGGCTGCCTCAGTCTGCAGTCGATGATGAGTAGCTTTCTTCACCAGCGCAGTGAGGAAACTACTAACCAGCCGCAGCAGCAGCAGCATCAGGTGGACCTGGAGCAGGACCTCAAACAACAGGCTTGGGCCTACTTGGACAGCACCCTGCCAACCGAGGTAGACAATCCCCTTGACTACTGGGCAACGAAACTTGACCTTTGGCCCCAACTAGCTGAATTTGCCCTTGAAAGGCTGTCATGCCCGGCCAGTAGCGTGGCATCGGAGCGCGTGTTTAGTGCGGCAGGAGGTATTGTAACTCCGCGGAGGACACGACTGTCCACCCAAAGTGTGGAGAGACTCACGTTTGTGAAAATGAATCAGGCGTGGATTAGTCTGGATTTCAAACCACCAGTTCCTGACACAACTGACTAAATCCGCCATGAATCATGCCCCAAACATGTGCCACTTTCAGGTCTCCTCACACTGCTGGTGTGTTCCATTTTTTGTCATAGGGTGCTGGCAGATTACGGGCCTCCCATTGCTGCTGCCAGGCCCGTAATCTGCCATGGGCCCCCGTACCGCCTCCTCATGCTGCTGCCAGGTCCAGAGTCTCTCATGGGTCCCTGTACGGCCTCCCATTGCTGCTGTCTCCATCGCCACACTCTGCCATGTGCCACTTTCAGGTCTCCTCACACTGCTGGTGTGTTCCATTTTGTCATAGGGTGCTGGCAGATTACGGGCCTCCCATTGCTGCTGCCAGGCCCGTAATCTGCCATGGGCCCCAGTACCGCCTCCTAATGCTGCTGCCAGGTCCAGAGTGTGTCATGGGTCCCTGTACGGCCTCCCATTGCTGCTGTCTCCATCGCCACACTCTGCCATGTGCCACTTTCAGGTCTCCTCACACTGCTGGTGGGTTCCATTTTTGTCATAGGGTGCTGTATGGCATCCCATTGCTGCTGCCTCCACCGCCACACTGTGGCTCCACACTCTGGTTTTGGCCCCGTGACTGCCCAAATGAGTGAAGTGTTCGGTGATTCTAAGATCGACGGCACTCATCTGCATGTCATACTGACTGACAGTATTATTTCTCTTCCCCAGCAGACTCCAAGGGCAGTTAAATTAAAGGTACAGTGTTCTGCACTAATATGAAGGCTCTCTGAAGCTTAGAAACACCCTTTTATAAGTTAAATTCGCAGCGAATATATTCGCATCGAATCGAATTTATTCCTCGAATTCGCCGAATCAGCCGAATCGAATTTTTGAATACTTCGCTCATCTCTAGTCTTTATATTAAATTTGAACGATTTAGGTACCTTTAAAGTCCTAATTAGTTTTTTTTTTTCTGAAGGGATTTTGTTAATATGTATAATACCCAAAACTGCTGATCCAGGGAATATCCAATTGCTTTTCGTGGGATTAGGATGAATATTTTTCTCTCCAGTGTGATTAAACTGGATCATGCTTTTTAGGCGTTTATTTTGCCTTCCCCTAGATCAGTGTTTCTCAATTCCAGTCCTCATGGACCCCCAACAGGTCATGTTTTCAGGATTTCCATTATTTTGCACAGGTGATTTGATCAGTTTCACTGCCTTAGTAATTACCACAGCTGTTTCATCTGAGGGAAATCCTGAAAACATGACCTGTTGGGGGTCCATGAGGACTGGAGTTGAGAAACACTGCCCTAGATCAACTGTGGGTTTAGGTAGTGCCAGGTCAAGGTCATCTAGCACCCAGGGCAAAGATGCCAAACAGCCCTCCCCCCCCCAAATGTATGAGCATTATGTGTATATTGCACATTCACATCAGTCTTTGCACATTCACATCAGTCTTTGCCTTCGAGCTTACAAACTAAGTCCTTATGCATACTGTACGTTTTCACAGCTGCTAGCTTTGGCTTTTGGTGTTTTTTTTCTACAGCCAGTAAACTCCCCAGCATGTTATCCTATGTGTCCATGCACACATAGGCTTTAATCAGCGTTTTTTTGGCAGGGGTGTTTTTTGGCTGGAAAAAATACCAAGAACTAGTGGGTTTCTAGAGGAGTTTTTTAGTTGAAACAAGGCAAAACGTGATAAACCATGGCAAACTGGCGTTTTTGAGCATTTTTTTGAACAAAAAAAATTTTTTTCATGTACAAAAAAAAAAAAAAAAAAAAAAAACCACTAAAAAAACGTGGCTAAACACTACTGCAAAAATGCTGAAAAACTTGTGTTTTTAATGTGACTTTACACAGATAACGCCGCTAGCGTTATTAAAATGCCCAGTATGCATGGAGCCTAAAGCTGGCCATAGATGGGTTTTTTTTTTCTTTCGGTCTGTGGTCCTTGTTCACTTTGTGTGGATGGAGGAATCTGTTAATTTTTTCATCACAGATTCCTTCTTATAACTGCTCATATTTACTATACAATTACTACTGTTGAGAAACACTGCCCTAGATCAACTGTGGGTTTAGGTAGTGCCAGGTCAAGGTCATCTAGCACCCAGGGCAAAGATGCCAAACAGCCCCCCCCCCCCCCCCCCCCCAAATGTATGAGCATTATGTGTTAGCCAAAATCCCCTCCCCCCAAAACAAAAAAAAAAAAAGAAAAAAAGAAAAAAAAAAAAGAGTACTAATCTGCATGATTATCCTCAAGCATTAATTCCCTTTGCAAGCCAAAGTTCTCCTCAAACAAAAAATAATTTTCCAGTATAAACCCTCTCACTGAAATCCCCAACCCAGGACAAATCTTTGTTCCCACCATACCCCCTCCCAGCACACATTCTCCCTCCCCAAATTCTCCCTACCAGCACAAATATTCTATCCCTCAAATTTCCCCTCTGAGCATAAATCCACTCCACCCTTCCAAATGTCCCCTCCTAGCACAAATCATCCACCCCCCTTCCAAATTTCCCCTCCTAGCACAAATTCCCCCTTAATCATCCCTACTAGCACAATTCCTCCTCCCCCCAAATCCCCCTTCCTAACAAAATGTCTCCCTCCTAGTACAAATACCCCTCTTAGAAATCCCCCCTCTTAGCACAAATCCTCTCTCCTATTCCCCTTACAAGCACAAATCACCCCCCCCTCCTAAAATAAATCAATCATACGCCTCTGCCGCCCCTGAATTTCCTCCTCCCAGTCCAAACCCACCCCCTCCCCAATCCTCCACTTGGCACAAATACCCCCCCAACTCCCTTCTAGCACAAATACTCTCATCCTCAGCACAAATGTTTGTTACTCTGAAGCTGCTGTCACTATGCCAGTTGCCAGCTTGTAGGTAGGAAACCTCTACCTCTCCACCTCACATGAAACCACCCTGCCCAGGGCAGCAGCCGCTCCTGCTCGCACCTCTTCTCGGCCCTGGGTTTGGCATTCTCTATATGAGAGTTTTCTATTTATTCTATTGTTTTACTTTTTCTGTTGGTTAAAATAGATGAACTGTTGTTGTTTTTATGTCTGACTATGTAACTATATTACTTAACCATTCCTCACTCTACCCAGACTAGAAAGAAAGGGTGAGCTCTACGGTAGCATGATTTCGGGTTCTGTGTGAGTAGCCAGACTAGTAAAAAACGCATTTGGCTGGAGTTCCACTTTCCTTTTAATCTGACAAAAGATTAAATATGAGTCTTCCATGAAATTACCCTTTAAAATGATAGAGTTCAAGTATTACTTAAACCTGTCAACTTAAAAAAAAAAAAAAAAAATATATATATATATATATATATATATATATATATATATATATAGTTGCAAGAAAAAGTATGTGAACCCCTTGGGATTATGTGGAGTTTTGCATGAATTGGGCATAAAATGTGCTCTGAACGTCATCTAAGTCACAACAATAGAAGAACACAGCCTGCTGAACATAATACTACTCAAACATTAGATGTTGCCATGGTTTAATTGCACATAACATGTAAACATTCACAGTGCAGGGAGGAAAAAGTATGTGAGGCCCTAGCTTAATGACTTCTCCCAGAGCTAATTGGAGCCAGGAGTGAGCCAACCTTGACTCCAATCAGTGTGATGATATTGGATGTGTTGCTGACAGCTGTCCTGCCCTTAAAAAACACACATCTGTTTTGGGTTTACTGGTTTCAAGAAGCACTGTCTGATGTGAACCATGCCTCGCAGAAAAGAGCTCTCAGAAGACCTACAATCAAGAATTATTGACTTGCATGAAGCTGGAAAGGGTTACAAAAGTATCTCCAAAAGCCTTGATGTTCATGTGTCCACGGTAAGACAGACTGTCTACAAATGGAGAAAGTTTAGCACTGTTGCTACTCTCCCTAGGCATGGTCGTCCTGTAAAAATGACTGCAAGAGCACAGCGCAGAATGCTGCATGAGGTAAAGAAGAATCCCAGAGTGTCAGCTAAAGACCTACAGAAATCTCTGGCACATGCTAACATTTTTGTTGACACATCTACAATAAGGAAAACATTAAACAAGAATGGAGTACATGGGAGGACACCACGGAGGAAGCCATTGCTGTCCAAAAAGAATATTGCAGCACGTTTGAAGTTTGCAAAAGAGCACCTGGATGTTCCACAGCACTACTGGCAAAATATACTGTGGACAGATGAAACCAAGATTGAGTTGTTTGGGAAGAACACACAACACTATGTGGGAGAAAAAAAGGCACAGCACATCAACATCAAAACTTCATCCCCACTGTAAAACATGGCGGAGGGAGCATCATGGTTTGGGGCTGCTTTGCTGCCTCAGGGCCTGGACGAATTGTTGTCATTGATGGGAAAATGAATTCCAGAGTTTATCAAGATATTTTGCAGGAAAACGTACGACCATCTGTCCGCCAACTGAAGCTCTGCAGAGGATGGGTGATGTAACAGGACAATGACCCAAAGCATACAAGTAATTCAACAAAACAATGGCTGCAACAGCACAGAATACGCCTTCTGGAGTGGCCCAGTCAGAGTCCTGACCTCAACCCGATTGAAATGCTGTGGCGTGACCGTAAGAGAGCGATTCACACCAGACATCCCAAGAATATTGCTACACTGAAACAGTTTTGTGAAGAGGAGTGGTCCAAAATGACTCCAGATCGTTGTGCAGGTCTGATCTGTAACTACAGGAAACGTTTGGTTGAGGTTATTGCTGCCAAAGGAGTGTCAAAAAATTATTAAGTCCAAAGGTTCACATACTTTTTCCTCCCTGCACTGTGAATGTTTACATGTTATGTGCAATTAAACAATGGCAACATCTAATGTTTGTGTAGTATTATGTTCAGCAGACTGTGTTCTCCTATTGTTGTGACTTAGATGACGTTCAGAGCACATTTTATGCCCAGTTCATGCAAAACTCCACGTAATCCCAAGGGGTTCACATACTTTTTCTTGCAACTGTATATATATATATATATATATATATATATATATATATATATATATATTTATTATTACCCAAATACTAAGGTAGTTTCCTATTAAGAAGCATGTCATCTTTCACCATCACAACACTATGTTAAACTTTCATGAACTGAAGAAAACCAGAGAAAATCTAGCAACAAAATAAGTTGAGTGCAGAAAAATGAAAAGTGATTATTTTGTTGACCTTTATAGATAGGGCCCCCAAATTGTTTCTGCTTGCTCAGAGAATACTCGGCTGCTGAACTGTGCCTCTGACTCAATGGGCATATTTTGTGCCTGATAGAAAATCATTGGCAGTACAAATTAAAAGCATTCATCTGTACAGCAAAGAGAAAAGCAATACAGTTTATTGGAATGATTAAATTTATGTTATGCACTTACTAAAAGTTTGCCTATTTTTTTCAATTCAATTGATTTAAATTCTACAGTTGCAGCAAACAATATCATCCATATCATTGATGAGAAATATAAATGATGTTCATTAATGAAAGCACAGCTACGAAATGGAATAGTCTGTTGTATTAGCACTGAAAAATACAAGTAATTGCACAGATATGGTCAGTGCAGGGGCGGACTGACAACTCATGGGGCCCCCGGGCAATAGGGGATCATGGGGCCCCTGTGTCCTTGCCCAAACTCAAAAAAGCCTATGAAAAAGGTACCAGGGGCATCTCATGGGGCCCCCTACTGACCCTGGGCCCTCGGGCAGTTTTCAAATGGTCAGTCCGCCCCTGGGTCAGTGCAATGTATTCTGAAATAGAACACATTTTAAATTCACTGATTGTAGTTTAGTCTGTTTAAAGATTTTCTTTGCGAAGTACATCATACAGTGTATGTTTTAGGTGGCAATATATCATATTTATTTATTTCAGGTATTTATATAGCACTGACACTTCACACAGCACTTTACATAATACAGTCAGGTCCATAAATATTGGGACATCAACACAATTCTAACATTTTTGGCTCTATACACCACCACAATGGATTTGAAATGAAACTAACAAGATGTGCTTTAACTGCAGACTGTCAGCTTTAATATGAGGGTATTTATATCCAAATCAGGTGAACAGTGTAGGAATTACAACAGTTTGTATATGTGCCTCCCACTTGTTAAGGAACCAAAAGTAATGGGACAGAATAATAATCATAAATCAAACTTTCACTTTTTAATAGTTGGTTGCAAATCCTTTGCAGTCAATTACAGCCTGAAGTCTGGAACGCATAGACATCCCCAGACGCTGGGTTTCATCCCTGGTGATGCTCTGCCAGGCCTCTACTGCAACTGTCTTCAGTTCCTGCTTGTTCTTGGGGCATTTTCCCTTCAGTTTTGTCTTCAGCAAGTGAAATGCATGCTCAATCGGATTCAGGTCAGGTGATTGACTTGGCCATTGCATAACATTCCACTTCTTTCCCTTAAAAAACTCTTTGGTTGCTTTTGCAGTCTGCTTTGGGTCATTGTCCATCTGCACTGTGAAGCGGCGTCCAATGAGTACTGAAGCATTTGGCTGAATATGAGCAGATAATATTGCCCGAAACACTTCAGAATTCATCCTGCTGCTTTTGTCAGCAGTCACATCATCAATAAATCCAAGAGAACCAGTTCCATTGGCAGCCATACATGCCCACGCCATGACACTACCACCACCATGCTTCACTGATGAGGTGGTATGCTTAGGATCATGAGCAGTTCCTTTCCTTCTCTATACTCTTCTCTTCCCATCACTCGGGAACAAGTTGATCTTGGTCTCATCTGTCCATAGGATGTTGTTCCAGAACTGTGAAGGATTTTTAGATGTCGTTTGGCAAACTCTAATCTGGCCTTCCTGTTTTTGAGGCTCACCAATGGTTTCCATCTTGTGGTGAACCCTCTGTATTCTCTCTGGTGAAGTCTTCTCTTGATTGTTGACTTTGACACACATACACCTACCTCCTGGAGAGTGTTCTTGATCTGGCCAACTGTTGTGAAGGGTGTTTTCTTCACCAGGGAAAGAATTCTTTGCTCATCCACCACAGTTGTTTTCTGTGGTCTTCCGGGTCTTTTGGTGTTGCTGAGCTCAAAGGTGCGTTCCTTCTTTTTAAGAATGTTCCAAACAGTTGTTTTGGCCACGCCTAATGTTTTTGCTATCTCTCTGATGGGTTTGTTTTGTTTTTTCAGCCTAATGATGGCTTCACTGATAGTGACAGCTCTTTGGATCTCATCTTGAGAGTTGACAGCAACAGATTCCAAATGCAAATAGCACACTTGAAATGAACTCTGGACCTTTTATCTGCTCATTGTAATTGGGATAATGAGGGAATAACACACACCTGGCCATGGAACAGCTGAGAAGCCAATTGTCCCATTACTTTTGGTCCCTTAACAAGTGGGAGGCACATATGCAAACTGTTGTAATTCCTACACCGTTCACCTGATTTGGATGTAAATACCCTCAAATTAAAGCTGACAGTCTGCAGTTAAAGCACATCTTGTTCGTTTCATTTCAAATCCATTGTGGTGGTGTATAGAGCCAAAAATGTTAAATATTGGGACATCGACACAATTCTAAGGACCTGACTGTATGTATATTGCACATTCACATCAGTCTTTGCCTTCGAGGTTACAAACTAAGTCCTTATGCATACTGTACGTTTTCACAGCTGCTAGCTTTGGCTTTTGGTGTTTATTTTCTACAGCCAGTAAACTCCCCAGCATGTTATCCTATGTGTCCATGCACACATAGGCTTTAATCAGCGTTTTTTTGGCAGGGGTGTTTTTTGGCTGGAAAAAATACCAAGAACTAGTGGGTTTCTAGAGGAGTTTTTTAGTTGAAACAAGGCAAAATGCGGTAAACCATGGCAAACTGGCGTTTTTGAGCATTTTTTTGAACAAAAAAAAATGTTTTCATGTACAAAAAAAAAAAAAAAACCCACTAAAAAAACGTGGCTAAACACTACTGCAAAAATGCTGAAAAACTTGTGTTTTTAATGTGACTTTACACAGATAACGCGGCTAGCGTTATTAAAATGCCCAGTATGCATGGAGCCTAAAGCTGGCCATAGATGGGTTTTTTTTTTCTTTCGGTCTGTGGTCCTTGTTCACTTTGTGTGGATGGAGGAATCTGTTAATTTTTTCATCACAGATTCCTTCTTATAACTGCTCGTATTTACTATACAATTACTACTACTTTAAAGTGGTTGCATTCTTGTGGAATGAAACATGTGACACTATGGAGGAGATTTACTAACACTGGTACACTCAAAATCTGGTACAGCTGAGAATGGCAGCCAATCAGCTGCTAATTTCAGCTTGTTCAATTAAGCTTTGGCAATACAACCTGGTAGCTGATTGGTTTCTAAGCACAGCTGCACCAGATTTTGCACGCTCCAATTTTAGTAAAAAAACCCTGTAACTGTTTATTTATGTCCCTCAGTTCACCTGGTCCTATCTGTTGTGCAGTGGGATACCCAACACTTGGGAAAATTTTTCAGACGTTTGGCCTGTGAGGACAAGGCCATTTTGAGGTGGGAGAGAGTATAGGGACCTTGTCCTATGTAGAACAACAATAAGGGAACAAGAGGCCATAAATATTTATCTGTATCGCTGGACATATTTTATCTGCCAAGTAACCAAAAACAGACAGCAAAAAAGGGGGGGAGGGGGTGAAAAAAGAATTCACAAGAAAAAAGTGGTTACATTATGGACAGAAAGCAATACTCAGATAGTTATCAAAAAAGTATGCTTTATTGCAAAGTGAGTGAGGGGGGTGTGCCTCGTTGCCCCGGCAACCTGACGCTGGGCTGGCCATTGCCGCGGCAACCAGGAAGCGTCCTGCTCCGGCATAAGAAGACCGGAGCAGGACCCAGCCCGTTGTTGGTCCCCTGCTCTTGAGAGAAGCGCTGTGTGGGGTCTGAGCTGAGGCTAGACCCCCACAGCCCAGACCCCGCTGAGTACTCTGCTGTTCCCTGGGGGGCTAGAGGTGCCTGCTGTCTGTGTGCCGAGGGTACTCCTGCCTGCTACTATCCCCTGTCTGCCAAAGAGTTCTCCTGCCTGCTGTTCACTGTGTACCAGAGGTTACTCCTGCCTGCTGTTCACTGTGTACCAGAGGTTACTCCTGCCTGCTGTTCGCTGTGTAGCAGAGGGTACTCCTGCCTGCTGTTCGCTGTGTAGCAGAGGGTACTCCTGCCTGCTGTTCGTTGTGTAGCAGAGGGTACTCCTGCCTGCTATCCACTGTGTGCCAAAGAGTACTCCTGCCTGCTATCCGCTGTGTGCCAAAGAGTACTCCTGCCTGCTGTTCCCTGTGTGCCAGAGGGTACTCCTGCCTGCAGTTCGCTGTGTGCCAAAGAGTACTCCTGCCTGCTGTTCGCTGTGTGCCCGGGGGTACTCCTGCCTGCTGTTTGCTGTATGCCAGAGGGTAGTCCTGCCTGATGTTCGCTGTGTGCCCGGGGTACTCCTGCCTGATGTCCGCTGTGTGCCGAGGATACTCCTGCCTGCTATCCGCTGAGTGCCAAAGAGTACTCCTGCCTGCTATCCGCTGTGTGCCAAAGAGTACTCCTGCCTGCTGTTCCCTGTGTGCCAGAGGGTACTCCTGCCTGCTGTTCGCTGTGTGCCCGAAGATACTCCTGCCTGCTGTCCTCTGTGTACCAGAGCTGAGGCCAGACCCCACAGCCCAGACCCCGCTGAGTGTCCGCTGATCGCTGTTTGTCCCTGGAAAGCTGTTCCTGTCCACTGGCCGCTGTTTGGAGGTCTGAGCTGAGGCCAGACCCCACAGCCCAGACCCCGCTGAGTGTCCGCTGATCGCTGTTTGTCCCTGGAAAGCTGTTCCTGTCCGCTGGCCGCTGTTTGTCCCTGGAAAGCTGTTCCTGTCCACTGGCCGCAGTTTGGAGGTCTGAGCTGAGGCCAGACCCCACAGCCCAGACCCCGCTGAGTGTCCGCTGATCGCTGTTTGTCCCTGGAAAGCGATCCCTGTCTGCTGACCACTGTGTCCCTGGGAAGCTACCCCTGCCTGCTGACTGTTGTTTGTCCCTGGATAGCTGTTCCTGTCTGCTGACCACTGAGTCCCTGGAAAGCTGAGTGCTGCACGGGTCCCGGTCTCCTGACTGCTGTGTGCCTGGGAAGTTACCCCTGCCTAAACCGTGAGTGCTCATATTCTCCTGCCTGAATTGCCCCCTTGAATCCATATATTGCCCTGTCCGGACTGCCCCACTGAATGCACCCATACTTTCCCTGTCTGGACTGCCCCATTGAATCTATTATCCTTGCCAGAACTGCACACTTGGATTAATACTTGTCGGACTGCCTATTGCATGTCTGAATTATCGTAGATACCTGGACTGACACCCCCCCGAGTGCTCGGGCCATCGCTACCAGAATTGCCCTATCTTGGGCCGGACTATAACTGTTTGGACTCTTCCACCCTCTCCCCCCCTGTGAATTAAATATCCAGATATCTTTTATGTTATATTGTCCACCTTTTGTCTTCTCATGATTGCATAAATACCTATATAAACTTTTATTGCAATATAATGAGTCCGTGCAGTGCTTGACATGTTGGACGAAGTGCTGATTCAAATTGTCTTTGTTCTCATGTTGCCATGTGTGCAACTTGAATGTAAGCACTCTGTATTCTATTTTGTATCTTTGGTAAACCTAATAAAAAGACTTAAAGTAATGCTAATCTAAATGAAATCTTGCACATAGCTGCAGTAGCTTTCTTTTCTTCCTTCCATTTAAGACAGTTCTTATCGCGGAATATCTTGCACCTCCTGGTAGTGTTAGAGCTTTGCTGCACCCTTCTGCCTCCTTTACATTCCTATTGACTAGTGAGACAGCCCATCACAATAATGGGCCAAGAGGAAGGTATTGGAGGTAGCTGGCAAGCTCACTCGGGTAGTTTTGAAGGTTTGCATGTTCAGAATGGCTGATTATTAGGGTGCAGAGGGGGCAATGAAAGCGGTGGGTATGTGAAGGCACCTCTAGATTCCTGCACCCATCCTATAGGCCTCAGATATGCATGACACCACAACAACACAAAGATATAAGATTGTAGGAAAGTCAGACATAAGATGCATGCCTATAATGCTGCCCTGTACATGGGTGTATTAGAATACTCTAATCTATGCTGGATCTTTCTGTCAAGAGCTGGCAGAAAAAAACAGCATAAAAAACAATTGTTTTGATGTGTTAATACACATTTATGGGCATATGGCATTTAGAAGCATATGAGCATAAACTAATTTTTTTGGCTAGAATATCCATTTATTCTAGCCACTGGAATGAATTTGCAAGCATGTGCATGTGTTTACACATTTTTACATGTGTATGTGCCTAAATAATGCCATTAAGTTCCCTTCCAAATGCAGGTTTGGAGAATTTTTGTTTGTATGCCCCTGAACACTGCTCTTTATCTAAAGTCCACAATGTTTATAGACCTGCAAAAGACCTGCATTCAGAGGCATAAAATAAATGAAAAATGCTTTTAGAAGCAGTGTTTTTTTTTTGCTTTTCATGTGCATAAGGCCTTGAATGTAATGTATACAATTTTGTATACATTTTCTTATATTATTTAATATGTTTAGGACAAAAACTGTTTTAATTGTTTTTACTTCTTTGCATGTGTTTAATAGGCTAACCAGAACTACTTTGATGACAAAAAGCCTGTTTACAGTGTTGAATAGCTGAAGCTTAGATTACATGGGCAGCTGAAGTTTTCAATTGCAAGTGTAGTAAAGGGTAATCAGCACGCAAAACAGGAATAAAATCCAAAGGCTTGGGTTCATTATTTAAAAACAGAGCACCTTGATTCCAAGAATATTGGAGTGTAGTATTCTGACACTGATATGCTCTTTTTTTAAGTAATGAAATAAAATCTTTGAATTTTATTCCTAATTGGTCTGTTGTTTACCCTTTAGTGCATCTGTAGTTGATTGTGCACATCACGCACCTGATCAGAACTGGTGTAGGAGCAGATTTAGGATGAGCTGGTGATTCTTTTTTTTTTCAAGAAATCTGACGGCTTCAGTGGAGTGACTGATCTTTTCTCCATTCTCTCTCCCTGCTCTGTATTGCTCCATACCATGCACCATAATCTTCAAAGAAAAAACTACTGCGGTGCTCTCTCTCTAGAAAATACATAGTGCTCTATATAACCCGAGTCATGGATGTGCCGTGCGTTACATTTTTATTTGTAAAATAAACAGTATATATAAATAAAAAATAAAATGATAAAACATGAAACTAAAAACCCGTAAACCTAAAAAATGTAAAATAAAACTGACCCAAAACCAATACCTACCAAGTAAAGAAGTATTAAAAGTGTTGCAGAGAGGCTAAGACAGAGCTGTATTATCTCTCCCCAGCTGGTCAATCCAGGAAGAAGTACTGATTACATTACAGAGGCATTCTTATTATTTCTATACAACCTACTATGTGGATCTGTGAAATAAAGGGTATATATTAGGGATCCACAATAATGTGACTAAAATTATATATTAAAGAGAATATTCTATTCGTGTTTGGTTTGGGTCTAGGAGTGTGAATGGTTGTCCATACGTAGAATGCAGTTGTCTTGATCAATATGTGTAGTCAGCAGAATGACTTGGCAGCTAGGAAGCACTTCTACAAACATAAATGACATGACTGGAGGTGACCAATGACATATCTCTGAGGTTACAAACTCAGCTGAGAATGAGGGGACCAATATATCATGCCAGAAATCTTGTGAGCTGATAACTCCCTGTACTCTGTCTGTGCTGATAGTTATCAATTACATTGCTTTCTTAAGGCTACAGAACCGTGCTGTTCTATGTAATGGACAATAAGAGAGAGGTGGGGTTCTGTAGTCCTATGTTGTTTTAGTTGGCCTGATAGAGAACAGTGAGAAAGTGTTACATATACATAGTTAGCCTGGCTGAAAAAAGACAAAAGTCTATTCAGTTCAACCATTAATAAAAAAAAAAGTTATATTCCTACACCCACAGTTGATCCAGAGGAAGGCACAAAAAAAACCCAGCAAAGCATGATCCAGTTGGCTCCTGCAGGGGAAAAAAATTCCTTCCTGATCCCCGAGAGGCAATCGGATATTCCCTGGATCAACTTTACCTATAAATGTTAGTATCCAGTTATATTATGTATATATAAGAAATAATCCAGGCCTTTTTTAAAGCAATCCACTGAGCTGGCTAGAACCAACTCTTGAGGGATTCTATTCCACATTTTCACAGCTCTCACTGTGAAGAAACCTTTCCGTGTTTGGAGATGAAATTTCTTTTCCTCCAGACGTAAAGAGTGCCCCCTTGTCCTTTGTGATGACCTCAGGGTGAATAGCTCTACACCGAGTTCACTATATGAACCACTGATGTATTTATACATGTTGATAATATCCCCCCTTAATCTCCTCTTCTCAAGAGAGAATAAATTCAGTTCCTCTAATCTTTCCTCATAGCTGATCTGCTCCATGCCTCTTATCAGTTTGGTTTCCCTTCTCTGTACTTTCTCCAGTTCCCCAATGTTCTTTTTGTGAATTAGTGCCCAAAACTGAACTGCATATTCCAGATGAGGTGTTACTAATGATTTGTACCGGGGTAATATGATATCTCTCTCTCTGGAGTCTATACCTCTTTTAATACAAGAGAGGATTTTGCTCGCTTTAGAAACCATAGCTTGGCATTGCATGCCATTATTAAGCCCCCTCCCCCAGTATGTATGATGCATACATATTCTTAGCCCCCCAAGTGTTGTCATCCTAGGAAAAAATTATTGTTACTGACAGGATCACTAAATGAAAAAAAAAAAGGAAGACTAGTTAGAAAAAAGAAACCAAATGCAGCAATCACATCTAAGCATCGGAGGGCTGCAATATATTAGTTTTTCAGGTTTAGCTATGTGTTGATGTAAACAGGACTGCATTCATTGGAATCTTCTAGATCATATTTTGTGAAATTTTGGATGCAACTAGTCTAGATTACATACCCAAATTTGTCTTGATATCATGCTCCTGTGGGCATCAGAATTCAGATCTGGAGGGGAAGGGTCAGCAACAGGCTCTGCTCTGTATTTTGCTGCTGCTCCTTCATTATCCAGTCAGCATAGTGGGGTGTGTCCATGACCAAACTGTGCTGCTGTTGTTGCAGTGAAGGTTAAGAGCCGTGCCAGATGAACTATTCTTTTGTGATTCTGCTGTGATTCTGCCCTAGAGAAAACAAAGCAGCTCTACATTCCTCACCTTGATAAAGCTACTACTAGTGGTGTGTCATGAGCAGCAGATTCGGCATGGTTAATTTACCCAACAGAGCTCCCACGCTGGCTCAGAACATGGCAGATTCTCACTTGCTAATGAGGGAGTACTGAGCCACATCTCAGCAGCCAGGTCAGTGAATGAGCAAGTCCATAAGAAAAGGTCAATTGTCTTTAAATGATCCTGTCCTGTTGTTGCCAACAGCAGGATCGCTTGTCTGACATGGCCCAAGAGCATGGTTAACTTAGTATGTCTAACAGGGATATCTAGCTGGCAAATGTTTTCAGAGTAGCATTACAAGTTAATGACACAATATACCATAGATCAGGCATGTCCAAAGTCCGGCCCGCGGGCCATTTATGGCCCGGGGGTCGGTTTAATACGGCCCTCCAACAGCCCTCCCTGCTCTGTGTAATGTGGCCCTCCCACAGCCCTCCCTTCTATGGCAGACAGTCTTCTGCTTGAGAGCAGAGGGCAGTGCGCATGCCTGACTGCGGCGCGTTCTCCCTGGTCTGTGTAAATGCGGCTGTCGCACGGCCCTCCCTTCTGTGGCAGACAGTCTTCTGTTTGAAAACAGTGCGCATGCATGACTGCGTTGCGCTGGGAGCGACAAAGGGTGGTGACGTTAGGGCCGGGCTTCCAGCGTGAAGTGTGTTTCTCTTCCCCTCCCGGCTGCCGAGCAGAGACTTCAGCTCCAGCTACCTTTTTCACCCTTCACATTAGTGCAGGTAAGTTTTTTTTAAATTTATTTTCAATACATTGTGAAAACTCAGCTGTCAGTTGATCTTAATGTTATGAAATGAAAAGTATGTCGTTTGCAATTAACTTGGCATAAAATAATTTATTCGCATTTAATTGTAATGGTTCAAAGAATGTTCGGAAAAATGTTCGGCCCTCCACCATGTTCACTCCATCCAATCTGGCCCTCTTTGAAAAAAGTTTGGACACCCCTGCCATAGATGTATCTAAATTGTGTATTCAGTACTTTGCATTGAGTACAGTCTTAAAACTGAAATGGAGGCATGGCTTTCTTTATGGCTACATTGGTTCATCTTGGACCAATGTTAGTATGTATGTGTCATACCTGGCCCATCCCTGTGAAAGCTGGAAATTACTGTAGAAGGCACAGCTACTATTGTGATCACTGCAAGCTTCTGGGACCTGTACTGGGCTGCTACCTTGATTCACAGTGAACACAGGGGATCATTAGCTTGGCTTGGGCTCCATTCACAGAACACCTTGTGTTTTTCACAGTGAATTCTAGATGTTCTTTGATTGGATAAGGTAGAGATTATGACATCACCACCCCACCACTCGAGCTCATCCAATCAAATAATGCTTTCACATTCATTGAGAAAATTGAGAGAAAAAAGTGTTTTCTGAATGGAGCTCATGCTGAATAGGCAACCCTGTGTTCACTATGCAGCAGGGCAGCCAGTTCACATGAGACCTGGAAGCCAGCATCGATCATTTTGCAGTAGTGGTGCCTACTACAGTGATTTGCAGCTTCCAAAAGGGATCATCCAGATATGACACAGGAATACTTACATTAATCCAAGTTGAACCAATGTAACTATGCATAAAAAGCCATAGTTAAACGTCAGCTTTATATGAAAAATTCTTTAATTTGAATTCAGCATTGCTTCATCCTCCATAAATCAATTTCAATGTTTAAATAAATTAATAATCCTGCATGCAGTGATTGCTTGCAGTAATGTCTCAGAGAAAAAAAAAAGCAATTGAATATCAGTTATATTATTCTTGATCCTCTATCAAGATTGCCGCTCACGATGCCTTGAAGGAAATTTAAAAACCCACAGCAAACGTTAATGAATATCAAGGCAATTACAAGCACTTTCTTATATGAATGCCAAAAAAGCCAAATTGCTGAGTTAACTTGCATAGCGGTACTGATGCTGAAAGGTGATCTATTACTTTGTGTTTGTCTGCCAAAATGTTGGAAAATTGTCTTATGTTTTTATCCTTGGCGTTCATTTCTTTCTGAAGAGTGATGTGTTCTGCTGATTAAATTCTCTTTAAATGTTTTTCTAATTACAGGAAAGTTACAAGTCATCTATTTAATTACGATCCAGTCTACTGAAGCAATAAAAGGACAGCTGGGAAAAAAGTCAACTCTTTTTCACAGAAGAATCGAATGTCCTCCCTATGTAGAAATAATTATCTTGACATCTAATAATAAGTAAAAGTTTACCTGCAGTGTTGGAGAAAATGATGACTTTTTTCCACTTTAGGTCTTGTTCACATGGGTGTTAAAAAAAAGGGGAGCTCAGCATTCCTGATGCCCACCAAGTGCATCCTAGCATTGGGGGCATTGCCTTGAGCCAAATGGGCTCATTATGCATCAGCATTGTGAATATTGCTTATTTCCCTTTGCACTGCTTAACATTCTCCCCAACCTACTTTCAATATAGTATTGTGTATATAATAATATTTAGTACAGTGTTTTAACTGCTTCTGCAAACAGAAGACTCAGCGGTTACTGTAATTACAGCAGTTAGCTATGTGTGTAATCTGAGATAATTCTATTCATGTCTGTAACCCAGATATCTGAAACCCTGGAGGACCAGACTGCCACTTGGTATCTATTACCTGCAAAGAGTAAATATGAAATAGTTATTTTCATGATTTTATATTTATTTTATTTAACCATATTTAAGCCATATTTGTGTTTTTTGCACACATGTTAAAATAATAATTTTAGACTTGAAGATTTGTAAAAAAAAAAACCCCAAACAGTATATAAAAGAAGAGACCCTGGATAATAAAATGGCGGTAGTTCCAGGTTTTTATGTCACACATAGTACTGCAACAGTTTATCAAGGGCAAGCTTTCAGTAAGTGGTTGTAAATGTAGTATGCATTTCTATGCATAAGGTAAAAACACCTTCTGCGTGCAGTCCCCCCCACCCCAGCCCCCCTAGATACTTACCTGAACTGGATCTCAATCGATATGCACAATAGCAGCGTCTCTCTTGGCTCTCTCTCTCCTCAATGGCCAGGGAAGCAGCAGCTGGAGCCATTGCTTCCTGATGCTGTCAATCGTAGTCAGTGAGAAGACAGCAGGCGGTCCTGCTACGCTGTGTGTGTCAGCAGAGGAGCAAGCATGCACAGATGCCCCCATAGCAAATGGCTTGATATGGGTCAAATCAGCAGGAGGAGGAGCCAGGAGTGCCAGTGGGGGACCCTAAAAGAAGAGGATTGGGGCTGTTCTGTGCAAAACCATTGCACAGAGCAGGTAAGTATGATAATGTTTGTTATTTAAAAAAAATGCCTTCAGAATCACTTTCATTTTAGTGCATAAAAATGCAATATATTGTTACATATTTGTGGTAAAATATAAAGATGAGGTTGTGACTAGTAAATAGATATCGAACATTGGGACAGAAAAATTTGGTACCTAAAATTTTCCATAGGTGATGCTTTAAAACTTTTTACGGGTTATCAGTTAGCATTAGCCATGAATAATGGCCCTTGATGTAGTGCGCTCACGTCAGGATACGTGGTGATATGTAAAGTGTGTAGAGCAGAGGGAATTTTTTCCACTTTATTTTTCACCTAACTTTATTGCTACCACACAGGGGACCAAAAGCCCCCATGTGATACCATCTATATTGTTAAAGGTTCTTGTTAATGAAACATTATGAGCCTATTAGATCCCGGACATCTCCCCTGCCCTCCACTGAAGCTAATGAAGCACAGATCTCACTCCATTAGCTTTTTTTTTCCAGCCACAGCAACCAGAGAAAGTAAAGACAGAAACTGGAAATGATGTAATACACATTATCACAAGAGCATTTGCGAGGTCAAGTACTGATATTGGACAGGAAGACCTGGTTGACAGTGGGTATTTAAATTAATCCCCAAAAGGTCCAACACAGTTAGGGTCAGAATATGTTGCAGGCCAGTCATGTTCCCCAAACATCAATCTCCTCAGCCCATGACTTGTTGGCTCTGGCTTTGTACCCAGGGGCACAGTCATGCTGGAACAGAAAGGGACCATCCTGAAACCCCTTGTCTCATTAACTTGCCGGGGTGTCCACACAATTTTACCTATTCAATATGCGTGTGGTGATGGTGAGGTGTCCACAGGCTTTTGCTGTACTAATACAAAATAGGCTGTTTTACTTTGTAGGGGAAGTTGCAAGGAAATTTGCCACAGAGCTAAGCAAATGTGGTGAGGTTTCACTTTGCAAAGAATATCCAATCACGTGCAAGTAAAACAGAAAAAAAACATTTTGATTTCACATGATTGGATGATGAAAGTCAGCAAAGCTGTATCTCATTCACTAAGCTCTGTGGAAAATTCCATTGCAAAGTGCAAGATCCCTGGCAAGGTGAACAGTTTCTTTTACATTAGTAAATCAATGCTATAGTGTGTGTCAAAACAAAAGCAGCCCAGGGGAAATTCTCCTGCCACCCAACACTTCCCCCACTCTGAAAGCCTTCAACACTCTAAGACAGGGATGTCAAACTCAATTACTTTGCAGGCCACATCAGCATTATGGCTGCCCTCAAAGGGCCGGTTGTATCTGTAAGACTATATAAATGTATCTACTGTTTAATCATATTAAATGATTCCCTCTGCATTTGATTATTACTGGTTTTAGTTATAACTTAAGACTTAAGCTATGAAGGGCAGGTGCAGACCAGTACGGAGCCCATGCACACTCCTGTAGCAGATGATGCAAATTGTAAAAGGAGGGTTGCACACTGCTGGTATTATCCACAAGACATTTTATTGGAGACTGCTCAGACAAGTTTCTTGTGGATTATACCAACACTTATTATTCTCACAATAATTATAGGCAGATATCCAGAACACCCCACCTTCCCCCCTACATCAGATGTCAAGAGGCTCCCCACTATCAGAAGTCAAGAGTCCCCCTACCCTCCCTTGCATGCATGCCTTACAGTGCACCCCCCTTGCCTTGTGCTGCTGCCATGAAGAAGCTAAGGGGAGAGCTAGGAAGCAGAAAGTGCAGGGTTTGGAGGAGGACCAGAGGAGGGCTGGAGTCAGCTTCCAGAATCTACTGAATGCTGAGACAAGGGGAAGTAAGGAGTGATGCAACTACACAGAGATGCCAGGTTCTGTAGAAGGAGTTTTTTCCTCCTCTCTGCTGGAGACAATGTGAGGGCGGAGATAAGGGGGGTGCCGCAGCTGCAGGAGAGGTGCAAAGGTCACATGAAATGGCCTGGGGAGCCAGATTCGGGCTGCAGGCCTTGTAATTGACACATGTGCTATAAGATAACAAGCAGTTACTTTACATGGGGTGACACAATATACAGTTTTGATGGATTTTTTAATTATTTCATTTAGCAGAGCTTAATTTGCCTCTGTAATAGAAAGATTTATTAAAATGACTTCATTGTAACATCCTGTAACTATAAATGTAACATGATTAAAGATGCAAGCTTATATTAGCAAATCATGTACAGAATACGCTCACAGCTTTTCCATCACAGCTAGCAGCAGCTGTTAACCAGCACACAGCAAATGAATGTGCAAATCCCTCTGGAAAACTATAAGACACGATTGCAACACTCTGGGATCATAGAATATCAAGGACGGGGAAAGTAAATATTTTGAAGCTTCTTTGATAACTGCAGACAAAGTTGTACGTCTCTTCTCAGAAATGGAGCTAGAGTAAGTGAAATGTGCATTATGCAATAGCATTTCTCAATTGTATTAACTTTAATGCACATAAATGAACTATAGAAAATACTACAAAATTTGGTAAAGATCTAGAGATGCTGTGATTGAGCCTTAAAGGGTTAGTTCACCTCTACCAAAAAACTGTCCATGCAGATAAGGAACGTCTGTAGATAAAAACAAGCTGTGCAGCTTTGATCAAAGTTGAATAATGTTCTTGCTGTAGGTGTAGGCTATGTACGTACCTCATGAAGCCTGACTGGAAAACTCCTAGGACATTGCTAAGGACATTGCTTAGAGGCTCCTAACTGTTACTGTTTACCCTCACCATCGCAGGAGGGAGCTCTCAAATGATGAGCTCAGAGCTTCTGCATCTGGGAGAGAAAATGATTAGAGGGGGCATCAAACAAAGAAGGAGCTCACTCCTGTGTTGGTGAAGGTGAACAGCAACCACTAGCCATCTCTTAGCAACATCCTAGGAGTTTTCTAGTTAGGCTTCATGAGGTATATCCTACACCTATAGCAAGGACATTGTTCAACTTTGGTCAAAGCAGTGTAGCTTAGTTTTTAGCTAGAGACACCCCTTATCTGTATAGGCAGTTTTTTGGTAAAGGTGAATTATGCCTTTAACCTCCCTGGTGGTCTAACTCAGTATTTCTCAAACTTTTTTCAGTCAAGGCACCCTTTAAAATTATGGACAGTCCCAAGGCACCCTTTAAAATTATGGAGAGTCTCGAGGCACCCCATTCTAAAATGTGAAAAACTATTCTAATGGTTTTATATAACACAGCAACACCCACACATGTAGAACACCCAACATTAGAGGGGATTTATTCTTTCAAAGCAAATATACTTCTGCACACTGGTACTGACTAGTATTCCAATGTTTCTCTTCTCCCTCAGTTTTTCTCCATCACTGAGCTAATGTGACCCCAGCACTGGCAGAGAGAGGCAGGGGATGATCAAACTAGGATGCTGTGCAGACGGCTGACAACCTCCTTATCAACTGATGATGTTATTGGCTGTCAGGACTCCTGCAGCTAGAAGGTCGTAATGTTGCACAAGGAAAACCTGTGGCTTTGTGTAACTAAAAGGCAGGCTTGTTCCACCCACTGGCTTGTATACAAGTTTTGGCCAATTTTTGGACATTTTGCCAAGGCACCCCTGAAGAAACCTTAAGGCACCCCAGGGCCCCTGGGCACCCTCGTTGAGCAAGGCTGGTCTAACTAATCAATATTTTTGAATGTTAAAGTGGTACATTGTTTTGCATGGAAATGTGTTGTTTTATATTGTAGGCCTGTAATTCTTAGGAATAACTCACTTAAATCTGTCCAAGAGTCTAGTAAACATCCCAGGTATGAGAACGTTTGAAACACGAAATCATAAATTATAATATAATAAATAATCATAAAAAATAATAATATTATAATAAAAATACATTTAATTCAATAATGTAATCAAACCAAAAACACTGAAATTTGAAATAGAGCGCCAAGTTCACACGTCACTGAGCTCAGTCGCAGAATCATTTTCAGTGTCTGATGACGAATTTCCCAACGAATCATTATCGCTCAATTCTGCAAGTGATTCTAATTCACGCTCACTGTTTTCTAGCTGATCTAAAACCGCTTTTTACCTAAAGGGATGCTTTTTGAATGCCATGGACGTTCTCAAGTTTCCAGGCAGAAAAACAGTAAAAGTGCAGGCAGGGCACTAGACAAGGCACTAGGGACAAAATTTATATGAAATTGTTTGATACAGTAATGTAATCCTAACAGATTACAATCTATTGTGTGTATGTCATATTTTTACTTTTTTGAATCTCCTGCTGGTTCTGCCCCACTGCGTACCAACGCTCGCAGGGAATAGAACCAGGAAGACGGATGCCGGCATCGGCCGGAGGACACAGCGGGAGGACCTTGTGGGATCGCAGGACAAGGTAAGGATCGGGAGATCGTAGGAGAAGCACTATAGTGTAATCCCGAGTGTGGCTCGGGGTTACTGCTTTTGGTACTGTAAATTAACCTCTGAGCCACACTCGGGATTACCGCTAAGAAGGTAAACCTACCTACTATCGTTAACATTCAAAGCTGAATTCCAGGGAAATTTAAAAGAAAAATACAGTATCAATGCATCTCTCTTATTATTACATTATATTTTTTTAAATAAAAATGTGTAAGTACCTAAATTTAACTTGGTATCAGCCTCTTGCAGTGTATGTACAGCAGAGCACAGACAGATGAACTCAGAAGCTATAGAAGATGCCATGGGCTGACATTAAACTGCATAGAGCTCAAATGCAGATCTGGCTGGAGAGGGGCTCCTGACCATTTGTACCCCGGACACTCCATACTGCCTGGCTGGGCTCAGGGCTCTTGTCTGAGCCTTACAACCCACAGAACCTATCATAAGAAGAGGTGTGAGGTGCTGCATCACTATTGATGACCCAGAAGGGAGTCCATACCAGGGATAGATGTCCATAAGATGATCCAGCTGACCAATTGAGATATTTATGTTCTCAAATGCGCAACATTATTGCGCATCTGGTGAGTGCGTAATTTTATTATTTTGATTATCAACAGAACAATCTTTAGAAGATCACCCTCCTTTGAGACTTCACGTCTACCTGTTATAAGAGGACTCTGTCACTATAATTACACCTTTGACCACCCTAACTGTGAATTATTTGCACTTTGTCACTTTATAATATTACATCACTAATGTTACAACAGCATCAATGTTACAACAGTGGAGCAGTACATCTGTGAATTCATGATACCATCAATGAAATGCAGCTCCCCGACACCAGCAGCACTCATGCAGCACCACAGAAGGACACTGCCACCACCATGTCTCAGTGTAGGCACCATTTTGTACGTGGGCTTAGGGAGAGACTTCCTTCGTGGACAACACCTGTGCATGCCATTCCTCTGCAGCCTACACAGTGTTGTGTCACGGGAAACAAACACCCCAGTTTGGCTTTCTATTTCTTTAGCTAACTGCAGTGAACTTGCATGCCAATTTTCTTCAACCCTTCTCATCAGAAGACGCTCCTGTTGAGGTTTTAACTTCCGTGGACGGCCTGGATGTCTCTGTGAGAAAGTTGCAGTTCCGTCATTGTTAAATTTTTGTATCACTTTAGCTACAGTATTCTTGCATAAAGAAATTATTTTCATGTATGATCTTGATTTGTTTCGTATCATATTCCCCATTCAAATATATACCTAATATTAATGTGTCCTGTTCCTGTTGAATTCTATGAATTGTATGTGGTATTGTTATGTTATGGAATAGATGGTTTATGGCACACTCTGCATTCCTAGAGCCTTAATGGCCTTACACGTCATGTGTGACGGCTTGACTGAGTTGTTATTGTCTTACGATAGGGCAGAGGAAAGTGTTGTTCATAATTCATAGAAATAGACATCCTGCCCAGACTGTTTACAGCTCTGGCCAGGTCTGGATGCTGCATCTATTTGTGTTTTAGCTAAGATAAAATGCTCTTTTGAAGTTCGTTAAAACTTAGTTACAAATTCCACAGTTTTCAGAAGGAGGGGGGGGGGGGGACATCATTGGTCATGAAAGACAAAAATGGCTGTCGCGTACAGGTTCCATGTCTCTATTGCGCACAATCATTACAAAAACTTTCATTTAAATTTAGAACCATTAGTGGGCCACAGCATCAGCCAATTTTTGTGCGGCCATCGGAATTGATTGATTGAATTGGGCATGCTGGAAAATGTTTGAAAAACAAATGAATTTTTAATCAATGATGGGAGAATCGTGCAAGAAATATAATTGAAAACAAAATTAGCATGAGCGGTGATCTGGATAGAAAAGAACATTCCCAGCCACAAAAATTATTTTCTTTAGCACCAAGAGGTGAAATTGAAGGCTTGGTTGGTTGAATTTCGAAATCAATGGTGGCACCATTGGATTACAAAATGCATGACATTTTTGATTTTTTAAAGAAAATTTGTTCAGAATTTGACCCATGTGTGGTCTGCATAAGTGTACATTCCAAACCAACAATGGTTCTGGTGAAGACCTCCAGGGTGCTCCAGGGTTGCATTTCAGAGAGAACCTGCACCCACATGTGACTAGAAGGTTCATAAATATGTGAGAGTCAGCAACTATGTGCAAAGTACAATAACCTACAGATACTAGTCAGAGGAATATATCTGCTCTTCACATGATAGACAATCAATGAGCACACATGATAAAAGATTTCATATGGGTCCAGTGAGATGGATGATAGAACATGAAAATCAAAAGAACTAGGCCTGTGTGCCCTCTCTTTGTCTTTTTGTATGCAGTTCAGTTTACTATAGTCGGTTTCGTTCGGAGATAATATCTGATTAGTTATTTTGGATTACTAGCTGTACCAAGGTATTACAACTTGTACTTCCTTATTAAAACAAGGCCATTGTTCTCTTCTCTATAGATACAGCAAACACCAAGTCTCATATTCTATATTCTGAATATTAGTTTTAGATCTTGTTCAATTTTATGTGACATATACAAGTGCCAATTTACTTTTGGGATTTTAATTGAAGATTGTACGAAATGACCTATTTATGATCCTGACCATTAATCTATTTTAAATGTATGGCTTGTGAGCAGAAAATCAATAATTAATTTGTATGGTCAATAAAGTGTCATTTAAATAATGAAAGATGTGCCAGGGTTTGTGATATAATTATCAATGTTGAATATTTGACACCTACAAATGGTATCAGAAACAATATTTTTCCAATCTGTTTTCACATTTGAAGGCTTGGTTAGTTGAATTTTGAAATCAATGGTCGCACCATTGGATTACAAAATGCATGACATTTCTGATTTTCTAATGAAAATTTGTTCAGAATTTGACCCATGTGTGGTCTGCATAAGTGTACCTTCCAAACCAACAGTGGTTCTGGTGAAGACCTCCACGGTGCTCCAGGGTTGCATTTCAGAGAGAGTCTGCACCCACATGTGATCAGAAGGTTCATAAATATGTGAGAGTCAGCAACTATGTGCAAAGTACAATAACCTACAGATACTAGTCAGAGGAATATATCTGCTCTTCACATGATAGACAATCAATGAGCACATATGATAAAAGATTTCATATGGGTCCAATGAGATGGATGATAGAACATGCAAATCAAAGAACTGTTTAATGGATTGGTAGTAATGTTAAAACGAATGACCTCAGCTAATAGTAGATCTGTATCGTTAACAGGAGTCATTTGTAGAACAATTAACAATTGGCTGGCAGCAGGTCTACCAAGCAGCAGTATTACAGTGCCTTGAAAAAGTATTCATGCCCCTTGAAATTTTCCACATTTTGTCATGTTACAACCAAAAACGTAAATGTATTTTATTGGGAATTTATGTGATAGACTGACACAAAGTGGCACATAATTGTGAAGTGGAAGGAAAATGATAAATGGTTTTCAAAAGTTTTGATAAATAAATGTGAAAAGTGTGGCGTGCATTTGTATTCAGTTCCCTTTACTCTGATACCCCTAACTAATATCTAGTGGATCCAATTACATTCAGAAGTCACCTAATTAGTAAATAATTAGTAAATAGAGTCCACCTGTGTATAATTTAATCTCAGTATAAATACAGCTGTTCTGTGAAGGCCTCAGAGGTTTGTTGAGAACTTTAGTGAACAAACAGCATCATAAAGGCCAAGGAATACACCAGATAGGTCAAGGATAAAGTTGTAGAGGAGTTTAAAGCAGGGTTAGGTTATAAAAAATATCCCAAGTTTATGGCCTTTATGGAAGAGTGGCAAGGAGAAAGCCAGTGTTGAAAGAAAGCCATAAGAAGTCCCGTTTGCAGTCTGTGACACAGGGGGACACAGAAAACGTGGAAGAAGGTGCTCTGGTCAGATGAGACCAAAATCAAACTTTTTGGTCTAAAAGTTAACCACACTCTATGTGTGGCGGAAAACTAACACTGTACATCACCCTGAACACATCATCCCCACCATGAAACATGGTGGTGGCAGCATCATGTTGTGGTGATGCTTTTCTTCAGCAGGGACAAGGAAGCTGGTCAGACTTGATGTGAAGATGGTTGGAGCCAAATACAGGACAATCTTAAAAGAAAACCTGTTGTCTACAAAAGACTTGAGACTGGGTAGACCTTCCAGCAGGACAACGTCGCTAAACATACAGCCAGAGACACAATGGAATGGTTTAGATTAAAGCATATACATGTGTTAGAATGGCTCATTTAAAGTCTAGACCTAAATCCAATTGAGAATCTGTGGCAAAACTTGAAACTTACTGTTCACAGACATTCTCCATCCAAGCTGACTGAACTTTAGCTTTTTTGTAAAGAAGAATGGGCAAAAATGTCACTCTCCAGATGTGCAAAGCTGGTAGAGACATACCCAAAAAGACTTGCAGCTGCAATAGCAGCGAAAGGTGGGTCTATAAAGTATTGACTCAGGGGGGCTGAATACAAATGCACGCCATGCCTTTCAGATATTTGTCACAAATTTTGAAAACCATTTATCATTTTCCTTATACTTCACAATTATATGCCGCTTTGTGTTGGTCTATCACAGTGATGGCAAACCTTTTAGAGACTGCAACCCAAAACCCACTTATTTATTGCAAACACTACAATTAAACCTGAATACTGAGGTTTTAGTTTAAAAAAAAAGCCCATACATTAACATCTTTTATCTTAAAAAGAAAACCATAATAACAGAGCTTCCACTGACTACTAGCACAAGGGTGCAAAGTTCCACTGATCACCAACACAAGGGGGTAAACTTCCACTGACCACCAGAACAAGGGAATAAAGTTCCACTGATCACCAACACAAAGGGGCAAAGTGCTGAGGTTGCCTACCCCTAGACTAGATAGACTGTACATAAGTACATGTCCTGTGCACTGCATGGTGAATTGGTAGGGTATTGCCAATGGCGTCGCTATGGATGTGCGGTCTGACATCCGACAGAGGAGTGAAAACATTAAGTAGGGTGTTGTCGAGCCCCCCCCTTCTGCAGATACACTGCAGAACATGGTAAATCAGTAATGGGGGAAAGATCAACTGTAGGGAGACCAAAGGCAATGCTGATGACTAATTCTTTGTTATCTGCTTGGCCTTTTTGGATACAAATTTCACTGTTCAGGTCCTCCTTATCTATAAAGGGAGCTGCTGTCTGGCAAGGGTGCCTTGATCACAAGACTAGCTGAACAAACCCTTTGATTTGTAGTGTTCATATATATATATATATATATATATATATATATATATATATATATATATATATACAGTCATGGCCGAAATTGTTGGCACCCTTGATATTTCTCCAGGAAATCATGTATTTCTCACGAAACGTATTGCATTAACACATGTTTTGCTATACACATGTTTATTCCCTTTGTGTGTATTGGGACAAAACAAAAAAAGGGAGGAAAGAAAGCAAATTCGACATAATGTCACACAAACCTCCAAAAATGGGCTGGACAAAAGTATTGGCACCCTTTCACAACTGCGGATAAATAAGAATGTTACAAGCATGTGATGCTCCTGTAAACTCACCTGGGGCAAGTAACAGGTGTGGGCAATATAGAAATCACACCTGAAAGCAGATAAAAAGGAGAGACGTTCACTTAACCTTTGCATTGTGTGTCTGTCTGTGCCACACTAAGCATGGACAACAGAAAGAGGAGACGAGAACTGTCTGAGGACCTGAGAACCAAAATTGTGGCAAAATATCAACAATCTCAAGGTTACAAGTCCATCTCCAGAGAACTAGATTTGCCTTTGTCCACAGTGCGCAACATTATCAAGAAGTTTGCAACCCATGGCACTGTAGCTAATCTCCCTGGTCGTGGACGGATGAGGAAAATTGATGAAAGATTGCAACGCAGAATAGTCCGGATGGTGGATAAGCAGCCCCAAACATGTTCCAAAGACATTCAAGCTGTCCTGCAGGCTCAGGGAGCATCAGTGTCAGCGCGAACTATCCGTCGACATTTAAATGAAATGAAACGCTATGGCAGGAGACCCAGGAGGACCCCACTGCTGACACAGAGACATAAAAAAGCAAGACTACAGTTTGCCAAAATGTACTTGAGTAAGCCAAAAGCCTTCTGGGAAAACGTCTTGTGGACAGATGAGACCAAGATAGAGCTTTTCGGTAAAGCACATCATTCTACTGTTTACCGAAAACGGAATGAGGCCTACAAAGAACAAAACACAGTACCTACGGTAAAATATGGTGGAGGTTCAATGATGTTTTGGGGTTGTTTTGCTGCCTCTGGCACTGGGTGCCTTGACTGTGTGCAAGGCATCATGAAATCTGAGGATTACCAAAGGATTTTGGGTCGCACTGTAGGGCCCAGTGTCAGAAAGCTGGGTTTGCGTCCAAGATCCTGGGTCTTCCAGCAGGACAATGACCCCAAACATACGTCAAAAAGCACTCAGAAATGGATGGCAAAGAAGCGCTGGAGAGTTCTGAAGTGGCCAGCAATGAGCCCAGATCTAAATCCCATTGAACACCTGTGGAGAGATCTTAAAATTGCTGTTGGGAAAAGGTGTCCTTCCAATAAGAGAGACCTGGAGCTGTTTGCAAAGGAAGAGTGGTCCAAAATTCCGGGTGAGAGGTGTCAGAAGCTTATTGATGGTTATAGGAAGCGACTGATTTCAGTTATGTTTTCCAAAGGGTGTGCAACCAAATATTAAGTTAAGGGTGCCAATACTTTTGTCCAGCCCATTTTTGGGGTTTTGTGTGACATTATGTCATATTTGCTTTTCTGCCTCTGTTTTATATTTGTTCCAATACATACAAAGGGAATAAACATGTGTATAGCAAAACATGTGTTAATGCAATACCTTTTTTGTGTGAAATACTTGATTTTCAGGAAAAATATCAAGGGTGCCAACAATTTCGGCCATGACTGTATATATACACACACACACATTTCAACTGTTAATTGCTTATGTACCTGAAATTCATCTATAAGAGAAAGGTTTAAAAAAAAAAATGAAGAAAATGTATTTCATTTTAGTGTGTTTGTACACAGTTCTAGAATTATCTTTGATGCCCGGATAAGTCAGACAATCTCTCGTCTTCTATGTGTGAAGTCTCATGTTTTAGCATTGCTGCTCTCAGAAGATCAGAATGATGCTGGCAATTAGGTGGCACCGCTTGGAATAAATTGCAGTGATTACCAGATTGTCAGGACACATTAAGAAGGATAATGTTATTTAGGACCAGAAACATTTTCTCCTGTATCCCTTAGATGCTGAGGTTCCTTGTAGGTGACAGGAGGTGTCACTTTTAATTTACATCCTATAATAACATGGTACCTAAAACTTGCTAAAGCTCAACATTCTCTCTCGTCTGCAGTAATATCATTAAATGTGTGACAGAAAGCAAATCTCATGAAGCTGTGGTGTTGTGAGTAGACGGCTGCTATTCCTTGTTGAGGCTGTCATGATGTTGGCATTTCAACCTCGCCTAGTCTAATCAAAAGCAGGTCAAAGATTATGCAGGTTACATTATAAACCCACAAGTAATGATAACAACCAAAGAGATACTGTGCACTAAAACAACAACAAAAAAAAACTGCAAATATGCTAGTTTTAGGTAGTAAACTGCTCCAATAAATATAACATATTGTTTTCTTCCGGAGGCATATTCTTCCATAGTAAATAGGGATAAGGAAATCAATCTACAATCTCACTTAGACTAGTTTGATAGCAGATACACTATATAACCAAAAGTTTTGAGGATACCGACTATCACACCAATATGAGCTTGTTGGTCATCTCATTCCAAAGCCATGGGCATTAATATAAAGTTGCCCCCCCCCCCCCTCCATTTGCAGTTATAATGTCTTTCCCTATTCTTGGAACACTTTCTATGGAGTTGATTTATTAAAGGCAAGTAGGTTGTGCACTGCTTTAGATCCAATCATCTGCAAGCAAACATGCTGTTTTTTTATTTTCCTTTCATGTTCGCTTCAGATCTAGAGCAAAATGCACTTTCAGTGCACTTCCAAGCGCACTTGGAGAGCACAGCCTGTTTGCCTTTAGTAAATCAACCCCTGAGTTTCTGAGTTGTGACGTTTGGATTTGTTAGCTTAATGAACATTTGTGGGGTCAGGTACGGATGTTAGATGAGAAGATTTGGCTCAAAATCAGCAATTCAAGTCATTCCAAAGGTGTTGGGGTCAGGGATTTATGTAGGCTACTTAAATTTTACTACACCAAACATGTTGAATGATGTCTTTATGGACTTGCCTTTTTGTCTCCAAAAACCGCATTTGTGAGGTCAGGTTCTAGACCTGGCTCGCTGTGGACACAAGGACACAGTCATGCTGAAACAGAAAAAGGTCTTCTGCAAACTGCTACAACATGATAGAATATACTACATAATAGAATGCACACGATTGTCTGTTTTTGTATGCTGTAGCATTAAATCTGAACTATAAGATAAGCAAATACTGTCTAAACACAAGAGCCATGTGTGTTCTTCCTTGAATCTTGGTGTGCTTTGTGTAAGTCATGATTAGAAATTAGCCTACCTATGTAACGCCCCTTGTGACCATAAAAGTACAATTGTAATATTAATGTGATACCTACGTAATCATGTATATAAAAAACTTCAAATGCACCGAATAAACAGAACAGTGGTTTGGAAAGGTGCCGAGTGTACCTTTTTGTGTCTGTTCCATACTGCAGTAGTTATTAATTTGAAGCTACTAATCAATATGAGGATAGGAGTTGTCTATCTATAAAATTTTCAGTATTAATGTCCAGAACAGCCCAGACACCTAGTCATAGTTGACTACAGCAAATGAGTGCAAGATACAGCAACAGAAAGAAGACTGCAACAGAATTTAAAAAACGGCCAGTAACACAGCTGCAACAAAGCTTTAATTTGCAAATTTGACAAACCAGAACTATCAATTTTGGAATTTCAAGATGAAAATGCTGCTAATAAGAGAAGGTACATGGAAATATATAAAACAAAGTCAGGCTAGACCACCCTTCAGATGAGTGGATAGTGAGAGATCGGAAAGCTCAGAGCACAATCTCTTAGCAAAGAAGATGATCAAATCATAAATATTGTATATGTAAGTGTGAAACTGCTAAAGAAATGTGGGAAGGATTACAAAAGGTGCATTAAAGAGCTAAATCTCAGCAATAAACTGTAGTTGATTAGAGAGCTATACCAAACCAAGCTGATGAAAGGCCAGGATATGCAGGATTACATAAAGAACACCCTGGAAATGGTTGAACGCTTGAGGTATAGGAGCAGTGATAAAAGACTTTCATGTTGCAGCACTATTACTTAGTGGTTTACCAGAAAGTTATGAGATCCTTTTCACAGCACTTGATGTACAGTTTGTCCAAATGATGACCTGACATTGCAATATGTTAAGGGAAAGTTTGTGGATGAAAAAAAGTGTAAAGCAGAAAGAATTATTAGTGACAGTGCTTCTATCACAGAATCTGCTTTAAAGATGAAAAATAGGAAAATAAAACAACCACATGAAATAAGAAACATGTAAATGCTTTGTGTGCAAGAAACAAGATTATGTAAAATCGTATTGCAGAATTTGGAAAGCTAGCATGCAAAAACAAACAAAACTACAAAAGGCCAAAAGTGTGAAGGAAGAAACTGATTTTTCACCTTCCGAGGTGACAGCTGTGTCATCACAAAAGGGGATATCTTACTTGCAAAGGTTCAAATTACAGATTAATTGAATCAGCTGAACTTCAATGAGGTGGTTAACATTGCCAAGGAGGAAAAGACATTCAAACTGCATTCAAACATGGCACAGACGACTTGGGCACAAAAGTCCTGACATAATAAAGAAATTCACTGTAAATGACTATGCAAGTGGAATAAAAATTACTCCATGAGATCAAACAATGAAATGCACTAGCTGTATAAAAGAAAAAATTACAAGAAAAGCCTATCCAAAGCAGAGTAACAGCAGAGCTAAAAGAAAACCTCTGAACTTAATTCATTCAGATCTTTGCGGTCCAATGTGAAAATTGACTCCAGGAAAGAAGAGGTATTTTCTCACTTTTATAGATCACTACTCCAGGTATACTACACACTGGGGTCGATTTACTAAAGGTAAATATACTGTGCACTGCATGTGTACCACAAATGCACCTGCAAGTGCACTTCAAGTGCATTGCAAGTGCAGTTGCTTTAGATCTGAGGGGAAGCTATGATATGAGGCGAATATCTGCTGATTTCTTTCATCCAATCATGTGCAAGTAAAAATGCTGTTTTTTTGTTATCCTTGCATATTCTCCTCGGATCTAGAGCAACTGCACTTTCAATGTACGTGCACAGCCCATATGCCTTTATTAAATCAACCCCTACTGTATATCTGTTACATAACTAAAGTGAAGCACCAGGGAAACCTGAGCAGTATTTGGCTCATATAAGCATCAAATATGGCAAAATGCCGAGTTTATTTTACATAGACAATGGAAATGAATATACAGGTGATAACACTTCTCAGAAAAGCATGGCATAATATTTCAAACTTCTGCACCATACAACCCAGAACAAAATGAGGTTGCAGAAAGAATGAACTGTACTCTATGTGAAAGTGGAAGAACCATGTTGTTTGATGCAGATATGCCAACCACATACTAGGGGGAGGCAATTATGATTGCATGCTATCTCCAAAATTGACTACCACAAAAATCAACTAAGAAAACTCCATATGATCTGTGGAATGAAAAAGCCCTGAATTTGAACCATCTAAAAATTTTTCAAAGCAAAGCCTATGTGCATATCCCAAAAGACAAATGCACAAAATGGGATGCTTGCGCAAAGGAAGGTGAACTTGTGGGGTACAGTGAATCTCAAAAGAGATACTCAACTCCACATCAAGACACAAACAAGGTAACCATCAGTAGATGTGTACTTGTCAATGAAATTTTAGTGTGTTCAAAATGTCATGAACAGACACAAATGCTTCAAACTGAAGGAATTTCCACATCAATGTCATGTGAAGATAAGCAACAAAGTGACACAGAAACAGAAATTAATACAGACAATCCAAATATTGTAAGAGAAGAAACCAGATCACAAGAGGCTTCTATCTGGAAATCCACCAGTGGCAACAGAGGCTTCCCAGCCAAATGTCTGTCCTATTGTCAGGGATGCAAGCATCCAGCAAGGATGACCAGATGAGTGGGCTGTACCTTAGGAAATCAGGAAGAAGGCTGAGTAAAATGTAAATTAAGTTTATCAACATAAATATTACTCTTACAACACCAATAAATCATAACAATGTAAAGTGACAAAATAAATGTGAAAGTGCAGCAAACCAAACAATAACCTAACTATATACAAATAGAAGGAGCACACGCAAGCAGGGCAAGGTCAGGACTAAGACAGGAAACAAGAGGAACAGGGGGTAAGGTACTGGGAGAGCAGGATGCAGGGTACAGGGAGCAGGAACAGGTGTCACGGTCAGGTGCAGGTACAGGAACAAGTTGCAGGATCAGGCAGGGACACGGCTTGCAGGAGAAATACTGAAGCACTGATCCTCAGTTATGTGCAGGCTTATATACCTCCCAGCAGTCCACATCAGGTGCAGCCTCATTACCTGTACAGTGAAGCTGCTGGGAGACACCCATTGGTGGCCACTGGAACTACATCTTTCCATTCCAGGAACAACAGTGCCACCAGCAGGTGATCCAAGTAAAGACACAAGTCCTGACACCTATGTTGCTTGTGTAGCATTAAAATCAGAGTCAGATTCATGGGATGAGATGCAAAGATTTCCAACCCACGAGAAAAAAAAGTGGATCAGATGCTTTTACAAAACTGCTTAGAAGAAACAGATTTATAGAACTCAGATCCGAAATAGGACTAATATAAGGAGCAGTTGTTGATTGGGGGTGTTGGAATACAATGTTCATGTATTTTTGTTCAACAACTACATCAGTATTCAGTAGCGATAGATTATTCATCCAGTAGACGGCAGTGTTTATAAATTTGTAGCTGCATTTATGGTAAAACTCTGTGTCTTTTCTCTCTAAAAAAAGTTAATGTTTCCTGTTTGCAGAGAAACAGCAAATAAACACATGTGGACTGTACACTGTTTGTTCTGCAGGGCTATATACATAATCTCTACCAAGCTAGTTCAAGTAAACTATTTCATTTACTAATAGATGCACTCATTGTCAGCACTGTATAAACTGTGTATACATCAGCTACATATAGAATACAGCGCTGTGTCCTGGCAACGGTATGGGGACCTGTCATTTGCTACTAATACAAAATCGAGTTGCACTGAGCTCTGCTCAGCCATTCACAGGAATACGTGTATTTTATTAATAAATACAAAGCTTCCTCTAATTGGCTGAGGTAGAGATCGTGACAACATCCATCCACCTCTTCACTTCAGCCAATCAGAGGAAGTGTTGCATTTGTTTGATAAAACACAAGGCTTCCTGTGAATGGGACAGCGGCCGCAGCAATTCGTAAAGAAAATATAGTTTATTTGGCCACTTTGGCCCAAACAAACAATTCAAAGTGTAAATAAGCATGGAGTACCCTTTAGTGAGAACACTTGACCTTATTATTTACTAATCATTACTAATTATTTGGAGAGGGGTCTACAAATAAAAATAGAAAAGAAGATGCTACTACTCATCCAATGTTCATCCCAGGAACTAGGCAGGTCCGTGATCCACAGTTGCTTATCCGTTACAGAATTAAATTAAATCTATCCGCACTACCGCCATTGTTCTAAAATCTTTGTTTTATTAAATTGACCACAGTAAAATCATCACAAGTACAAAGGTTGACACGTTTCGGCTTAACAAGTCTTAGTCCTAACCCAGGGGTTATGACTAAGGCTTGTTAAGCCGAAACGCGTCAACCTTTGTACCTGTGTTTTTTTTTTTACTGTGGTCAATTTAATAAAACAAAGATTTTAGAACAATGGCGGTAGTGCGGATAGATTTAATTTAATTCTGGAACGGTGTCTACATATGTCTGGCTATATAGTGTACTTGTGTGTACAAGGGACCTTGGTTGAAAACCATAATTTATGGAATAAAGAAGTGGGTCAAAATTTAAGTATGATTTTTTTTATCGTTTTAAAAGAGAAGTTACTTGTGCACTATCCTATATTGTTAAACAGTGGTACAAATAAAAGCACCCTATTTGATGATTATAAAATATCTATGGTGCTATAAATGGAGGTTAGTGTGTTAAAAAGTGGTGCTTTCTACACAGTCCCTGCATGTAATGTATTCTCGTATGCTATACAGGAAATAAATCACTTCTGTATCTGCTTTGCGGGTCAAAAGAAATTGACCTCGGCTCTGCGCTGTAAATGAATGTGATGGCAACTTTTCTGCTCATATTTCAAGAAGAACAGAACAGAATACAAATATACCCATCAATGAGATGCAATGAACATTTGAATTAGGGTCTTTTACTTCTCAGAATGAACATGGAAGCAAGCTCTGCAAAATCCACTTTACAACCACATCCTTAGCAGCCAGATAGCCGTGTCAGTTTCGCAGTGCAGGTTGGCTAACAAAAACTAACATTTGATTGGTTCACATTTGAAAGTGAAGCTTAGCTACAAAATTAAAGAAAGCCAGATTCACAAAGCATAAAATAGGATTGCAGATACTGTGTGGAGCGTACAACAGTCAGCTTTTATTTATATGTCTTAAACCTTTTTCCAAAAGGAAAAAGCAACCTAAGGCCTAAGGCTGTACCAATTAAAACATGTTAGCTGGAATTGGGCTTTAATGGGTTTTTTCTCCTACCTAAAGTTAATTTCAAACTACCTCTCCATCTACGACTGCCCTGTTTACAGAGTGATAGCTTTGCTGTGTGATTTCACTGCAGAACAATCAGTGTAAAAAAAATAAAATTTCCACAGTTAATACGTATAGACAATTTCCACAGTTAATATGTATAGACAATCTGCATAATACAGGATGTAATATTTTATTTCACCCATAGTTACACTTTTACTACTTTGCCTTTGCTTCATATGTTCAGAGAGTTAATGGGTTAAAACAAGCCTGGCTGTCATCTAAAAGTGTTCTAGGTGGCTATATAGTTTCTCTGATCTTCTCTTCTGTTCATGAAGGTGCTCAGCTCTGAGTGTTTCCAGTTTCAAAACTGTCATTACCCGGCTGTTCTAGCCAGGGAAGCAGCTAATTAAACACGATCAATGCTTGATTATCTGCATTGGAGGGTAGGTAAGACACTGGGACACTGATTTTAAGGCCATAATTCCCGATTAACAATAAACTGATGAGTTGTAAAATCTTTTAAAGCGTTGCCTATAGAGATTTTTTAGGTACCATAGTCGGTTGCAAAATCACGGGTATACACAGTTTTGAGATGTGTGGTATCTATTTATATTTTAGTTTATATTTTAGTAAAACATTGGAGACTATATTGTGTTTGTTCGCACTAAAATTCATTTTAATGGTTTTTTTTTTGCATTTGATAAACAGTTGTGCAAATGTCATGAAACATAAAACAATGCAACTATTTTTTTTATTCGACAAGTCCTCTGCATTCAGTAAATATAGTATGTTCTGGTATTTTAAGTAATATACAATGCAAATTTTAAGGCGTGCAAAAATGGAAAAATTGCTCTGGTTAACTGGTTAAGTCGCAACATCTGTGCACAGTGCCCTGGGCTCCTCAAGTTGTGGGTACTGCTACAAACACCTACAACAGTAAGTCAGTCCTGATGAAGGGGGTGCTTGAAAACTCCCAAAATGCATTGTTTTTTGTAGACAATCAATTAGATATAAAAAGATTTGTTCAAATTTTTTCCAGAGTTTCACATACAGTACAAACCTAGATTTTAATCTCACATTCTCACAGTCTGGTTGAGAAAGGACATAAGACAAACATCAACTTAGATTTGTGTAATGTATTATATAGCAGCTTATAAATTCTTAGATGTGGTGGCTGTATTCCTTTTCCTTTAGGCTTTTTTCCATTTATTTTCACCTGTTGATCTTGCAAGTAAGTTTATTTTTCAAAGTTCGTAAACAAAGTTCCACCTGAAAAAAATAAATAAATAAAAGTCAGCAGCTACAAAAACTGTAGCTGCTGACTTTTAAAATACAGACACTTACCTGTCCCTCGGTCCAGCGATGTCCTCACCACAGCTGGTTTCACCGGCTGTCTTGTCTCCCTGGTGCCGGCATCTTCAGTGTGGGCACCCGGCTGTGATAGCTTGGGGCTTCACAGCTGGGTGCCCACTGTGCATGTGCAAGAAGCGCTGAGCTTTGTGAATGGCCCCATAGTCTTCTGGGACCTGTCACGTGTCCGAGAAGATCACGGGGAGGGAGGGAGCAGAGGACAACTTCCACTTCCGATCGCCTGGGTGATCGCAGCGGAAGTGGGAGTGGGTACCTGTCAAATTCGGGTACCCACTCTCCAAAGGTGCCAATCCTTAATGGGGAGCGGGGGACAAAGGCTTAAAGCGGAACTTCCCCTTTTGGGTGGAGCTCCGCTTTAATTTGTAAGCCAAGTCCATCAAAATTCACCAGTACATCCAACACTATCCTCCCACCCACTACCCAGACTGACAATGCAGCTTTGCAAAGGCAACTCCATTTTACCTCCATCTAGACAGGAAATGTATTATTGGCTAGATCACCAGGAGTAAATAAAGGAAAAAAGGTCTAAAAAAAAGCCTAATGCAGTCACCACATTTAAGTATTGGTAAGCTACAATATATTACATTTTGTTTTGAGTGCAATACTGCTTTAAAGCGATTCTAAAGGTTTTTTTTTTCTGTAAAATAACAAACAGGTCTATATTTACTTACTGTGTGCAGTGGTTTTGCACAGAGCAGCCTGGATCCTCCTCTTTTCGGGTCCCTCACAGGCTCTCCTGGCCCCTCCCTCCTGTTGGGCACCCCCACAGCAAACAGCTTGCTAAGGGGGCACCCACTGCTCAGTGTGTCCATTCACATACGGAGCTTGTCCCTGCCCTCTCTGCCTCCTCATTGGCTGACTGGCTGTGATTGACAGCAGCGGGAGCAATGACTCCTGCTTTTTGTGTCAGCTAATGAGGAGGCAGAGACCCGGGACAGCCGAGGCTGTCATTCACAATGCTAGATTGTGATGAGGCTCAGGTATGTATTGAGGGGGCTGGGGGCACAGCTGCACACAGAAGGTTTTTCTACCTTCATGCATAGAATGCAAGAAGGTAAAAAAAAACCTTCAGCCTTTACACCCACTTTAAGCATGGCTACGTGCCCATTCCTACTAAATACCTAAAACACCTAGACGCACTGCAAAATTAAACCGTAATGATTCTATTCTATTGTAGTGTCCCTTTAAGAGATAAATCATTTGCTGTTAATTCCACTCTGTTATTCTGTCTTCTGATTTTCTATGCATCACCTGCTCATAAAATAACCAATTCATCTGTGTTTGTATTAATGCATGGACTGTGCAAGCCTTTCTTTAATCTATAATTAGATACCTCTGGAGCGTGCACATGTCCTTCCACCCTACAGTATAGCATTATTTCTGCTATCTATCCTTCTCCACTCTTAATGCTTCAGTAAATCAAAGTTCTACCTGTATAATATGGCAATTTACTCTGATGCTCTCAGTCACACTGAAGTTGTTTTGTAAAGTATGGGTGGCGTGCCACTGCCCTCGAGCCGCTTGCAAATAGACATCGACTCATGATCATTATCATTTAAAGCAGACCAAAATAATAATAAAAAAAACTTACTGTTACAAAACACCTGACTTTCAGAGATAGGAAAGGACACCATTTAGTACAAAGCAACATGGAAACAGATGGTCATAAGAACTTTCCTGATACCATAGTCCTACACAGCAATATTAAAACTGTAATTTTTATGTAGCACTACCCCCTTAGGACTCGCCAGAGATTTGGGTCCTTCTATAGTCCTACACAACATGCATTTTCCACACAGACTTGCATCCAGGAGACAGAAACCAGTCCTTGAGCTTGTTTTTTGGGGATTTTATTAAGGGGTGAAAAACTTGAATGGGGTAAGGGGGTATGGGATGCCCAAGAGGATTGCAACTGAGGACAACTTCCTGGAACTATGTACAAGTCCTTTCAGACAAAAAAACTATTTTTGGAGAGCTAGCCAGACTCTCCTGATGTACCACCCCGGACCCTGGGCAATCCTCCTTTATCCAGCTGTCTGATGGAATCCCTGGGCAGGGGATCCAGTGTCTGCCACTTCAGTGTGGAACAGTCCCAGGTAAGAAAGCTAATCCAGTTTCCCACTAGGGTGCTTCTTTCCCCTTAACTGGCTTAGGGAGTGCAGGTCTACTCACTCAGTCCTCTGCCTATGAGCTGATGGGTCAGTGGCTGCTTCCAGCATTTCTGCTGGGCCGCTCCTTCCCTTCTCACAGGTGGTCCTCACTCTGGGGGCTGATGAGGTCTTGAAATTTCCTCCTTTCCAGCGCCACTGCCTGGAGGTGAGCCCTTTCCCAACTGGAACCCTCTGTCAGGAATGGACTTGCCAGTAATGGTGGGACTCACCTGCCTTGTGGGCTGCAGTACCAGGGCTGGCCAGCGGGTGCTCTCAGCAATCAGAGACTCAACCCTGCAGCCAGCCAAACACCTGAAGCTGATTATGCAGGTGTATTTAAGGGATGGCCAGACCTGCAGTCTGGGCCTTGGTGTGTGTTTTTCCTGGGCCCCTGTATCTTGTAACCTGCGTTCCTGTTCCTGTTCCTGCCTCTGCCTGACTTGTTGCTGACCCTGCTTGATCCTGACCTCTGCTGACTTCTCCTGTTTTGATCCCTGGCTTGTGACCCCGACCATGCTCTCCGCCTGCTCCTCCTGTACCTACCTGCCCGATAGTTATCGACCTGGCCTGCCTGATTACGTTGTGCTCTATATGTGTATGTACCTGTGTATCTGTATCAGTCTAGGTTTGGGTTTGTTTCACCTTGTTGTATGTATTTGTGTTAGCTTGGGGTTTGGTGCACTGCGTTTATGTTTGTATTGTTAGTCTTTAATAAATTATATTGTTTATAACTTATCTGAAGCCTGCATTTCCCTGCGTCAGTTCACATACCTCTGGTCATACCCGGAGCCCTGACATTACACCAAGGCCAATCCTGACCAGAAGTGGCTGCACAGGGAAGCCATCTTGGCTTGTTGCTAGGAAGGATGGATCTTGATGAGGTTGTGTATTTGTCGCTGCTGGTTTTTGATGACAGAGAATATGCTTATCAGACTCTGAGGGAGTATACCCGGGATCAACTGCCAGAATGTATACGGATCGCTCATGTTCTAGTAGATCAAGGCAGAGTTCTCTGAGGTGCAGCCATTGATTCAGATTTGTGCTGAGTTGGCTTCATCTGGTACCCCTGAAAGCAGGAATGACTTTTTGCCACCATTTAGTGCAGACCAGGTAGAGTTCCTGGTATGGTTATTAGAGGATGATGTGGATTGCTTCTTGGAGCATTATGCTGCATGTTCACCACAGGTATTAAGGGATTGTATAAACGCAGTGCAGTCTTTGGTCAGACAGGCTTTGTGTAAGCGGAGCTTTGTTCAACCCGTACTGCAGACATGGTCAGATTTGTTACACCCAGCCTCAGTCAGCCTACAAAAACCCAGTCCTGCTTCTAATCTATTTCTTCAAAGCTCTATTCCTGCATTCCCAACAGCACCTCCAGTTACAGCCCAGTATACCCTGCTATCTACCGCATGTCAGTACCCTGTTCCCACTCGCTGCACCTATCCTGCCTTTAACCCTGTAAAGAAGCCCTCTGTAGCAACTGTTCCCTCCCCTGTTCCATCCTCCAGCTCTTCTGTCTCCAGCTGCTCCATCCGTTTACAAACCTGCGCTTACTTACAGTGCTCCGGTAACTAAAACCAGGAAAAGGCGAAAGTTCTTTCCAACCAATACCATCCTGCCAGTATCCAAACCGGTCAGCCTCCCATCTGAGAACCTGCCTTCCGTGGTGCAGCCTGGTGCCTCGGCGCCCACAATTCAGCCTGATGCCTCTACCCAGCCTGATGCCTCCACCCAGCCTGATGCCTCCACCCAGCCTGAATCCACCACCCAGCCTGATGCCTCCATTCAGCCTTATGCCTCCATTCAGCCTGATGTCTCTACCCAGCCTGATGAACTGATCCAGCCTGATGATCCCATTAGGCCAGTTAACTCGATGCCCGCTGTCGATATAGACGATACGGTACCTGATGACCCAGTGCCCGCTGTCATGCCTGGTGACCCGATGCCCGCTGTCGGGCCAGACGATCCAATGTCTGACCCAGTGCCCGCGGTCATACCAGTTGACTCGGAGCCCACTGTCGTGCCTGGTGACTCGGTGCCCACTGCCTTGCCAGATGACGTGGTGCCCGCTGGCGAGCCAAATGACCTGATGCCTGGTGACCCAGTGCCCGCTGTCATACCTGGTGAACCGATGCCCGCTGTTGAGCCAGACAATCCCATGCCTGATGACCCAGTGCCGGCTGTCATGCCTGGTGACCCGATGCCCGCTGTCGAGCCAGACGATCCAACGCCAGATGACCCGGTGCCTGCTGTCAATCCAGACGATCCGGTACCTGATGACCCGGTGCCCGCTGTCGTGCCAATTGACTCAGAGCCCACTGTCGTGCCTGGTGACTCGGTGCCACTGTCTTGCCAGATGACGCGGTGCCCGCTGTCGAGCCAAATGACCTGATGCCTGGTGACCCGATGCCCGTTGTCGTGCCTGACCCGGTGCCCGCCGCTCCGCCTGGGGGCCCGGTGCCCCGCCTGGGGGCCCGGCCCCTGCCGCCCCGCCTGGGGGCCCGGCGCCCGCCGCTCCGCCTGGGGGCCCGGCGCCCGCCGCCCCGCCGCCTCGCCTGGGGGCCTGGTGCCCAGCCCCATGTGCCGCTGCCCGGAGCCCAGCCCCATGTGCCGCTGCCCGGAGCCCAGCCCCATGTGCCGCTGCCCGGAGCCCAGCCCCATGTGCCGCTGCCCGGAGCCCAGCCCCATGTGCCGCTGCCCGGAGTCCTGCTCGATGTGCCAGTCTTTGATATCCCGCCAATTACCAGACCCGGGCGGTGGAACATTTTGCCCAGCTAGGACTGTTTGGAGCGTCCTGAGGCCGCTCCTTGAGGGGGGGAGGGGGTACTGTCAGGAATGGACTTGCCAGTAATGGTGGGACTCACCTGCCTTGTGGGCTGCAGTACCAGGGCTCGCCAGCGGGTGCTCTTAGCAATCAGAGACTCAACCCTGCAGCCAGCCAAACACCTGAAGCGGATTATGCAGGTGTATTTAAGGGATGGCCAGACCTGCAGTCTGGGCCTTGGTGTGTGTTTTTCCTGGGCCCCTGTATCTTGTAACCTGTGTTCCTGTTCCTGCCTCTGCCTGACTTGTTGCTGACCCTGCTTGATCCTGACCTCTGCTGACTTCTCCTGTTTTGATCCCTGGCTTGTGACCCCGACCATTCTCTCCGCCTGCTCCTCCTGTACCTACCTGCCCGATAGTTATCGACCCGGCCTGCTCTATATGTGTATGTACCTTTGTATCTGTATCAGTCTAGGTTTGGGTTTGTTTCACCTTGTTGTATGTATTTGTGTTAGCTTGGGGTTTGGTGCACTGCGTTTATGTTTGTATTGTTAGTCTTTAATAAATTATATTGTTTATAACTTATCTGAAGCCTGCGTTTCCCTGCGTCAGTTCACATACCTCTGGTCATACCCGAAGCCCTGACACCCTCCCAGGCTTCTGAGCCACAGACTTCTCTCTCCATCTTCCACCCGAATTCTCCTGTTTCTGAGCAGGCTCTCGCACATTTAAGGGCTACCCTGGCCCCATGCCAAGCATCCTGCTTGGGGATTGGCCAGGGTCCCCTAAATGTGCAGGCCAGCCCCTTCTCCAAGATTCTAGAGCAGGGGGAGGCATCAGGGAACTGACCTACAGAACCTCTCAGCTCTACCCACAATTTGACCCTACTAAATATTACACCCAGGCTGCTACTTAACCCTTCTAACTAAAGATTGAACTACTCCTGGCTATCTTGAGGGGCGCTTCATTTATTCATCTATCATTAAAACCTCTATGCCAATAAAAACAATATAGCAGATAATTTACAAACTTTACAAGCAGTTCATGTCCAATATCCAAGTTACTGAAAATAGTCTGCTTCTTTAGGGAAAAAGTGACTTCTAAGTATCCAAATGTCATATATACACATCACTTTTAAAATCTTCCTCTTTTCTAAAGCTACCAGTCACCCTTTTCCATATTAGGCTCCATGCACACTAGTGTTTTTTAAGCTCCTAGAAGCTGTTATCAACATTTTTTCTTTTTACTCCTAGAAGCTAAATAGTATTATCTTATGTGTCCATGAACACTATTTTAGTCTAATAGCGTTTTTCAAGCTTCAGCATTTAAGAGCAGCAAAAAAAATGCTGAACACTGCTAAATTCTGCTAACAGCTTTTTTCTAGCTTTAAACATTCATAAGCACTTCTAAAAGCCACAAAAATGCTACTAAAATCCGGCACAAAAACTGTATTTTCAGCATTTTTTTTATCCAGATTTTTTTTCTAAGTTTTTTGGAGCTTATAAAAAAGTGCATGGAGCTTTACTGCCCCTAGGAAAAACGTCCAGTGCAGGGGCGGACTGACAACTCATGGGGCCCCCGGGCAATAGGGGATCATGGGGCCCCTGTGTCCTTGCCCAAACTCAAAAAAGCCTATGAAAAAAGTACCAGGGGCATCTCATGGGGCCCCCTACTGACCCAGGGCCCTCAGGCAGTGCCCGAGTTTCCAAATGGTCAGTCCGCCCCTGGTCCAGTGTGTCATTTGTACATGAGTTGATGTACAAGAGCCCTGATCTCAGGCCATCTGGGTTCTTAGCAGATGGAGAGAGAAGACACCCTCATTTAAGTGGACCATGAGCAATTAAAGCATTCCACTCACCCTGTCAAAAAATAAAAGTCAGCAGCTGCAATAACTGTAGCTGCTGACTTTTAAAAAACAGCCACTTACTGTCCCTCGGTCCTGCAGTGTGTCCCCCGTAGCCCGTTTCACCGGCTGTCCTGTATTCCTGGAGGCCGGCATCTTCAGTGTGGGCACCCGGCTGTGACTGCTTGTATTTTTCATTTCATGTCAAACCACACTGCATTTGAATACTAAGGACATTTGGAAGTCACAGAAGTCACAACCTACTATGTGGCAAGTTAGACCTTTTTATCATAATACAGGAGACTTCCTGACTAAGGCTAGCATGGGAATAAAGAGTGATTGCCTTAGCCCAGAGTATTTACTTACAAGTGCCCACAATGGCATTCATGGACCAGTGTCTAGAACGTCATATTTGGAGGGGGCACCAAACCTGAAGATGCAAAAATCAGTGATGGCGTCTTTTCCTCTTTTCAGGTTATCTATGGCATTGGTTCAGCAAAAGAATTGCAGGGTTTATGGGGTCAGGGGAATATTAAGTCAGAAGGCTCTCTACAAGTAAATAAACATTAAACCATCATTCTCTTCATAGGGGTCTGTACACTTGAAAAGTAATTCAAAACATTAAGCAGTCCACATGCTGCCTAAAACAGTCCATTTTAGTAGTAGTGTTTGCTAAATTCATCAGATGGCATTAGGGGCAAACTTGTATGAAAAGCTTATCATCAGTATATATGATCCTGGAGGTGAGCCATTTACTTTCAGAAAGCACGGCCTGAAAAAAGACTGTAGTTAAATCCAGCTTGACATATTGCATGAGAAACTACAGATGATTGCATGAAAGGATCTTGATTGTGTGATCAAACATAATGGTATAAATACTCAAAGGTCAAAGAAAGTTAATGCACGCGACATCCAAGATAAAATGTAAAATTGTAATGGACTAAAACCATGGATATTCCTTCACATGAAAGTCTGTTTGAAGACAAGAGGCCCCTTAATCCAAAAACCCACCTACATCCTGCCAGGGTAAAAAAAAAAAAAAAAAAAAAAGGAACTGGGCTAATTTGGTTTTTTTTTTTAAAGGCAAATTACATAAATTAAGCATTTACTATGAAGCACACCACACTACCTCTGAGAACAGAATCTTTGGATTGTCATGACCTGGTCATTTTAAGGTCTAAATACTAAGGGGTCAATTTATTGGCATGGCACTGGATCACACATTCTAGGGGAGGCTTCTTGACTCAGTATTCCGATTATATTCAATTTAAAGTGGAACTAAATTGCATCTGAGTACCACACACCAAAAATACAATTTACTGTAATTCATTTTTAATATTTAAAGCAAATTCTCCCATCCATCCATGTCTGCATGTTTTATTTTGCTGAGAAATCACTTTGAAAAACACCCCCTAGCATTTCTGGTCATGGCCATCTTGAGTAAGGGCAGATGATCATGTAGTATTTACTTCCTAGAATCCATCTGCCCTCAGCTCAGGCACACATGCAGGAGGGTGTGCTTAGCAGAGAAAAGCCCTCCTCCCCTCCTGAAGTCTCCTGGGATATATGACATCATTTGCCTAGGCATGGAAACCAGGAGGTAACTGAAAAAATGTAAAATAAAAGTTTTAACTGCATACTGCTTCAATTAAAACAACTAAATCTTATACCATGCAGTATTGTACAATTAGCACCCTAGACTACAAACCACACCACCTTCTAGGTGAAATATTTAGGGAACCTTGAACGCCTTCTACTCTGCAGACACTATTGATTATAATACCTAATATTAGCGCCCACTTTAGAGGGAATGGGCCTGGGTTGTGCTTTTTTTCCCATGTAGAAAGAAAGAATTTCTGATGCAGTAACCAGAGTTTGACTGGAAAATAGATGTGAGGATGTTGTCCTGACTCAAACCCATAAGTACAGGACCCTTGTACCCTCACCAGGAAAGACTGATGACCATATCACAATCAACACTATTCTATGGGAGAAAGAATCAGCAGTTGTAAACCCATCTTCTATTCTCACCAAAAACTGTAAGCACACATCTAAATCAACCGCCACTCTGCACTAGGCATAGAAGACAAAGAAAGAATCTGATGGGGACCCTCTCAATGAGGAACTTTCACTTGACTTGAATTTATTGGTAACAACCATAACAGGTTCTTGTTAATGAAGTGGGATTACTCCCCACTAAACATTAAATCTCTATTTAAGTATATTTCCTGCCGACAGGCTCTCATGTATGAAAAGGCCGTATTCCAACAGTAGCAAGATAACATTCCCTTTAAACAAATATTGTCTTTTGCCTATATCACCTTGTACTGTCCAGTTAAACACATTACATTTTTTTGTGCTCAGGATCAGAGATCCCTCTAAATCAGTGTCTCTCAACTCCAGTCCTCATGGACCCCCAACAGGTCATGTTTTCAGGATTTCCCTCAGATGAAACAGCTGTGGTAATTACTAAGGCAGTGAAACTGATCAAATCACCTGTGCAAAATAATGGAAATCCTGAAAATATGACCTGTTGGGGGTCCATGAGGACTGGAATTGAGAAACACTGCTCTAAATAAATGCAGCAAAAAACGAATGTTCTACTGACACAGGCAAAACACAGCAGTTTATACAGTTCACAGGCTTGCCAACCCTTAGGGCCATGTCACATTAGTGATCTTGTGTCACTGGTGGCAATCTGTCAGTAACAGGATTCCTAAAGAGAGCACTCATCTGTTGCTAAGGCAACACTCCCTTGCTGGCTAAAATGCTGCAGAAGCGAGGAAGCAGCAACAAAGTGACACCTTGCCCTAATAGTGATCTGATCAGCTACAAGTTGCCTCCAACTACAGGATAACTAGTACAACATAACCCTTACTTATGGTTCCTGGATCTTTCCATAATTCACAGCAGCTGGATGGATACTTCTTGGATTCTCCTTGGTTAACTGGCAACAAACAGCACACTAGATGTAGTGTTCTATCATCAGTAGTCTCTTTTTTAGCTGTTCTTCCAGCTACAAAACTTACCCACACTCAGTATTCCCGGAGGCACAGATTACTTTTTGTCACCATTGAGTCTAGGCCTCCCTTCCTGCTTGAAAGCCTAGACTCCCCTTTTTCCACCAGAGCCGACCCTTCTCTTTCTTCCTGCAGTGACCAGTCTGTTGGGTAGGTGCAGCATGGTGTGGCAGCAGTAATCACAGAGGCCCGAAGTGCAGTAACTGATGTATTGAAGAACTTGCAAAATAGTACAACAACCCAGTGGGGGAGCTCAGCCAACTGGGAACTTACAGTCAATGCAGCGGAGAGTCAGCAATAGTAGGCCCGAACTGAAGACAGCCCCTGCCAAGGTGGGTGGAATGCAGCCTGGCTGGTCCAACACAAAAGGGAGCTTGCTGGAATGCAGACGTAGGCACTGAGCTGTCTCTACTGCTAATGCTGTCCCTGACAGAAAGGGTATGCTTTCCCTACACTAGCCACTTCACAAAAGTGTGCCAAAACCTGTGGGTAGGGAGTTAAAAAGACTCTTTGTGACCCAAGATTGCCACCAGGGTCACCTAAATGTAGCGTAGCCAACCGGAATGCTGCTCCAGGGGACCAAGGGAATCAGAGAAACCAAGTTTCTCTGGACTCATCTCTCAAGCTGCACTGCCGCTCTGAATGAGTGCCACCTACAATAGATGGCACCTGCCTACAAGTCCATTACATAGGTCAAAAATTCCAGCTAAGGGGCCACACTCATATTCATAATCTGTCTTGAAGGGGGTTTCTCCAAACAAGGTAAAAGCTGGAATGCTCTACTAGAATGGGAACAATTCTGGAACAGTATCTATCAGAGCTTGCTCCGTCTATTATACAGACACACGCACGCACTGTCATCTGCTGTCCTAATCAACAGGTAGGCTGCTCCTGGTGCCAGGTATAGTGTAATCAGAGGGCAGGAATTTTTCTGAGAACCGAATAGTCCATTTTCCACTGCCGAGCGGTGCGTTCCAAGCGGCCATTTTTGAAGCTGTATCCTGTCATCCCTGGCTAAACCAGGCTGTGAGGTCTCTGTTATGAGATGTGGAAGCAGTGGAACTCATGATAGCCTATGGAGGCAATAAAATAGATGCTTTTATTCATCTTACCAAATGTGAGTGGTCTGGCAATTTTTACCAAATATTGCATTATTTATTAGCAGTATTACACGATTATGTACTTCTTTCCCTTGCACTGCTGTAGAATTTGGAGAGAGGAGAAGGCAGGAGTGAGTGGAAGAAATACCTTAATCCTATATGGTGGGAAGGAATCCTGAAGCCTTCAAAGGGGGCTTAGGATCCCAAAACATCCTAAAAGGCGCATTACTCACCATCATCTGGTGAGTGCGTTTGATGTTGGTTTTTTCACTGGTGATTGGTGGAAGCATTATCTCGTTTGGATATCTGTTTTTTTCACAATCTATTGGGGAGAAAGGACTTATTTATAATAATTTGGACACTTTAATATGAATGGATTTTTCTATATTTTTTTTGGAGGTCACTTTAAATATTTTATATTTTTATTGATTTTTACACTGTGTGATATTTCAGATATTGTTTGAGTCAGGGTGTTGATTTGTGCTTTTTTTTTTTTTCTTCATTTTTTTTGTTTAATTTACCTGTGCGCAGCAGCAATCTACAACCTGGGTGTAATTTTTTGGGGTTATTCCTGTGTGCTGGGGTTTGCTGTATATTTATCCATTTTCCACATTTGCATTTTAGGTGGACTTCTGATTCATGCCCTTACATTGCCAGTTAGAAGGATGACTCTGCCACTCCTACCAACATGAAACCAGCATAAACAATTTGTTTTAATACTGAAGTATCTGTGCAGACTTTTCAAACAGTAATGAATTTAAAAACACATTGCAAGAACTAAACCTCAAAGTAACTCATTATGGATACTGGTCAGGACTTCCGCATATACTGCTCTCTGTCAACCTTAGCTTATACATGGCTTTGTTGCAGACATGTGGGACAAGGCATACTTCTGCAGTAGCAGTTGTGTTCGATTTTACTGGCCCCAATGGTTGCAATGCATAAAAGCTCAAAGAAGCACGCTAATTACTGTCATTTAATGTTTTTTTTTTTTATGAAGTCTTTGATAGAGAAGCTAAACCTAAAGTGTCTATAGCCGATGAAGCAAAGAACTGAATAATTCTTCACTGTATAAAACCGTGCCAACATATTTTCCTTTACTACTCTCCTAGTTTGTGTTAAACTATCAAAGACTCTCATATACAGTAGCTCCTGAATTATAGTTGCTTGTCTTCTTGAATTCTTCTGTCCACCAGAACATTGCCTTTTTTTAACACAGACACTAAAACTCATACAAATAGATACTTCCAATCTGCAACTCCATTCAAAACTAATATTTCAGATTTGGGTGTGCTATAGTACATTGATTCACATACCATTGGCTCATCACTTTAATGGGTATGCCAATAGAACCGCGCCCTGGGTTTTAGGGGCTCCTGGATGCTATACAGGGGATTAAACCAGGTTTGCAAACATCTAGAGATGCCTGCTATCTGGAATAGATATCAGTTTACAAATTTGGGCTCCCATAGATTTTTCTTAACAAAAGGTCAACTTCAGCTTGGAAAACATAAAAATCAATCAACATCATGTTTAGTAAAACATTTAAAAAGAAAAAAGCAGCTCCAGCTGCTATACTCAGCCAGTCTTCAGCGCTGTACCTCAGAGACTTTCTGACTCCACAATGCATAAAAACTGAAGATGCCCAGCGTCATTCAATCAACTTCCTGTGAGTACTGGATGTCAAGGCTCCACCCCACCCTGGAATGCTGCAGAGAATGACACCATGGGGTTGATTTACTAAGACTGGAGAATGCAAAATCTGGTGCAGCTGTGCATGGTATCCAATCAGATTCTAACTTCAGCTTGTTCAATTAGTTTCTATGCAGATTTTGCACTCTCTAGTTTTAATGAATCAACCCCCATGTCGTTAAGTGGTTTCGCTCTATGAAGCCTTCAGGATCCACCCACGGCTTGAGGAAGAAGGTAAAAAAAAAACCTGTTTTGTCTCGTCACTGGACCAAGGACACTGGGAAAAAAGTTATGTGTATAGTTTTTTAAGGGTTGGGTGTGCTTCTATGGGGACAATGAGGAGAAAAACAGGAAGGGCCTGGTGAGCCCATAAACAAACCTTAATGTAATTCTAAAGGTTCAATTTTTTTTTGTAAAATAACAAGAGCAGGAGATTCCAGGAGACAGGCAGTTACTCTAGGAGAGCTGTATAGGGCCATAGAATCTCCTGTACCGTGTCCGCAGTCTCTGGTCATTTCCTGTACTATGTCTGCAGTCCATTGGTTCAAATTATTTTTCTTGTTTTCCTCATCTAAAATCTAGCTGCGTCTTATGGTCAGATGCGTCTTATGGAGTGAAAAATACGGTATTTTGTATAAATGAAATGGATTTTTAACATAAAATAAATGTTGCCATATATAAAAAACCCCACTGGTATTGGCTTTCAATAGAAAAAAGACAGAAATGCAAAGATCTCTGTAGCATTGGCTCCAATTACACATCAACAATATGTGTAAGATATGGATTTATTTTGTTCCAGCGGCTGAGTTTTTTCTTTTTTTTTCTTTTGTTTTTTAATAATCATCAACAGTCAGTTACAGCCGAACTGTATTTCTCTGACAACTCATCACAGGTAAGATTTTGAATCCAGAAATGACCCTCGGGATATAATTGCTGCAAAAATGTTTTTCTGCAAAGTGAACATAGCGATTAGGACAGACGTCTTGCTACAGCTTACAGTATTGAACGTTTATAATAAACTCTCCCAGGAGTCCTCAGTCTGCTATTAGCGAGCGGCCAGCTGAGCATTCCCCTGCATTGTAATTTCACATTCTGGGTCCAGATTAATGACTTTTCAAAGAGGAATGAAAACAGTAAATAAACAACTGACAAGAAATCAATATTTTGTCCCCTGAAACCAGGAAAGTGGGGCGAAATGACACCTATTCATTTAACCTTGGAGTTTACCCGGTTAATAATAAAAGTCCACTTTGGGACTGAGATGAATTGTGACAGTGTTAACATGTTTATTATTATTTATTTCAGGTACTTATATAGCCCCATCAATTTACGCAGCGCTTTACATATACATTGCACATTCACATCAGTCCCTAACCCTCAAGGGGTGTACAATCTAAGGTCAGATTTATCATCTATACTAATGATATTTTATTTTCTTTATCAACAAAGGACAACATTAGTGTAATACAGGACTCAGAAATTAGGAGGATTCAAGTAGGAGAATTTAAAGCTAAACTCTGGGCACAAAAACTGTTTAAAACCCAGATATTACCTTGTAAAATTAGTGATATCATCACTGTGCTCTATATACCCTGTGCAGAGAGCAAAGCTGTGGGAGGGAAGGACCTAGTACTCTCTGCCCACTACGGGCTGGCCACAGAAAACCACAGGAGGGGGCGGAGACAAGACCAGTCACCCCGCACAAGGTGAGAAAGCAGCGGTGATCGGTCTTTATTACAGGAAATTCCTGTACAATGGAAAAATGTCACACTGCATTACTGCACAGATCTGGAAAAAATTCACAAAGCATACGCACATAGCTAGGTTGAAGGAAGAATATACATGCCATCAGGGGCGGACTGACCATTTGGAAACTCGGGCACTGCCCGAGGGCCCAGGGTCAGTGGGGGGCCCCATGAGATGCCCCTGGTACCTTTTTCATAGGCTTTTTTCAGTTTGGGCAAGGACGCAGGGGCTCCATAATCCCCTATTGCCCGGGGGCCCCATGAGTTGTCAGTCCGCCCCTGCATGCCGTGTGTATGCCATTACACAAACTTTACTTATTCTGGAGTTGTCATGGGGATAGCCTAAAAAAAATAGTTCAATATTGGAATTTATAGAATTCCACTCTAAATGTTTTATAGATTCTGATGGTAGCACTGTTTACCAGATACAAAACAAGCACACTGCCAGAGCTCAAGTGCTAAAGGATATAGGTCAAGCACTGAATAGGAAACTCTTCTCATACATATGTTCCCATGATGTCATAAAATCGTTCAATGCCCTGCAGCTCTATCGCAAAATCACAAAACAAGAGAGCGCACTGGCCTCGTGCACCACATTTGCAGGCACTTTATTAAGCTACATCCCTACCTGCTCATTACATTGCAGAACACTCACATCCCTAATGGACGGGGGGTTGCATTCCTGTAGTTAGGGATTCAGAATGGAGCAGCACATGGCTGCTACACTGTTCAGACGTATTGAACAAAACTTCATAAATCATTAATCATTGAGATAATCCACTTTGCTTTTCACTTGATGCCTGAATCAATAAAGCTCTCAGAGTGCTTATACATGGCAATGTATGCGGCATCCCAGTTAATGCAGTACTTTTCAAGTGCATGTTACCTTAAGAATACTAGGAGGAATGTAATAACTTCTGCTTGGGTTACATGTAAATTCATTAATCTGGACTTTTACCCCCTTTCACCAAAAATCACATACAGCTCTGTGTGCTGGTATGAAATCACATCATCTTACACTCATTATTTAATTACTGGAAGGTTTTACCCCCTTCATGGACAGGCCATTTATTGCTACTGTTTCTTTAAGCCTGGGTTCACATTAATGCGGTGCGTACATCGCATGTGATTCACACATTAACCGCACCGCATTCCTGTGTAAATCACATGCGATTTGTGTGCGGTGCAATTGGAGCCATACATTTTGTATGGCTCTAATTGCACCGCACCAAAAATGTGCAGGACCGTTTTTTTGGTCGGCACTGGAATCGGATCGCATGGGTATTCACACCTATGCGATCCGATTCTGCACATCGCACTGCGTTTTTTGGGCCGATTTCGGGGAGTTCTTAACATATACCCTGCAGTGGTTCGCATGAACGAGGTGCGATTCTGATACGGTGTGGAATTCGCACTGAAAACGCTGCAAATTCCGCACCGAATCAGTGTGAACCAGGGCTAACTGCAAATTGCACTGTCATGCAATGCTGTACACAAATTACATTTATATCATTTTTTTTCATAGAAATAGAGCTATTTTTTGGTGGTTTTTGATCACCACTGGGTTTTTAATATTTTATTATATAAATGAAAAAAGAGTGAAAATTTTGAAAGAAAAACACTATTTTCTACTTTCTGTTGTAAAACATATCCAACAAAAAATAAATAAATAAAAAGATCAATTTCTTTGATACATTTAGGCCAAACTGTATTCTGCTACATGTCTTTGTTAAAAAAAATCTCAATAAGTGGCCTGTGCTGTCATTGGATACAATGCAAGTTTGGCAGCTGATTTCAGCCAATGGTTTTGGCAGAAATCAGCTAATTGGCTTTGTCCAATCACACAAAGATTTCTGTGTTTACAAAACACAGAACTCTGTGCACAGGAAACAGTGATCTGTCTGTTTCTTCTCCCTGCAAAGCAGGGAGAAGAAACAGCCATAATGAAAAGTAAAAGCAGCACAAATTACACATTAAGCACACAATTAACCCCTTGATTGCCCCTAGATGTTAACCCCTTCCCAACAGTGTCATTAGTACAGTGGCAGTGTACAGTATTAGCACTGATCAGTATATTAATGTCACTACTGATGTCAGTGTCAGTTAGTTACCTCCCGGCAAGTGTCAGTTAGCTCCAGATTTCCTTCCACACTATCACAGTCCAACTATAATGAATTGATCACCGCCATTATCAGTTTAGTATCATAGCTGTGTAAATTCCAATATATATACACCATAGTTTGTACTGTAGACACTATAACTTTTGCACAAACCAATTAATATACACTTATTGGGATTTTTCTTTACCAAAGACATGTAGCAAAATACATTTTGGCCTAAATTTATGAAGACATTGTATTTTTTATTGGATATGTTTTATAACAGAAAGTAGAGAATATCATTGTTGTTTTTTCAAAATGTTTGGTATTTTTTTCTTTATGTACTAAAAAATTAAAAACCCAGTGGTGTTCAAATACCACCAAAAGAAAGCTCTATTTGTGTGGAAAAATTATATAAATTTCATTTGGGTACACTGTTGGACTGAACAATTGGCAGTTATAGTAGCACAGTGCTGAATAGTATAAAATGCCCTGGTAAAACCAGGGGTAAAAAAAGGGGTAACACCTTACAGAGCGCAAGTGGTTAAAGACAGTCTAACTTCACCAAAGCAACTAAGGCTAGCTTGGTACACATTATTATTATTATACAGGATTTATATAGCGCCAACAGTTTGCTCAGCGCTTTACAATATAAGGGGAGACAATACAGCAACAATACAGTTCAACACAAGAGGGTTAGGAGGGCCCTGCTCCTTGGAGCTTACAATCTAAGAAGCATGCTACATGGAAATATATAAACATAAAATACTCTTAATAAATATTTCACATTTACTGTACCTTTCTAACCAATGAAGGAAAATGTATAGTGGTTATTGCCCTGTGCTGTGGATTGTGGATACATTAAAACATGTACCATGGCAGAACTAGCAGTTCACACCTACAACAGCTGTTAGCCCTTTGACTGTTTTGAGTCTCAGCAGGATTCACACTTGAGCGATTTGTAGCTTGAAGCTCTAAAAACGCTCAAACTTAAAAAAAAATCAATTGTTCTACATGGTGGCTGTTCATGCGATCAGGTATGAACAGATACCATAGAGAACAATTGATTTTTTTTAAGTTTGAGCGTTTTTGGAGCTTCCAGCTACAAATCGCCCAAATGTGAATGCAGTATTACAGCTGCTCTACTGGCGATCAACATGGTGCCTGGTCATATGATGAGTATGAGCAGGGCACATGATCAGTGAGCTCATATTGCATCAGTGATAACATGGCTTTGTTTACAAACAAGCAAGTGCCAGATAGCCAGCTGTCATTTGCTGTAGGATGCGACTAAGAAAATGCCGGGAAAGACCTGCTAGAACAGCTGAACTTTATTTGGGGTTAATAAGAGGCACTTTAAATGATGGCAGGTGTGTACTGACTCCTATTTAACATGATTTTGAATGAGATTGCTTAACCACTTGAGCACCTGAGGATTTACCCCCCTTAATGACCAGGCCTCTTTTTGCTACTCGGCGCTGCACTAATTCAACTAATAATTGCACGGTCATGCAATGCTGCACCCAAACAAAATTGACGTCCTTTTTTTCGCACAAATAGAGCTTTCTTTCGGTGTAATTTGATCACCTGTGAGCTTTTTATTTTTCAAACTATAAACAAAAAAAGGCCAAAAATTTTGAAGAAAAACAATATTTTTTACTTTCAGCTATAAAAAATATATAGTAAACTCAAAGTTGGTTATAAATTTAGGCCAAAATGTATTCTGCTCCATGTTTTTGGTAAAAAAAATCCCAATAAGTGTATATTGATTGCTTTGTGTGGAAGTTATAGCGTCTACAAACTATGGTATAAATACTGCAATTTACGCCATTTTTCTGCTATACAGTGCTGCGCTAGTTTAACGGACAATTGCGCGGTCATGCAATACGGTACATAAATGAAATTTACATTCTTTTTTTCTCACAAATTGAGCTTTCTTTCGGTGGTATTTGATCGCCTGTGCGTTTTTTTTTTTATAGCGCAAAAAATAAAGGGCTGACAATTTTCAGGAAAAAAAACTATATTTTGGACTTTTTGCTATAAAACATTTCCAGTAAAAAAAATTTAAAACTCAAATTTAGGTCATAAATTTTTGCCAAAATGCATTCTGCAACGTCTTTGCTAAAAAAAAAACCCAATACGTGTAAATTAATTGGTTTACGTGAAAGTTATAGCATTTACAAATGGCGGGAAAGATACTGGAATTTTTAATTTTTATTTATACTAATAATGGCGCCGATCAGCGACTTTTGGCGGCAATCAGCGACATATGGCGGCGACCAGCGACTTATGGCAGGACTGCGGGACAGCGACGGACATTTTGACACTGTTGGGGGAACTGACTTGGGGTCACTGACATCCCCAGTGACACCAATACAGTGATCAGTGAAAAAAAAACACTGAAACTGTACTAATGTCACTGGGGAGGAAGGGGTTAACATTTTTAGAATTTGCAGTGTAAGGGGAGTGTTTTACTAGGGGGCAGGGGTGTGTACTGGATGGGGGGAGGGAGGGGGGAGCTGATGAGGGAGAGAAACTCTGCAGCTTCTCACAAGCTGTCAGAGAACTGACACAGAACAGGGCTGTGTGTAAACAATGCAGCCCTGCTCTGTGTCAACGAACACTGGTAATCGCGGGAAAACGGCCAGTAAAAACCGGCCGTGACCCGTCGGCTGACACCCGCTGCTGACACCCGCAGGACAGGTAGGGCGGGCGCGCGCCTCGCGCGCCCCCTACCTGTTTTGAAGGCAGCCGTTTTAAAACGTGCTTTTGCCTACGAGTGCCGCCCTGCCACCGTTTGTATGCGGTGGCTGGGCGGCAAGTGGTTAATTCTGAACACAGCTACATCCCCAGTAATAAGAAGGTGTGCATACTTATACAACCACATTATTTTAGTTTTTTTGTTTACTCCCCCCCCATAAAAGATTTCAGTTTGTTTTGCAAATGAGTTGTACAGTTTATAGGTCACATTAAGTTGGAAAAAGCTCCAAAATGTTTTATCTTGGTCTCATTTCTTTTCATCACAGAAACCTGACATTTTAACAGGGGTGTGTAGACTTTTTATATCATATATATCTATATATATATATATATATATATATATCCCTGTTTATACTACAAACCATAATTCATTCCCATATTGAAATTCAATCTGCAGAGATTAAATGGCTTAGTAATGAAATTTTTTGCAAAACACGAAATTCTATTGCATGACACAAGCGAACAACGTAGAAAACATCCGCTCCATACAGATGATGCTGGCACTCCAGGGAGAGTTATAAAATGTTACATACAATGGGAAATGATAGCACCATCTGTAAGTGTTTGATAACTTTCTGCTTGCATAATGTGCCTTTATGTAGGGTTTGCATATCTGTCTTAAGTAGATCATTTATTTTTCATGAAAAAAATCTTTCATTTAAAAAAAACACACACACAAAGAGAACAAAGCTTCTTTTAAATAGATTTTATTCATATTATCATAAAAACTGAAAAATCGTTATATATAGCAGTTGAAATGCTGCATAATACTGTTTTATGATTATTTTGAAGGCGTAGATGAAAAAATTATTTAAAGTAAACCTTCACTTTGCTTGGCCTGGGCATAGTAACAGGTTTTATTGATAGCAGGCAATGCTAGCAGTTAGTATTTACTTTCCATGCATTAGGCTTTTAGCTTGTGTAGTCTTTATCATGTCAATGGTAGGGAGCCAGCATAAGACTGCCAAGGTGGGGGGGAGGGGACACTAAAATCCGAATCCCCAGCTAGTTGCTAGGGATTTGGACAGGACCTCTAATAAGTGGGTAGCACCTGTACCGGGCCCAGCAAAGGAATCAGATGTGAGCAGGAGAGGGAGTGATCAAGGCAGCGGGAGGGCAATTACTAGAACCGAATCCCTTTTGTATTTCTCCCTGCAACAGCTGAAAGCTGGTTTTTGCTCACAAAGACAGGAGATTATTTCCTGTAATTGCCCTCCTGTGGCACCGATTACCATCTTTGTGCACCATCCTCTAACCCCCGGCTGCCCGAGCCCCCCTGTGTGCCCCCCTCCCGCAGCACTGTTGGCTTCCGTCCTCTCCCGCAGGTTGCTGCTGCTTTCAGGATAGAGAATGGGGAAGAGGCAGGTAAATATGTCCTATTTACCAGCTGCTTCCTTTTGTGAATGAACACAGTGAATAATCAGCACCGATTACACACTGTATTCATTCATAATGAAAGCATAATAAACTGTGTTTATCATGCTTCAGTTTGTAAATGAACAGGAAGCCTCAAAGAGCTTCCCATTCATTCAATGTCCAGTGCAGCTGAGACTGTAGGGAAAGGGACTAATGAATCTATGTCAGATTTATTTAGACCCCTGATATTTTACTAACCCCCCCACACACACCAAACACCACTGTGAAAAAATAAATAAATAAAAAATAATTACAAAAATAATTTGGAAAAGTGAAAAAAAATATTTTAAAATCATATAAATATAATTTAAAAAATGTAAGGACTCATCACATGGGTTCTCTGCCAAATGCATAACCCCCTCATTACACATTGCCATTTTGAAGCAGTTCAGCACAGCTCAAATTTTCAGTGCTGTGTGACATCCTTCATGCTGCACCCCATCACAATATGGGCACAATGCGAGAGATATACCAGCACGGGAGAGAGGTGGTGGAAGGATGGTGGGGGGCAGCAAAATGCACCTTCACCTGTGTTAGATGAAAATCTTTGCACCAGCCCTTGTCAATGGTATTGTATTTTGTGAGAAATGTAATAGCGGCACTTGTGCAGGAGAATGCGGGCTAGCCAGGTCTCTTTCCATGAATGCTAGAGTAGTTCTAGTATAGACTAAAAAGTGTCAGTAAGTTACAGACCTTGCTGGCCATGTTGGAGAAGCCATTGGGTGGAATGTGGTAGTCGTTAGGTGGAGGGGTATAGTGATGTGGTAAATTGTGCTTCGGAAAAGATGTAACATTGTAGAACAGTTTAGAGACAGATCTCCAGGAGGCTGGCATGCTCTAGTGACACTTTGCGAAACTCTACAAGGGAACACAAATTGAACATGGTTTGTGTTACCTGGTACAACTTTGTCTGGAGTATGGGCAATGTTTCCCCTGAATACTCCTTTTAACCACTTGCCTACCAGGCACTTATACCCCCTTATTTACCAGGCCAATTTTCAGCTTTCAGCGCTGCCGCAATTTGATTGACAATTGCGCGGTCATGCAACATTGTACCCATATGAAATTTTGATCATTTTTTTCTCACAAATAGAGCTTTCTTTTGGTGGTATTTAATCGCCACTGGGCGCTTTACTTTTTGCGCTATAAATAAAAAAAGTGCAAAAAATTTGAAAAAAAAAAAAAGTTTCTTTGTTTCTATTATAAAATTTTTCAAACAGGTAATTTTTCTCCTTCACTGATGTGCGTTGATGAGGCAGCACTGATGGACACTGATAGGCGGCACTGATGGGCACTGATAGGCAGCACTAAAGGGCACTGATAGGCAGTACTAATGAGGTGGCACGGATAGGCGGCACTGATAGAAAGCACTAATGAGGTGTCACGGATCGGCGGCACTAATATGCAGCACTGATAGGCGGCACTGATAGGTGACACTGATGATGGGTACTGATAGACGGCACTGACTGGCAGCACTGCTGGGCACTGACTGGCACAACCGCTGGACCCTGACTGGTGGCACTGACTGGCAGCACTGCTGGGCTGCACTGGTGGGTGGCACTGGTGGGCAGCACTGGTGGGTGGGCACAGGTGGGTGGCAGTGGTGGGCACAGGTGGGTGGCAGTGGTGGGCACAGGTGGGTGGGCACAGGTGGGTGGCACTTCTGGGCACAGGTAGGTGGCACTTCTGGGCACAGGTGTGTGACACTGCAGAGTGGCACAGGTGGGTGCACTGCTGGGCACAGGTGGGTGATCTGCTGGGCACAGGTGGGCGGAGCTAGTGGGCGCACTGCTGGGCACAGGTGGGCGGAACTTGCGGGTGGCACTGCTGGGCACCGATCATCAGGGCACTGATCATCAGTGCCCTGATGATCGGTGCCGATCCTCGCTCTCACAACTGCCGGTTCTCGGCAGTACTTTCCTCACGATCTGACAGCGTGAGGAAAGTGCAGCCGAGAAACGGCACTTGCATTTCCCTCTGATCAGCGTGTCATTGGACACCGCTGATCACGTGGTAAAAGGCCGCTGTGATTGGCCTTTTACCACATCACGTGATCAGCTGTGTCCGTAGGACACAGCGATCACGGAGATTGCCGGGTGCGCGCCCCCTGGGGCGCGCAAAAGAGCGCGTTCTGGGAGGATGTCATATGACGTCCACTCAGAACTGGCCGGCCGCAGTGCAGCCGTCATTCGGCTATCTGCGGCCGGCTACTAGTTAAGGAAGATACAGGATATGGCTACTGGATACTACACAAAGCAATGCAAAATTTCCCAGCATACTTTACAGCTAGCCAGAAAAAAAAAACAAAACTGTGTAGTGCTCCTTGGGGCTATGCAAAATGACTCCATAAGTAGTGTATCAGGCCCAGGGGCGGACTGACAACTCATGGGGTCCCCGGGCAATAGGGGATCATGGGGCCCCTGTGTCCTTGCCCAAACTCAAAAAAGCCTATGAAAAAGGTACCAGGGGCATCTCATGGGGCCCCCTACTGACCCCGGGCCCTCGGGCAGTGCCCGAGTTTCCAAATGGTCAGTCCGCCCTGATCAGGCCACTTCGTAAGGTTTGGTTCTTAGTCTATGATGGGGAAAAAAAGGATGGGCACCAGTCATTCTAGTCTTTTTACCTTTCATTGGAGAACTGAATTTTAGGGGTGCCCAAATTGAGCTTAATAATAGTACAGGTATGCTGAAGTAGCAGTAAGCCCTTTAAAGGCAGCCTCTAGGTAACTGAATGCTCTGTGAGAGCGGTCATCAGTTACCTTTCAGGCATGTCAGCAACAGCATGCCTAGATTTCAATCATGGGCACCTGTAGACACAGAGCCTTAGGCACCCACCACAACATCCTTTTGCTAGGATTTACTCTTTCATTCAAAATATTCACTTGCTTTACTAGATGAAGGAATTGGGAGGTTCTACTCCCTGATCTCTAAAAGGTACCTGTAAGTATTACATTTGCCTATTACTTGGCATGCACACACTAAACAAGACACTGATACTAGGTTCTCCTAAATCTATTAGATTTACAGTACCACTGAACTGAGATTGTGTTCCAGGAGAACAGGCTGGCAGTGACAGTGGTAGTTAAGCAGCTATTATGTACTATCACATGTTTTGAGTCATATTTGAAATATATGCAAATGACCGAGTACAGCTTTTTATATTTAAGTTAAAACAGGCATACAGATCAGATAAAAATAACTTTTGCCAATAGTATATTCATATATTTGCATATTTTATAACTTGAATAATCGTGACTGCTTGATGCATTTGCGTCATTTTTACTATTTGAACTGCTGTTATCTTCAAGTCCCCCCTAGGAAGTCTGCATTGTTAAAATTGATTTTTCTACACCTGAGGGCACAAATGCTGTTGCTCCGCACTACCAGTTAATGAACATTTATTTGAGTTATTGGTTCTCTGTGCAAGAAAGAAACCCAGAGTAATTTCTCAAAAAAGCAGAAGGATGTTATTTAACAGCTCTGTGAGCCTATTAAGAAAAGAAAAAAAAGAAATAGATTATCCTTCAGGTAAAACAGAGTTGTGGGCTGATGGTTTAAAGTGAACTGTGCAAATAATAAGTAAAGGGAAACCCTGTTCATGAATTCGGACTACAAAGGGGTGAAGTGATTCTGACCTATAGTACCCTCCCCCTTGGATAAAGTATGAAGAAAGTAACAACTGACCAAACACACATATTCATTAATCTATGAACAAACAGGACATGATACCAGTGTGAAGGGAAACTTTTAGCAAGTAATGCTTTATAGTACTCAATATGGCCACCTGACCATCATACATACACTATAATGCCAAACTTTTACAATCACCACTTCAAATGCACAGTGGCTAAATGGTTAGCACTTCTGCCTAGCAGTACTAGGGGCATTGGTTTGAATCCCAACCATGGCACTACCTGCCTGTAGTTTGTATGTTCTCCCTGTGCCTGTGTGGGTTTCCAAAGACATGCTCTAAATTGGCCCTAGTATGTGTATGAATGTAAGTTAGGGACCTTAGATTGTACACCCCTTGAGGGTTAGGGACAGATGTGAATGTACAATATATACGTAAAGCACTGTGTAAATTGATGGCGCTATATAAGTACTTGTAATAAATAAATAAATGCTTTTGGCCCGTTGTAATTCCCTTTTTGCCCATTAGACGTCCCTGCAGTGCACATAACACAGGCATATTCAACTACTATTACTATACTACCAGAAAATAATACCCTGCAACCATTGATGGAGAGCATGCATGTACGCAGAAAAACGGTGAAAAGAGTAATTTATTGTAAAAAATACTCAATGCTTTAGCAGCACAGTGGTTGGCACTTCCCCTTAGCAGCACTAGGGTCATTGGTTCAAATCCCAACCACAACACTACCTGCCTGGAGTTTCCTCCCACACTCCAAAGACATGCAGGTAGGTTAATTGGCTCCTGTCTAAATTGTTCCTAGTATGTATGAATGTGAGCCAGGGACATTAGATTGTAAGCTCCTTGAGGGCAGGGAATGTGAATATATGAAAAGGCACACAGCAGGGCACCAGGTAAGTGTGAGTTTAAAAAGCAAACTTTATTCAATGCTCACTTACATGGGAATAAATGCTGCCAAGTTCCTTCCACCAGCGGGTCCTGTCTTATGCCCTGCAGCTGCTAATGGTTCTACCATACTGGAGAGAGCTGTCACCACATACTGCCCTAGCCACTGGAGAACTATACATGTTTCTTTCTATGTAAGTGTGCATTTTATAAAGTATTTTAAACTCACACCAACCTGGCATCCTGCTGTGTTCCTTTTGCAAGTATATGAGGGATATCCCAGATCATTTGGCGAGGAGCTGCCAGGGCTTGTGTTTCTTAGCCGTTTTACATCCCAGCCACGCAGTGCTGTGCATACTACGGACTTACCAATATTACTCTCATGTTTTTCTTTATTTCATTGTTGTTTTGAGCCCTGAATTTCCTATAATCTTTACAGGATTGTCTTGTACTGATGTGAATATACAATATACAGTGGGGATCGAAAGTTTGGGCACCCCAGCTAAAAATTTGTATTAATGTGCATAAAGAAGCCAAGGAAAGATGGAAAAATCTCCAAAAGGCATCAAATTACAGATTAGACATTCTTATAATATGTCAACAAAAGTTAGATTTTATTTCCATCATTTACACTTTCAAAATAGCAGAAAACAAAAAAATGGCGTCTGCAAAAGTTTGGGCACCCTGCAGAGTTAATATCTTGTACTGCCCCCTTTGGCAAGTATCACAGCTTGTAAATGCTTTTTGTAGCCAGCCAAGAGTCTTTCAATTCTTGTTTGAGGTATCTTTGCCCATTCTTCCTTACAAAAGTCTTCCAGTTCTTTGAGATTTCTGGGCTGTCTGTCACACACTGCTCTTTTAAGGTCTATCCATAGATTTTCAATTATGTTGAGGTCAGGAGATTGTGAAGGCCATGGCAAAACCTTCAGTTTACACCTCTTGATGTAATCCCCCGTGGATTTCGAGGTGTGTTTAGGATCATTATCCATTTGTAGAAGTCATCCTCACTTTAACTTCAGCTTTTTCACAGATGGCATCAAGTTACCATCCAAAATTTGCTGAAATTTTATTGAATCCATTTTTCCTTCTACTCGTGAGATGTTCCCTGTGCCATTGGCTGCAACACAACCCCAAAGCATGATTGATCCAACCCCATGCTTAACAGTTGGACAGAGGTTCTTTTCATTAAATTCTGTGCCCCTTCTTCTCCAAACGTACCTTCCCCCCTTTCCGGCCAAAAAGTTCAATTTTAACCTCATCGGTCCACAGAACTTGTTTCCAAAATGCATCAGGCTTGTCTATATGTTCATTTGCAAAGTTCAAACGATGATTTTTGTGGTGAGGACGTAGAAGAAGTTTTCTTCTGATGACTCTTCCATGAAGACCATATTTGTACAAGTATCTCTTTATAGTGGAATAGTGTACCACAACTCCAGTGTCTGCCAGATCTTTCTGGAGGGATCGTGCAGTCAAACGTGGGTTTTGAATTGTTTTTCTCACAATCCTGCGAGCTGTTCTGTCTGATATTTTTCTTGGTCTTCCAGATCTTGCTTTAACTTCCACTGTTCCTGGTGACTGCCATTTCTTAATTACATTCCGAACAGAGGATACTGACATCTGAAAACGCTTTGCTATCTTCTTATAGCCTTCTCCAGCTTTGTGAGCGTCAACTATTTTCAGTTTGTTTTCTAGACAACTGCTTAGAAGAACCCATGGTGCTGATTGTTGGGGCAAGGTCAGATGAGTCTGGGCATTTAAAACCTTTGAGATTGACATCACCTGGTCTTCCCAGACGATGATTGAGAACAATCCATGACACTGGCAGGTCTCAGCTTGGCAAAGGGGGCAGTGCATGCTATAAATTCTGCAGGGTGCCCAAACTTTTGCAGACGCCATTTTTTTGTTTTCTGTTATTTTGAAAGTGTAAATGATGGAAATAAAATCTAACTTTTGTTGACATATTATAAGAATGTCTAATCTGTAATTTGATGCCTTTTGAAGATTTTTCCATCTTTCCTTGGCTTCTTTATGCACATTAATACAAATTTTTAGCTGGGGTGCCCAAACTTTCGATCCCCACTGTATATGTAAAGCACTGTGTAAATTGATGGCACTATATAACTTAAATGTGTATCTAAAGCCAACATTTTAAAGTTTCTCCTTTTCGGGTTTTTATTGGTGTCCTTGATCTCATTAGGGAGACTCAGTCTGTCTTTATATGTTTTTGTGGCCATTATCAAAGTACAGGGAGAGGAGGGGAAATTCACAATTTTTTATTTGTCCCCAAAACAGGAAGAGAGGAGAAATCCTACAACTAGGACACATGTTTATTGACATTTGTGAAGACATCTTAGGGAAAGGAAGAAAGAGGAAATGTTTCCAACAGGACAACAACAATGACATGGAGTTTTAACCAATTTATAGCAATCTAAAACTAGGAAAAAAGGTTTGGCCTTAGATATACTTTAACAAAGATGGTGGGATTGGGGGGGATGTCTTTAACTCTGGCAAATGAATGACATGAAAAATTATTACCCTGAGCTCTGGGCCTGCCATTCATTACCCAGAACTCATCAATGTTTTACTGTTACCCTGCTTGTTCGCACAGTTTTAAGGCATCACCCTAACACTGTCACAGACATAACATTTCAATAAAAGCAGTTAAATATTTATCCAAGGGAACATGCACTTCTTGTAGTAGCTTACATCAAATGCTCTCTGTGGAATTTCTGCCTGGGTCGTTTTTTGTAAGATGTGTCAGAATGTTTAACGGTGACTGTACTTGGAACCTCAGCCCAGAGATCATTATTTAGATGTCCAGGTTAATTTACAATCTATTTATTGGAACAGCTTCTACATAAAGTGGAGAAAACATGCAAAATGTATGAGATGTATATTTGCAATCACTTACATTTCTGTACAGTATATTGTTTGATTGAATAAAGAACACATGCCCCACTCAGTATGTCTGGTATGGTACAGACTTGTGCGCCTTCATCTTTCATCTTTCTCTACAAATATGGCTCTATGTTGCTCCATTTTTTCAGGTATCCAGGTTACCTTTAAAGAATTTTGTATAAATACGTTTTGTAGCCCAGTCTGCAGCACTGAAAGGGAAAAGATTGTGTGTCTGCGTAACAGAGGAGACTTTTCCAAAAGCACAGCTACAGGAGGAGCTCCTTACTGTAGAGCTGTGTACAGCCAAGGTTCATCTCATCCTCTAGGATTGTGGGAGGTGTAGTTCTGACAGACTGAACTGGCATGGTGAGCTGGAAGGCATAAACTGCAACTCATACAGGACACAAAGAGGAGAGATGGTTCCCCGGTGTTTTCCCAGGCTGAGGAGAAGTGTGGAGGTTGTTTGTGAGAGGACTGAGAGCACATCAGGATGCAAATAGAGAGCTCACCCCTGCACCTAAGAGTGAGAGGCACTGCGGCTCATATTCAGGGGCATCGTAGAGAGAGTCACGAATGCTGATGGAGATAGCTGGTTGATCAAGGGGGAATAGTGCTGCAAAGACCAGCTGTTTTACCCAGTATACAGAGGGAGACCACCTGCTAACACAAAAAGTTGGTAATAGGTCCCTGGCCAAATCCTCATTACACTTTTACAAAGGAGGCACAGTGTTTATTTTATTTATTTCAGGTACTTATATAGTACTGTCAATTTATGCAGTACTTTACATATATATTATACTTTCACATCAGTCCCTAACCCTCAAGGGGTGTACAATCTAAGGTCCCTAGTTTACATTCATACATACATACACCAGAGCCAATTTAGACAGGATCCAATTCACCTACCAGCATGTCTTTGGAGTGTGGGAGGAAACCAGAGTACCCAGAGGAAACCCACACAGGCACAGGAAGAACATGCAAACTCCAGGTAGGTGGTGCCATGGCTGGGATTTGAACCAATGATCCTAGTACTGGCAGGTGGAAGTGCTAACCATTTAGCCACTGTGCTGTGCAGTGTTGCTACAAGTATCACAGAGCCAGTGACTTTATCAGTGCTCAAAGGGACTAAAGTCAGTGTCATTATTGGTGTTTAAAAGGAACATTATCCTGAGTGCACCGACATAACAGTCGGGCCCCAGTGAGCTGGCCATCAGAAGAGAGAGAGTATATTACAGCCTGCTGAACTGTTAGAGGGGTGTAATTCTACTTAGTTAGGATTGCCCCAGTATAGGGTTTAGGAGAATTTGCTCTCTACACCAATTGCTTGTTTTTACAGTATATTTCTTTCTACTGTTCATCTATTTGCAACATATTCCTTGCTATAGTTTAACTGTTTGCTATATAATTGCCATTGTTTTATATTGCTTTTGCCATTGGGGTACTGCATGCATCTGAAATAAATATTCCCCACCTAGGTAGTTGTGTCAGAGTGTGTGTTGCTATTTGCATAGTCTGGACACAGGTACAGGGGACCCAATACATCCAATGGCTCCTGTGAGGATAAGGGTTTCTGTTAGTCTTCGGAGTAGTCAGTGGACATCACTGGTCCTCTTCCTTCTCTTCTTCTTCCAGCAAAGGGTGGGTTCTGGAAGATGCACCAAACAGCACCATGTAAAGCTGGGAATACACTACCTGAAATTCCTGCTGAGCCAGCTGACTTTCTGCTAATGTGTACTGCTGTCTGTCTGACAGAAGCCAGTTGTTAGACCAACTTTTGTCAAAGGGACATGCTGGAAAACCAGCATCCAATCAGCGCTTGCAGCCAATGGCTGCGAGCACTCCAATGGCTGCGAGCGCTGATCAGTGAATTCTGGTGGGTAGGGGAGAAGCCAATACAAAGACACAGGCAGAGAGATCACTGCATCAACATTGCTTGTGCTGATGCGGAGATCTGTCAGGTTTTTTTTTTTTCTGTTCAACCCGCTGATTGAACAAAAAAAACTAATATTGTGTACCCAGCTTTAGGCTGTGATGCTGTTGTCTGCAGCATTCACCTGGGAGCCCAGAGAGGCTTGATGAGGACTCCCCAGGAAGCCAGTCCTTAGCCCCCTGGGTTCACAGAAAGTTAGATAAATGATGCTGGGAGTCATTCAATATTGCAGAGGAGAGGAGGTTAGTATTAAAACCAAAGCTGCTTTTTAGTTTTAATAAGTGCTGGGATAAAACTGGAGTTGGGCTTTAACCACTTGCCTAATGGGCACTTTTACCCCCTTTCTGCCCAGACTAATTTTCAACTTTCAGTGCTGTTGCACTTTGACTGAAAATTGTGTGGTCAAGCAACACTGTACCCAAACAAAATTTGTATCATTTTTTTTGCTAAACAAACTAAAAAAGACTGAAATTGTTTAAAAAGTTTTATCTTAGTTTCTGTTATAAAATTGTGTAAATAAGTAATTTTTCTCCTTCACTGATGTGCGCTAATGAGGCTGCAGTGATGGGCACTGATAGATGGCACTGATGAGGAGGCACCAATAAGCAGCACTGATGAGCATTGGCAGGCATTACTGGTGGGCACAGAAAGGTAGCACTCATATATGGCACTGATAGGCAGCACTGACTGGCACTGATGGGTGGCACTGATTGGAACTGTTAGGTGTCACTGATGGGCAATGATAGGCGGCACTTAATAGCACTGATAGGTGGCCCTGACTGGCACTGATTGGCTGCACTGATGGGCACTGATAGATGGCACTGATAGGCATCACTGACTGGCACTGATAGGCAGCACTGACTGGCACCGATAGGCAGCACTGAAAGGCAGCTCTGATGGGCACTGATATGTGGCATTGATGTGCACTGATGGGCACTGATATGTGGCATTGATGTGCACTGATGGGCACTGATATGTGGCATTGATGTGCACTGATGGGCACTGATATGTGGCATTGATGTGCACTGATGGGCACTGGTATGTGGCATTGATGGGCACTGACAGGTGGCAATTATGGGCACTGAAATGCAGCACTGATGGGGCTACACTGATAATCAGTGCCCTGATAATCAGTGTAGATGTCCCCTCTGAGGAATGCTGCTTACCAGCTGACAGCGCATGAGGAGAGGACTGCCGATAACCGGTATTTCCTATTTACATGCGATCATCTGTGATTAGACACGGCTGATCACATGATACAGTATGTGTCATCAGCTCTTTACTGCGATCGGTGATCCGCTGTGTCCCAGGGACACAGCACACCACCGATCGTCGCGCACCCCTGGGGGTGCGCATGCGCAGCTAGAGTGGGAGGACATCATATGACATCCTCCCAGAATGAGCTGCCGTCCTTCCGTCATTTCCTTTTATGGCGGGCGGGAGGAGGTCAAAGTACCTCAGGTGGCCATGAGACCTAATATTGGTGGATTTTTGGGACTATTTGGATCAAATCTGCAATGTTTGCACAGTACCTACAACATTTTGCCCTCATAAGCCTACTGGTGTGTGACATTAAACATAGGAGAGATGATAACGTCACAAATATGTTCATAATTTAATGTTCAGTAGAATAGCCACATTTTCACAATATAAAAGCTGAATGGAAAGCTTAGGCCTGCAGACCTGAACTAATAACTGCCAATACAGTAATTTTCTGACAGGACCCTGTAGGCTCGTGGTGTAAACAAAGTTAATCAATTTTCACTTCACAAACCAGCAAAGAATCCACACAGGCTGTGTGACAACTACCTGGCAGAGAAGGAGAGGTCTTTAAACACTGAGGATTCAATCTTTTTGTGTCACCACTTGTTTTCTCAGTTCAGAGGAAATATGTTTAACCGCTAGCCTACAGGGCACTTATACCCCCTTCCTGTCCAGGCCAATTTCCAGCGTTCAGCGTCACAGTTTGAATGACAATTGCGCGGTCATGCAACACTGTACCCATATGAAATTTTTATCATTTTTTTGAGACAGATAGAGCTTTCTTTTGGTCGTATTTAATCACCTCTAGGATTTTTATTTTTTCTTAAACAAACCAGAAACCACTGAAAATTTTGAAAAAAAAAAATGTTCCTGATGAGGAGGCACAGGTAGGTTGCACTGATGGGCATTGACAGGCATCACTGATAGGCACTGAAAGGCATCACTGATACATGACACTGATATATGGCACTGATAAGCGGCACTGATAGGCAGCACTGACTGGCACTGATAGGCGGCACTGACTGGCACTGATAGGCGGCACTGACTGGCACTGTTAGGTGGCCCTGACTGGCACTGATAGGCGGCACTGACTGGCACTGATGCACACTGATAGGCAACACTGACTGGCACTGATAGGTGGCACTGATTGGCAGCACTGATAGGTGGCACTGATTGGCATTGATAGGTGGCACTGATGGGGACATTGAACGGCAGCTCAGATGGGCACTGATATGTGGCATTGATGTGCACTGGTATGCACTGATATGTGGCATTGATGTGGCACTGATGAGCACTGGCACGTGGCACTGATGAGCACTGACAGGTGGCACTTCTGGGGCCACACTGATCATCAGGGCACACTGATCATCAGTGCCCTGATAATCAGTGTACATGTCCCCTCCGCAGAAAGCCGATTACCGGCTCTCCTCTCCTCTCGAGCTGTCAGCATGACAGCTCGAGAGGAGAGAAATGCCGATAACCGGCATTTCCATGTTTACATGTGATCAGCTGTGATTGGACACAGCTGATCACATGACCGAGCTGACATCTCCGGCTCTTTCTGTGATCCGCTGTGTCCGAGGGACACAGCGCACCGGCGAACGCTGCGCTGCGCGCTCTCTGAGCCGCGCATGCGCAGTGAGAATGGTAGGACGTCATATGACGTCCTATCAGAACGAGAGAACCACCTTGCTCCCGTCATTGTACTATAGGGCGGGCGGAAGGTGGTTAAAGGATACATTCACCTTTTAGTCAAATATAATAAATGCACATATTTTTGCAGGCATACAATCCTGCTTGGATGCATTTGAAGCTTAAGGGGGTGGTCAGGGATAGTAAAAATATATAGTTTATCCTTGGTTGTAGCACAAGGCTGCGAAACGGTTGTGGTATCGGTTTCGCAGCCTTGTTTTGCCTTGCCAAAGCAAGCTCCCTCTCCAATTCCACCTAACAAGATTTTTACTCTGGTTAGCAAGTCGTTGTGCAAGTCTGATGCTGCTACAAAATGTAAGTTTGGATGTACTTGATTTTTGACTCCAAAATCTGTTGATAATGGCCAGTTCAGGGCCAGGCTGTGCATCAACCAGTTCTTGCAGCTTCCTGTTTGCTTAGTGCACAGACACTTTTGTGCCGCATTAAATGACCTCCACATGGTTTCCCCAGGTCAGTCTAAGGTTTGGGTTTCTCCTGCACTGAGGAAAGACCAATCTTGCCCCCGTACCTAAACATAAGAACCCCCCCATCACCCGCTTCACACATACTTTTGTGATTTGATTATTGCTAAAGTTGTCACCCTCCGTCACCTCTTATATTCGCACAAAAATAGTTGACATTCCAGATCTATTTTAGTCATCGTTTTTATTGACTGTGCGGATACAATTCAGACAGAAATATCAGATGTCACCAACACCTTTATATACCAAGTGTGTCAATTTGAGGACAAGTTCAGATAACAATGTTGTCTATTTTGGGTCCATGTCTGTCTCTACAGGACAGTATATTATGAGAAGGTTTTGTGTCATAACAGGATGTCCAGTTCATATCCAGGCTGGCTGCACTGAAAGCAGAGATGAAGCTATTGAACTCCAACTGACTTATTTATGTTCTTATTTCCTATTATTGTTCTTTCAGTACTTGCGTTAGTAAGTGGAAGGTTCCTGTAATAATTCATTGATGTTCAGTAGTACGTTGTAGAGTTGCTAATGCTTCAAGAGATGCCTGTGGGGGCTTATAAGGCCCCATTTCTTGGGGACGCATGTTTCCACATCTGGTATTTCCGGACTATTGCAATGTACTCCAGCACTTGGCCTCACCCTTCTTGGCTGCTCCTGGTGGCTATAATAGGACAGAGCTGGTATGATTTTCGGGATGTGGAGAGTGGATATTCAGGAAGTGAATGGGATGTGTGTCAGTATTTCTTCTTAGTAGCTAGGGAATATATGGTGGTAATAGGCCACCTAGACAAACAGTTTTTGACGAGTAGATTGGTCGGGCCAACAACTGGCACGCGGTGAGAAGATATACTATATAGCCAAATGTTTGTGGATAATTGACCATCACACCTTGTTAGAAATATTATGCCAAACCATTAGACATTAAGATTGAGTTTCCCCCCACCCTACCCCTTTGCAGTTATAACATTTTCCACACTTTTGGGAAGGCTTTCTCCAAGATGTAGAAGTGTGTCTGTGGTAATTTGTGCTCATTTAGTTAAAAGAACATTTTGTCGCATGAGAAGATCTAGCTTGCAATTGTGTTCCAGTTCATTCGATAGATGCTCAGTATGGTTAAGGTTATTTGTACACAATACCAGTACACTAGATCTTAATCTTCTATAGTACTCACAGCGGCTGGAGACAATCTGCCCGCTGGCAGAAAACATTCAAAGGTAGGATTAAACCAGCACTTAAGGAAACATTGAAAGTCACAATATGATCACTGGATTGCTTTCCAATATACTTCACAATGTATTTTATATCCAATAAAGTGCATAAAACTGAACTCCACTTCAACAGACTCTGGTTTTCTTATTTCATGCTCACAGGATAAGATTACAATCAGCAGATTGTCTTTTCCTCTTCTAAGTGACTTTTCCAAAAAAATCCAAAAAGAAAAACTATATAGTGTAGTATGCTTTGTTTTGAAGTCCCCACCCTAGTGGTAATATACAGTATATGCTCACATTTAACATACTGTAAGTGTAAAAACCCTTTCATTTGTATCCTCATATGTATCCTTTATATACTTACCTCCAATCTCATAGTCAAGCCTGCTAAATCTTCCTTCCTTCTGTACCCTCGCTGTTCAGTGTCAAAGATGTTCTTCCATTCAAACTCCCAACACGAGTATTGGAGATCCCAAAATTGAAACACTCATATAGTGTAATATTGCTTCAGATGCTTCAAGTTAAAATTACACCACTGCTCACATTGATTGCCACCACAATGTGCATAACTCTCTTATATCTCTTATATAGCAATCACTTTCGGAAAATGTTCTTTCTATATGACTCCAATAGTGCAGAACAAATAAAAACAAAAAAACATAATTCTGCTTAAAAACTCACTAATTTAGGTGAAAAGCCACTCACATTGTGCGCATTGTTTAAACCATGTGATATGCACCCCCAACATGGGTGTCCACCAAGAATTCACTCCATGCACTTTACCAAACATATAAATATGAACGCTTTTCTCTCCACTGCTTTCAAAAGAGTCCTCCACTTCAATATTGGTTCAGCTCCCTTAGAAGACGTCTATAGGATGAAATGCATCGGAAGTGATGTCAAGATACCTGAAGTGGGGTCATCATGCATGCCGGAAGTGCTGTGGTGGTCAGTTTGTATTTTTTAAATTTTTTTTGGGGGGGGGGGTGTTTGGAGGGATCACTTGAAAGAGGAAAAGACTATCTGCTGATTGTAATCTCATCCTGTGAGCATGAAATAAGTAAACCAGAGACTGTTGGAGTTCAGTTTTATGCACTTTATTGGACATAAAATACATTGGGCTCTATTCACAAGATGGCATTTTCTTCTTTTTCGGTAAAAAAACTTATAGGCTTTTTGAAAAAAATTCCTGAAATTCCCAAAAAAACCCTCTATTAAAATAAGGCATTTATTTAATCAAAATATGCAGTATTTATCTCATGTGATATCCAGTGAGATTGATACAGTGGAGAAAGATTAGAACCCCTGTCAGTTTTTATTGCTAATAAAGAGGTAAAATGGTTTAAACAGTAGAAATATGCCAACTCACTAAGTCCCTGCAGCATATGTGTTAATATAACAGAGAAAATACTAGAATACCAGTCAAAGGGAAGCTGCTTTCACAGGACATACGTGGTATATCAAGAACAACTAAGTTAAATTAAGTAAATACAAAATATCCTTCTAAATATCAAATACTGAATGAATCACACACATACTGTATATAAAGACTCTTCTTCTACAATGTTGTCTTTTTTTATTGGTGGAAGAAGGGTATTTATATATATATATATGTTTGTGATTTTTTCTTCTATTTTCTTCCAATATTTGACATTTAGGCTCCATGCAAACTGGGTGCTTTATTATCGCTGGTAGCGTTAGCTGTGTAAAGTCACTTAAAACATGAGGTTTTCAGCGTTTTTAGCGTTTTTGCATTAGTGTTTATTGCCATTTTGCCGTGCTTGCATTTTTTAGTGTTTTTTTTATTAAAAGATTTTTTGCTCAAAAAAAGTCCACAAATGCCAATTTGACGCGTTTTGCCACAGTTTACCATGTTTTGCTGCGTTTTACCACATTTTTCAGCATTAGAGCGTTTTTACAGCTAAAAAACTCCTCTAGAAACCCACTAGTTTTGGGGGGTTTTCCAGCCAAAAAAAACGCTGATTATAGTCTATGAGTGCCTGAACACATAGGATAACATGCTGGGGAGTTTACTGGCTGTAGAAAAAAAGCCCAAAACAGCAGAGGTACTTACTTAAAGTATAACTAAAGGAAAACTTTTCTTTTAGTTTTGGATAGGGTGGAGAGGTAATACAATATCTATTAGGTTTTTATTGCTGTCTGTGCCCCCATTAGGGAGATTCCCCTTCTTTATTTGTCCTATTTACCATTATCATGAAGGTGAATCTCCCTAACGGGACAAAAAAACTGAGAGGGGTCCTAACCCTCCATTACTCTATCCAAAATAAAAAAAGTTTTGTCTTTCTCAACTTTTTCAACAAAGAGGAACCCTTGAGATATGTTTCCATTCTCAGGGAACCCCTGCTAAAAATTACTATATCTATAACTCCTGATACATTAGTGTTATAGTCAGTGGGAGGAATGCTCTTTCTTCTTGACTTGTAGTCACTGTGGGAAGAATTACCCCCTTATAGATAGCTAAAAAGGTCAATGATGTCAGTGGAACTTATCAGTGGGAAGACATCTCTAAAAATAATTGTGAAAAAGTAAAGTATCCTCGCTACATATGACATATATGTTCTAACAAGGGATTAGACAATTGTGATATTGTGTGTACATTGTATTATGTTTGGAGTGATCAGGAGGTTTTTTTGCAGCAAATTATGTAAAGTTACATAGACTGAGCACTTTGCAAGTGAAGTTGCACCAGAGCTTAGTAAATGAGGGGAGCAAAAATGTTTTTTTTTCCTTGCATGTGATTGGTTACTCTTTGTAAAGTGAAGCTTTACCGCATGTTCTAAGCTCTGCAGCAACTTGTAATTCGCACAGGCTATTTGCCTTAAAGTAGAACTATAGGCAACACTTTTTTCATTTTGGATAGAGTAAGGGAGGGTTAAAACCCCTGTAAGTTTTTTTTTTTGCCATCTGTGTCCCCATTAGAAGATATCCTCTCTATTACTTTTCTGCGGACAGGACAGTGTGAGTACTCCTACAACCTCTGGTCCAGATAAGGGGAGAGGGCATTCAGATGCAATACCCAACTAGTCTTCATCTGGGGCTGATTAACTGCAAGCTTCTGGAACCTCCTGCTCAGGGATACCCTCAGTACAGCTGGTTGGAGAGGAGGATTCATCCGGGGTCTGAGGAGGTACACCAAAACTACCAAGACTACAACGCTCTGTAGATGGACAATGCTATATTTTTGCTAGTCCACATTTTTGTACATAGCTGCTCAGAAGTTTATCCTCAAGTTTTAGTGTTCCTTGGGCATCCCATATATCCCTAGACCCCATCCAAGTTGTTAATCCCTTAATAAAAAAAAAAACCTAAAAACCAGCTCATGGACTGTTTCCTGACTCCAAAGGTACAAGTGTGGAAAATGTGTGTTGCCTGGCTGTGCAGAGCATAGGGAGATCCAAACCAAATCCAGCAGCCCTTACGAGGGTAGTGCTACACATATTTTTGCATTTCTTAAATACTGCATGCTTGCACCACTACTTATTTAATTATTTATTTCCTTCTGTGAATTGACTTTAACGCCTCGTCATGCAGTATTTACCAAGTGTTTTGCAGTAAATACTGCAAAATGGTATAGTGAATTGACAGTTTCAGGATCACATGCGATATTTAGGCAAAATGCATCCAGCCACCTAAATATCGCACGCGATCTGCATCTGTGAATGGAGCCCACTGTGGAATATATAGGAAAGCAATCCAGTGATGGAATTGTGGCTTATAATTTTCTTTCCTTAAGCGCAGGTTTAATCCGACTATTGAGAGTTAAGATTATGGCTGTGTGCAAGCCACTTGAGTTCCTCCAAGCCAAACTCAATAAACCATGTCTTTGCAGCACTCTGGACATAGTTCTAGTAAAGTAAACCTGCCTGTTTTTCAATATGTCAGCTTTCTGATGTGTATATACATTCAGCCTTTAAATAAAATGTAGGAAAGTCATGGATTATAAAGTATAATCAAGCAGTGAATTAGAAAGGTGGCAGTCTCACTGAACATATAACACATGATGTGTTTCTGAGCTGCACAAACCCTCATCTTTTGATGGTACCTATCAATAATGTAGTAGTGGAGAGGCAGAATCCTAGAACTGTTTTACTTCAAAGAATTCTCTAAGCTTTTGTTTCACAAGTAGCTATGTGTAAATTCAGTGCAATGTGTGACTAAAAAACAGTATGTACTGTCTGATATACAATCTGTACTGTATCTATTACTCGATAAACCCAGAAGGATTACTTTATATAAGCTACATCAGAGTTCTTATACATAATTCATGAATATACTGTATATCATTGACTCATTGTAATTAGGGATAAGCAAAAGAGTTTACATTTCCCCTGTATTTCTGTTTTGGGGAAATTCATTGGAGTCAATGAGACAGGCAAACTAAAGGTGGGTTTTTGTGTTTTTTAAAGTGACACTGTCACCTTGACCATTAAGGAAAAAGTGATGGAGTCTTTGCGAAGGATACCCTCTAACCCACTACACTTCCAAGTATGGGGCAGAATATGAGCTACTCCCATGTGACAATGCTGGGGTACTAGACCAAATAACTCTTACATGACAGAGGGAGCGACTTCACCGCTCTCCTTAGCATACTACGCCAGCCATCAGATGTAAGTGCTGACAGGGACAGAGGAAGAAACAACAGGGAATGCTTGAAGGGCGAGTAAATGTGGGTCAGACAAAAGATGTTACAATCTCGGCCAGTTCAGCAGGGACCAGCTGAGATTCGATTAATGTATGGACAGGCTGACTGTACCCAAGTCGATCCTTATGCCATAGATGGGTCAAACATCGGCCGATTTTTCGAAAAAAAAAAAAAACGAAAAATTGGTTGTTCGTTTGGCCAACGTTACCACCAACGATAAAAAAATTGGCCAACTAAATCATAAAGTTCACCCCATAACTTGTGTCCCTTGCAGGTCATGGCTCATGCGTGGATTTTTTTATCGGTAAAACTATTGGCTGATTTGCCCATCATTGCCGGGAAATTCGGACGATCATAAAATTGGCAGTGAATTTTCCAACATGACCGATAAAAAACAGTGCAAAAAAACCCGAAAAACGGCTGACCAATTAACCCACTAACAGTGCAAAAATCGGACTATTTTTTTTTTCGGCCGATTTTCGAACCGTCTATGCCTGGCATTAGATTGACTTGACTACAACCAGCATGTTGGATTTCTAGCATGCAATTATTGCCAGTGGCTACAGCTGCTAGCAATAATCACTGTGTTCTCCTAGCAGGGATTGCTACCTGCTCACCCCTGCTGGAGAGACTACAATAGCTCCACAGGAGGGAGTCTTCCATCAACACTGGCTATGTTGTTGGAGGAATCAATCAATTTTCTTTTCTGCAGCCCTCTGCATCACCTATGGCCTGCTTTAGCAAATACACTGTCACTTTAACTTAAATGGGCATGGTGACAATTTATTTTTAAAGTCCAACTTAGGGATTAGGCAAAATCTCGCAGTAGCTCTCACACAGGGGCGGACTGACCATTTGGGAAATCGGGCACTGCCAGAGGGCCCGGGGTCAGTAGGGGGCCCCATGAGAGGCCCATGGTACCTTTTCATAGGCTTTTTTGGGCGTGGTTTGAGTGTGGGCGAGGACACAGGGGTCCCATGATCCCCTGTTTCCCGGGGACCCCATGAGTTGTCAGTCCACCCCTCCTCTCACCCTTGCACTACAAGGGTAAACTATTCATTCAATTTAGGGGTAGAGGAATAAGGAGTAATAGGAGTTATACCTTGCTCCAGCAGGCCTCCTCCAGAGGTGTGAACCATCCCATGAAGCCTCCTCTCTAAAATGCTTTGGGTTGTTACACTCCTATCTCCTCCAAGTATAATGAAGGATTAGTAGTCCTGCATTTTGTGAGATGACACCAGGGGATGGCCCACAGTCCAGAGCACCCAAGGGAGAGGAGGAGAATGCTTGAGCTGTCTGGAGCAGAGGTAGGTTAATCAATAAAACTTCTTCAGCCCCCTCTAGAAGCAACAAGCATTTAACACTTGCAGTTCAGGGGGCCCCACTGCAAGGGTCGATTTCATTTGAAAATCTATTAGTGTATAGCCAGCATATATTAAAATAAACTACCCTAAGTATGTACCCCCATATCCTCTAAAAAAAAAAGTAGATTTTTTTTTCTCAAGCCAACATTTCTGCACTATTACCTAATTGTGATACGGGTATACGTATTTAATGATCAATTGCTCAAGACCCGATCACCACACACACAGCTGCAAATAGCCATAATTTGTCAAATGACAGAAATTAAATAACAATTTTCTTCCTCCCTGTTTAGAAATCACCAATGAAACTACAGCTAAAAGTATCGGGGCTGTCTGTATTTGTTGAATAGTCTGGGGTAATTGTGATTAATTGCTTAGTTTTATCCCTTTTATTGAGAGGAAGCAGATGTTTCTGAATGAAGAACCCGCTTGAATGCTGTTTATTGAAATTAATGTTAATCCTCTGAAATAATTGTATAGTTAGGATTCAGGCATTTACATCCTCATCATATAAATGAGTGATGCAAAGATTTGGTATTTGCTTGGGGAAGTGCTCCACATAGAAGGGGACAGCTAAATACAAAGCAAACAGAAGAATTAAAGGGGATTTTTATGGAATATGAAAATCCCCTATGTGGTTAGGAGGCCTCTTTGTATAGCGTAGAAGTTTCTCCACCTCCCATAGCTGTGTAATAACCGGTTTAATTTCCTTTTTCTTTACTGAAAACAGTGTTTGGTAGCATAAAAAAAATTGTAATTAAAGAAATACGGAGGCTCCTTCTAAAAGGTTAGCCTTAAAGTAGTATTATAGGAGAAGGAGGGCCAAAGCTCTTTTGGTCCTACTTCTCCTATAGATCACAAGAGTGCACTTTGTTCTGTACTCCTGTGACCTGTTTTCAGCCAACAAAGTCTGCTATCAGCAGACATCATTGAGCCAGTCCGGATTCTGGAGAGATCCCGACTTTAATGTCTGGATCGACAGCTGGCTCAGCCTCTCTGTGTGCTGCTGAGAGCCTAGTCCAGTTGCTCCCTCTCCCTCCACATCCAAGCACTCCAGTGAGCACTTGAATGGCAGAGCAGAGAGTTGGAGATTCACAGTCACCAGCTTTCTGCTTATTGAAGACCAAGAACTGAGCGATCAGCGGTCTTTGATCACTTAGTTCTCGGTCATAGAGGCGGTGGGGGACAGATGCAGCATCGGACCGATGCTACAAACACCTAGGTGAGTATGTATGTTTTTTTATATTCCCATACTTCTCTTTTTTAAACTTTCAGTGTTTTCTAACTTAAAGCAGAGCTCCAGCCACAATATAAAAAAATAAAAGCAGCTACAAAAACTGTAGCTACTGACTTTTAAAAAACAGACACTTACCTGTCCATTGATAAAGCGGTGTCCTCATCACAGTCAGTTTCATCAGCCCTCCTCTCTTATGACATCTTGAGTAAGGGCACCTGACTGTGACAGCTTGGGTGCCCACTGTGCATGCGCAAGTAGCATTGTACTTTCTGCATGGTCCCGTAGTCATGTGGGACCTGTCATGTGTCCCAGAAGACTATGGGGAGGACAACTTCTGCTTCCGATCACCTAGGCGATCGGAGCAGAAGTGGGAGCTGGTACCTGTCAAAATTGGGTACCCGCTCCCCCCATGCCCCCCCCCCAAAGGTGCCAATCCTTAACGGGGATCGAGGGACAAGGCCTTAAAGTCGAACTTCCCCTTTTGGATGGAGCTACATTTTAGCACTTTAAACTCAATAAAATAAACATTCCCCAGTATATTATTTTTTAAAATTCTTACCCTTGCACTTGCAGTTTACAACTTTCAACACTTCTGGTTTCTGTTTTCCCACTGCTGCTTCCCTGGACTTTTGGTCTTTAAGGGAAAGAGTTAACCATGAACAGTGCAGTCTCCAGCCAGTCTGTTAGCTTGGAGAAGAGAGGAAGGAGGAGCAGGGGAGTGCCTTGCTTCCTAGCCTACAGGGCTGTGTGTTTTTCTATTCATGTACACAGTGTAAGGAAACACAATTATAGTCCCTGCATGGAAAGGCAGCTCCATAGGATACTGCATGAGAAAGGAGCCAACCTGATACAGCAAACCTGGGGAGTGGTCATCTCACAAGCTTATGCGTTATGCGATAAACGAAAAATCGGTCGGTGCCGTTGCCAATGCTGCCACCAATGCTCACAAAAGAATGGGACAAGAAACCAGTTTGAAAGAGACAGGGGAGCACACCATAAAATGTGACAGCAATACAAATACATTATGTTTTTATTTGGATACAAATGGATACATTTGTTGCAACCGCAAGACTTTTTCATATAAAATATAATAGCGGACTTCTTCTTCTTCCTGCTGAAACAACTGTTTTTTTTCTACTCCTATAAACGTATCTTTGCTTGGAAAATAGAAAATTTTAAAGAACCTTTTTAGAACCTCATTACCTTTTCTAGGAATACAATTTAATTTTGGACTTTAAGACACAATATATATATATATATATATATATATATATATACATGTGTGTGTGTCTATTTACAGTAAAAAGAATGCTGGCAACCTTGCAGGTCACGGCTCATGCGCAGATTTTTTATCGGTAAAACAATCGGCCGATTTGTCCATCATTGCTGGGAAAATCTGCTGATTGTCCAAATCGGCCGCGAATTTTCCAACATGACCGATAAAAAAACTGTGCAAAAAACCCGAAAAACTGCTCACCAATTAACCCACTAACAGTGCAAAAATCGGCATATTTTTTTCAGCCGAAAAATCAACCGATTTTTGACCCGTCTATGGCTGACATTAGAGTGGAACACAGACAAAGATTAAAAGATACAGAAACTGCATACTAAATGATTAGATCAGCTGTTGAAAAAACTGAAGGTTTAATAGCACTTTATTATATTGGGTTGACCAACCTGGAACAAGCATGCTGGCAGTAAAGACTAAGAAAAGTCATAACTCCTGCATAACTGTTCGAGGGAGAGACTCAGACTGTTGAATTGCTATTTCATCCAGGGCTTGTGTATATTAATTGTGTGTATATGCCTTTTATATACAGTACTGTGCAAAAGTCTTAGGCAGATGTAAAAAAAATGCTGCAAATTTAGAAAGCTTTCAGAAAAGGAAGTGCTCATGTAATACCAGACAGACTCGATGATGTTGAGATCAGGGCTTTGTGGGGGACAAACCATCTCTTCCAGGACTCCTTGTTCGTCTTTACATTGAAGATAGTTCTTAATGACTTTGGCTGCATGTTTGGGGTTGTTATCCTGCTGCAGAATAAATTTGGGGACTATCACACACCTCTCTGGTCGTATGCCATGATGGATAAGTATCTGCTTGTATTTCTCAGCATTGTAGATGCCATTGATCTTGACCAAATCTCCAACTCCATTTGCAAAAATGCAGCCCCAAGTTTGCAAGCAAGCCCAACCATGCTTCATTGTTGCCCACAGACACTCATTTTCTGCACCCCATGATGTTGAGATCAGGGCTCTGTGGGAGCCCTAGCATTACTTCCAGGACTTCCTGCTGCCATTTTCTGCACCCCAGTTCCTATGATTTGTGCATAGTTGAGCCGCAGAGCCCTGTTCCCATGTCTTATGCATGAAAACATAGGACCTGGGGCACTGCATAATGGCAGCAGGAAGTCCTGGAAGTGATGCTAGGGCTCCAATGGAGCCCTGATCTCAACATCATGCAGTCTGTCTGGGATTACATGAAGAGACAGAAGGATATGAGTCAGCCTACATCCACAGATTTGTGTTTTTTTCTCCAAGATTTTAGGTACAATCTACCTGCCGAGTTCCTCTAAAAACTGTGCAAGTGTACCTAGAAAAATTGATGGTGTTTTGAAGGAAAAGGGTGATCATACCAAATATTGATTTGATTTGGATTTATGTTCTGTTCATTTCCTTTAAACTTTGTTAATTGCTAAAAATAAACCATTAGCACTTCCACTTCTGCAAGCATTCTTAATTTACAGCATTTTTTACACCTGCCTAAGACTTTCACACAGTAATATATATATATATATACACACAGTATATATATATATATATATATATATACACAGTATATATATATATATATATATATATATATATATATATACACACAGTATATATATATATATACTGTATACACACACACATATATATATATATATAGTTCTTTTTCTGGTGTTTGTTATCGCTCCACATACAAAAATAACCCATGGCCTTTAATTTCTTTCTTGTGGTACAAGCGACAGTCCATCCAGATACATTCTTCCACTGATTTTTTGTTTTTTTTTTCAGATGGAATTGCTGCGTTTTAGATTGAGATGGGTCAGAGGAAAAAGCTTTTAACCTGCAAAACCATCCTTTCGGAAATGATTTCTGGGTAAAACTGTTATTAAGTGATATCCTTCCACTTTATATCTCAATTTTTTATTTCCTTGTATTCTGAAAGCTATTTCATGGGTGTTATATTTCATTGCAAGTTCTACAGCAGAGCATGGATGGCAGAATGTTTTGCTAAAAGCTTCTAAATTATTCTGTCGACCTTGTTTTAATATTATTGATAATGTGCTTTGCAGTTTTGCCAGCCGACACAATCCAATACTGAATATTCTTTCTGTGCATTGTACATGAATGGGAGCTTTAGTTTAAAGAGAAACTGTAACTGGATTTGGGAGTAGCTTTATGTTTTTATTTATGTTTATAACATTTTAAACTGGTGCTTGATGTCTCCTTTTTAGATTTTCTATTTATGTACTGTTTATATAAAGTTTTTGTTTCACAAATAAAGATTTAAAGTTGAAATCCAGGCAAACAACTAAATACAAAGAATAAATAAATGTAAGGGAGCTGTTTTTTGACAAAAAGATTTGTATATTTGTCCATCCAGTCCTGAGATTTACACAGCTCTCCTATACAGACTGTCTGTCCGGCCAAGATACCCTGTTACAGATTTTGTCTCCCCCACCGCTTGTGACTGCACAATAAATAGAGAAGGAGCGCAGTGATAAACTCATCTCTTTCTCACGGTGCTCTTTCCTCTTATCATCATGTTCCTTGTTAGCACATAAACACTGTCATGCAACTGACTGGCTCCATGTACTGCCCCTCCAGCTTCTAGTCTTAGCCCTGCTATAAGGAACCAGCAAAAGGCTTATAACAGATGAAATTTAGGTACTTATCGAACTTGCAGTTTAATGATGTATCATTCAATACAGAGCTGCATTAACGTGTGTCTTTAATATCAGGTTCTCTAAAAGGTACAGCGGAAGCAGTTTGCCTTCAGGCTTTTGCTTTCTAATTGAAACATTCTGCAATTTTTTTTATTTTTAGTACTTGGAGACTTCAGGGCCCCATTCCCACCTACGTGTTCCAGGAACGTGCACCAAAATGTGTTTTACTTTGTGTGTTCCAAAAAATGCACCAGCATGCACATTGCAATTGTAATGCCAATTATTTCCTAATGACACACCAAACATGGCTAGCAAACATACCAAAATGCAAATTATAAAACCGCATGAGACTCACCGGACAAAAAAGCTGCAGGAGCTGTACTATATTGCGAAAGGTATTGGGACACCTACCTTTACACGCAAATTAACTTTAATGGCATCCCAGACTTAGTCCTTAGGGTTCGATATTGAGTTTGCCCACCTTTTGTGGCTATAACAGCTTCAAATTTTCTGGGAAGGCTGTGCACAAGGTTAAGGAGTGTGTCTATGGGAATGTTTGACCATTCTTCCAGAAGTGCATTTGTGAGGTCAGGCAGTGATGTCGGAGGAGAAGGCCTGGCTCACAGTCTCTGCTCTAATTCATCCCAAAGGTGTTCTATCGGGTTGAGGTCAGGACTCTGTGCAGGCCAGTCAAGTTCCTCCACCCCAAAATCTCTCATCCATGTCTTTATGGACCTTGCTTTGTGAACTGGTGTGCAGTCATGTTGGAACAGGAGGGGCCACCCCCAAACTCTTCCCACAAAGTTGGGAGCATGAAATTGTCCAAAATTTCTTGATATGCTAAAACCTTAAGCGTTCCCTTCACTGGAACTAAGGGGCCAAGCCCAACCCCTGAAAAACAACCCATACTATAATACCCCCTCCACCAAAGTTTACACTTGGCACAATGCAGTCAGAAAAGTATCGTTCGCCTGGCAACCACCAAACCCAGACACGTCCATCGGATTGCCAGACAGAGAAGAGTGATTTGTCACTCCAAAGAACACATTTCCACTGATCTAGAGTCCAGTAATGGTGTGCATTTGACGCTTTGCATTGCACTTGGTGATGTAAGGCTTGGATGCAGCTGCTCGGTCATGGAAACTCATTTAATTAAAGCTCTCTACGCACTGTTGTTGTGCTAATCTGAAAGCCACACAAAGTTTGGGGGTCTTCAGCTACTGACCCTGCAGACAGCTGGCGACTTATACTCACTGTACGCTTCAGCATGCACTGACCCCGCTCTGTCATTTTACGTGGCCTACCACATCATGGCTGAGTTGCTGTTGTTCCCAGTTGCTTCCACTTTGTTATAATACCACTAACAGTTGACCATGAAATATTTAGTAGCAAAGACATTTCACAGATGGACTTATTGCACAGGTGCCAACCTATCACGGTACCACACTTGAATTCACTGAGCTCCTGAGAGCAGCTCATTCTTTCATAAATGTTTGTAGAAGCAGTCTGCATGCCTAGATGCTTGATTTTATACACCTGTGGCCATGGAAGTGATTGGAACACCTGAATCCAATGATTCGGAGGTGTGTCCCATTACTTTTGGCAATATAGTGTACTTTGGGGCCTAATGGTGCAAATGGGACTACAATATCTCTGTGTGTTTTCCAGAACAGGTCCACTTGGTCATGAGATATAGAGCTTATGTGTTCTACAAATATATGACCAGATGTCTTGGAACACGCTAATCCAAGTGTCAAATAAATCTTAGAAGCATCTGGCAATCATAGATGAATCCATGTGGGCACGATTTTTGGTGCTTGCTTACATAGGAGAGCCGGGCCACTTCCAATAGACCTTTGTGGACAAACAAGGAGGTTTGTGTGATTGATGGTGGGTGAGTAAGTTTTAGAGGGGTTAATGGGACTATGGAAGATAAGGTTTCTATGGAATAGATAGTTCTGTATCTGTCATATTTAGTGGGTTATATCGTAGTACTTTTGTTATCTCTAGGAATCAATCTATCTGTGCAAATGAGGATTTAGCATGATTCAAAATGGGCTGCATCAGGTTCTTCATAGGGGAACGTGAATGCATATTATTTGAACCTTATGTAATAGAGCCTACCAAGTTTTTTTTTACTTATCTCCCGTGTCAACTCCAACCTCCTCAATATGTTGTATTTGTTAGTAGTGAAATCAGTAGTTTCATTGCAAACTCAATTTTGCCTAAATCATTCTGCTTATCCCAAATGACTATAAAAATTTTAAAAATGGTAATTCTGTATCCCCAAATATAACATATAAAATAAAAAAATTATATATGGATAAACAAAAATGAAAACTGTACAGTATGTTTTCCTTTAACCAATTTGCCATCTTCTATGTAAAGTTCCAGGGAATATGGCTGTGCTATTGGAATAATACAAATGTATATGGAAGCATCACTCGACTGTTACTAGGTCCAGATTCAACTTTATTCCAATAACAGTCAGGGTGACAATTCAAAAAGTGTAGAGTGTATTGGAATAACATGGCAGCTTCTGTTCATAGCTCGGACTGCACACAGTCAGCTGAATTAGAAAATAGATGTCAGGCTCCATTTAACATACCATAAAAGATGTTTAATCTGTTTTGTACAGTCCATTCTCTGATGTTAATGATAAGTTACATTGCTATAATGTTATTAGCAGGCAAATTTATAGCAGAAATAATTCTTCATGGTGACAGCTAATTAACATGTAATTAAGTGTGACAAGGTAGAGATGTTTTCTTTAGAAAATTACCATTTTACATTTTTAAATTAGAAAATAACAAGCAGTGTTCTCTGATGGCAAAAAAGCAGCATATATACATCATATGGCAGATGAACTTGCATGCCTCACCAGGCCACCAAACCATATTTCTAATGTACAATTTGGCATTGGCCATCTACATAGGTACAATAGTAATTTGGTGGATTGATATTTTGGGAGTATATAGAAAACATTGTTCCCTTTTAAAACCAACCAAAAGCATAGAAATGAGCATTGAGGGTTAATTTTTGAGAGTCTCACAAGTACCATATACTAATGAGACATGGCCTGTAAGGTGTTAACTGAGCATTTTAGGGTTTTCTGCACCCAGTTCTGCCAGTCTTGAGTTGTATTCTGAGGGAGATGAAATGAAAAATGGACATACATTTTATCAAAGATTAAAGAGAAACAGGTGTGCCTGGACCTCATTAAAGTATACGTAGATCGACTATATGGCTAACAAACCTCAGGTTCAAAACTACCACTGGACTTTTGTATGGTCCAGGGTATTTTTTGTATTCTTTCATATTCTACTACTAAAGGGGTTCAGTGTATTTAGCCAAAGAGTGTAAAACCCTTTGTTAGGAATGGACTGGCCAGCAATGGTGGGACTCACCTGCCTTTTGATCTGCAGTACCAGGGCTGGCCAGCGGGTGCTCCCAGCAATCAGAGACTCAACCTTTCAGCCAGCTAACACCTGGAACTGATGATACTGGTGTATTTAAGGGATGGCCAGACTTGCAGACTCTGCCTTGGTGTTGTGTTTGTCCTGGGCCCTGTATCTGTCCTGCATCCTGTTTCTGGTCCTTTGCTGACTTCTCCTGCTCTGATCCTGGCTTGTGACCCTGACCATCCCTCTGTCTGACCCTCTGTACTACGCTGCTTGCTACCTGTTCTGATCCCTGGCTTGTGACCCGGACCATCCCTCTGCCTGACCCTCTGTACTATGCTGCTTGCTACCTGCTGAACCTGGCCTGTGACCCCGACCATTCTCCGCTTGCTCCCCCTGTACCTACCTGCCCAATTGATATTGACCCGGCCTGCCTGACGACGCTTGCTTGTATGTACTGTTATCTGTGGGTGGTTTGGTTTGGTTTGTTTGCACCGTATTATGTTTTAGTATTGCACTGCGTTTATGTTTGTACTGTTAGTGTTAATAAATTATATTGTTTATAACATATCTGAGGTCTGCGTTTCCCTGCTTCAGTCACACACCTCTGGTCATACCTGGGAGCCCTGACATTACACCAAGGCCAATCCTGACCAGAAGTGGCTGCACAGGGAAGCCATCTTGGCTTGTTGATGGGAAGGATGGATCTTGAGGAGGTTGAGTATTTATATCTGCTAGTGTTTGATGACAGGGAGTATGCTTATCAAACTCTCTGAAGGAGTATACCCGGGATGAATTGCTAGAATGTATGCGGCTCGCTCATGTTCTAGTAGATCAGGGCACAGTGTTCTCTGAGGTGCAGCCATTGATTGAGGTTTGTGCAGAGTTGGTTTCATCTGGTTCCCCCGAATGCAGGGATGAATTTTTGCCACCATTTAGTGCAGACCAGGTAGAGTCCCTGGTGTGGTTATTAGAGGATGATGTGGGTTACTTTCTGGAGCGTTATTCCACATGTTCACCACAGACACTGAGAGATTGTATAAACGCAGTGCAGTCATTGACCAGACAGGCTTTGTGTAAGCTCAGCTTTGTTCAACCCCTACTGCAGACATGGACAGACTTGTTGCACCCAGCCTCAGTCAGCTTACAAAGACCCAGTCCTGCTTCTAACTCTACTCCTGTATTCCCACCAGCTCCTCCAGTTACAGCCCAGTATACTTGGCTATCTACCGCATGTCAGTACCTTGTTCCCACTCGCTGCACCTATCCTGCCTTTAACCCTGTAAAAAAGCCCTCTGTAGCAACTGCTCCCTCTCCTGTTCCATCCTCCAGTTCTTCTCTGTCTCCAGCTGCTCCATTCGTTTGCAGACCTGCGTTTACTTGCAGTGCTCCAGTAGTTAAAACCAGAAAAAAGCGAAAATTCTTTCCAACCAATACCATCCTGCCAGTATCCAAACCGGTGAGCCTGCCTTCCGTGGTTCAGACTGATGCCTGTACGCAGCCTGATGCCTCTACTCGGCCTGAAGCCTCTACGCGGCCTGAAGCCTCTCCTCAGCCTGAAGCCTCTACGCGGCCTGAAGCCTCTACTCGGCCTGAAGCCTCTACTCGGCCTGAAGCCTCTACTCGGCCTAAAGCCTGTACTCGGCCTGATGCCTCTACTCGGCCTGATGCCTCTACTCGGCCTGATGCCTCTACTCGGCCTGATGCCTCTACTCGGCCTGAAGCCTCTACTCGGCCTAATGCCTCTACCCAGCATGATGAACTGATCCAGCCTGACGATCCTATTAGGCCAGCTGACTCGATGCCCGCTGTTGATCCAGATGATCCGGTACCTGATCCGGTGCCCGCTGTCGTGCCAATTGACTCAGAGCCCGCTGTCGTACCTGGTGACTCGGTGCCCACTGCCTTGCCAGATGACGCGGTGCCCGCTGGCAAGCCAAATGACCTGATGCCTGGTGACCTAGTGTCCGCTGTCATACCTGATGACCCGATGCCCGCTGTCGAGCCAGACAATCCGGTACCTGATGACCCGGTGCCCACTGTCGTGCCTGTTGACTCGGAGACCACTGCCTTGCCAGATGACGCGGTGCCCGCTGTCGAGCCAAATGACCTGATGCCTGGTGACCCGATGCCCGCTGTCCAGCCAGACGATTCAATGTCTGCCCCGGTGCCCGCGGTCATGCCAGTTGACTCGGAGCCCACTGCCTTGCCAGATGACGCGGTGCTCGCTGTCGAGCCAAATGACTTGATGCCTGGTGACCCGATGCCCGCTGTCCAGTCAGACGATCCAATGTCTGACCCAGTGCCCGCGGTCATACCAGTTGACTCGGAGCCCACTGCCTTGCCAGATGACGCGGTGCCCGCGGTCGAGCCAAATGACCTGATGCCTGGTGACCCGATGCCCGCTGTCCAGCCAGACGATTCAATGTCTGCCCCGGTGCCCGCGGTCATGCCAGTTGACTCGGAGCCCACTGCCTTGCCAGATGACGCGGTGCTCGCTGTCGAGCCAAATGACTTGATGCCTGGTGACCCGATGCCCGCTGTCCGGTCAGACGATCCAATGTCTGACCCAGTGCCCGCGGTCATACCAGTTGACTCGGAGCCCACTGCCTTGCCAGATGACGCGGTGCCCGCTGTCGAGCCAAATGACCTGATGCCTGGTGACCCGATGCCCGCTGTCCAGCCAGACCATCCAATGTCTGACCCAGTGCCTGCGGTCATACCAGTTGACTCGGAGCCCCGCCTGGGGGCCCGAGACCTGTCGCTCCGCCTGAGGGCCCGAGACCTGTCGCTCCGCCTGGGGGTCCGGCGCCTGCCGCTCCGCCTGAGGGCCCGAGACCTGTCGCTCCACCTGGGGGTCCGGCGCCCGCCGCTCCGCCTGGGGGCACGATGCCTGTCGCCCCGCCTGGGGGCACGATGCCTGTCGCCCCGCCTGGGGGCCCGATGCCTGTCGCCCCGCCTGGGGGCCCGATGCCTGTCGCCCCGCCTGGGGGCACGGTACCTGTCGCCCCGGTGCCTGTCGCCCCGCCTGGGGGCCCGGTGCCTGTCGCCCCGCCTGGGGGCCCGGTGCCTGTCGCCCCGCCCGGGGGCCCGGTGCCTGTCGCCCCGCCCGGGGGCCCGGTGCCTGTCGCCCCGCCCGGGGGCCCGGTGCCTGTCGCCCCGCCCGGGGGCCCGGTGCCTGTCGCCCCGCCCGGGGGCCCGGTGCCTGTCGCCCCGCCCGGGGGCCCGGTGCCTGCTGCTCCGCCTGGTGGCCCGCTGCCTGCTGCTTCGCCTGGTAATCCGATGTGCCTCTGCCCGGAGTCCTGCCCGATGTGCCTCTGCCCGGAATCCTGCCCGATGTGCCTCTGCCTGGAGTCCTGCCTGATGTGCCTCTGCCCGGTGTGCCTCTGCCCGGAGTCCTGCCCGATGTGCCTCTGCCCGATGTGCCTCTGCCTGATGTGCCTCTGCCCGATGTGCCTCTGCCTGGAGTCCTGCCCGATGTGCCTCTGCTCGGTGTGCCTCTGCCCGGTGTGCCTCTGCTCGATGTGCCGCTGCCCGGAGTCCAGCCCGGTGTGCCGCTGCCCGGAGTCCTGACCGGTGTGCCAGTCTTTGATATCCCGCCAGTTGCCAGACCCGGGCGGTGGGACATTTTGCCCAGCTAGGACTGTTTGGAGCGTCCTGAGGCCGCTCCTTGAGGGGGGGTACTGTTAGTAGTGTTTTACTGCGTTTATGTTTGTACTGTTAGTGTTAATAAATTATATTGTTTATAACATATCTGAGGTCTGCGTTTCCCTGCTTCAGTCACACACCTCTGGTCATACCTGGGAGCCCTGACACCCTTTTACTTCCTAGATAGCAGAGATTGGTGTTGTATCCTTCAAAGACTCTACTGATCTTGCTATTTAGTACCTCCTCAAGAACCTCCAAGATATATCTAAGAAATGCCTGATGGCTGTAACTGAGACTTTTATACATACTTACAACATATCCATATTCTATACAGTTATTCCCATATTGATGTGAAACAGCATCCATTGTTGAACAACATGGACCTTTGAATGTAGAGCCCATGAGGTCTGGACACCAGAAAACATATATCACTAGCCTCTGTATTTGATCTATGAACTGTTGACTGTTGACACTTACTGCTCTGTACTAAATAAATTATATCCTGGACTGAGAGACACTGCTGTTTAAGTGCTGATTCACACATGTGTGATGTGGATTGAAGCTCAGGTTTCACAGCTGACACAATAGCTGTTCACAGGTTCAGGTCAGGTTTACATCAGGTTCAGGACAGGATCAGTTCAGGATTTTATCCTGTTCACACATATCAGGTTTAGAAAAGGTTCCCGTAGAAATCAATAGCCTGTAATACACTCCTGAACCAGACTGCACTGCTCAGAAATCAGACATGACTCTTTTTAAAACCGCACTGAATTCATACTGAATCTGCATCGGCAGTGGACCGGACATATGTGAATAGGCACCATAGGAAGCAATGTTATTTCTCACTGCATCCAAAATACATATATGTGAATGGGCACTTATATGAATTAAACCTAGAGAATGACCAGAGCAGGACTGAGGAGGAAATGCAAAAGTCACAAAAATAAAACAGATTTCTGAATCAAGAAGAATGCAGATTAAGCAGATTTTATTCCAGTCTTTACACTGGGGCAGAGGCTGGGTGGACTGTGACCATAATTCTTTCTAAGGGCAAATACACTAAATGGTTAATAAGTGGATAACTGAAATTTAAAATATTATAGTTTATTATCATAATATATTATTATTACTTTTATATGTTAACATTAATAAAGCTATGTTGTTTAATTGTCTGAGCATCCTTCATAGTGGTTGATTAAATGCTTTAATATTTTTTTGCTTGAACTTGTGCTGTATCTTCATTTATAATTTCCTTTTGTGCATCTAGATTGGGATGAGCTCTATCAATTTATCTGTAGGCTGTTGGGAGATAAAGTGATCTTAAATAATTTATCCTGGAATTTTAACAGTGTGTAATTACACAAGAAAATGGAACGGTCCATTTTGTGAGGAATTTCGTTTTAGGATTTACCAATGAGGGCTATAAGAATGATGATTTCATTATGGCATCCATATTTTTACAGTTATGGCTATGTCACATAAACTATGGAATCTCTATCCTTAGCCATTTTGTTGCTAGGTGTGATGTAGTCAAAACGCCCATGGGTATGATTCATGTTTTGTTTCAGGAGTCTCCCTCAAGCCAAATGGGGTGCCATTTGGGTTCCTCTTGGGTGTTGCGAGCACAATGCTCAGTTTTCTCTGGATCAAAGATCAATGAGATGACTCTGTTATCCAGGAGAGGTCTCTGTAGTGATAAGGGACTCTGATGTGATCGAAGAACTCTGTAATGGGGTACTTAGATGTGATAGGGGTGCTTCATGTATAGAGGGGATTCTGATGTGTAGGAGGGCCTCTGACTCTGCGATGGGGGGACTGTGACAATTGAGGACACTGATGAGATGGGGGGACTTTGATGTGATGGGAGACTCTGAAATATAGTGGGACTTCTGACATGAGGAGGGCGAGGGCCTCTGATGTGAAGAGAGGTATTTCATGCGATGATGTTAATTTCATCTAGGTGGTTGTGTGCATCATCCCAAGCCAAGGTTTACCAAAAGTAATATTTTACATTTTTTAGACTGGGGTGCCTCGAGATTTAGCATACCTTTAACGGTTGCTACAACTGAAAAAAACATACAAAATGGTTAATCCATAATCTATTCAGCACTTTATAGCAGTGGTTGTGGCATAGGGGGCCTCAAACGTTGGAAATACTGCAGATCATACTCAACATACTGTATGTAGTGGTACAGTTAGTACTGTTACAAACTGAAGACATACTAAAGGAGATGGTCAGAGACTCCAGACATGTGTTGTTGAATTCTGGAAACCAGTTGCAGAAGTCATTCAGTGACTAGGGACATACCACAAGAGACTGCTAAAGATCATTATCATTACAGCCCCTTTGCAAAAATCAGTGATCCCACTGCAAAAGGCAACACCAGTACCAAAGAGCCACATTTGGCCATCAAGCCACCAACTGGGCACTAGAGCTGAAAATTAACAATTGCAAAATATTCATACAGTGCACATCATCTCTGTTTTATACTGACAGATGCATAAAAATATAAACTTGGTATAAATGTTAAATGTTTAAATGCTTTAAAATAAAAAAGATATCTATCAGAAAACTGTACGCACAGAGGCAAAATAATAATCTTTCTTCCTCTGCCAATAATCACAGTCATTGACCTTTAACTATGTAAATATAAAATCTGAGAGAAAAGCAGATCTTCCATTTTGCTTATGAAGTTTATAACACAGCCCACTGAGAGCAGAAATAATAACAGAGAATGAGCTACAAGCTTTGCTGACCCAGAGACGTGCTCTGTAAAAAAGGATTTTGTGACTGCTGTTTGTGTCTTGCAGGGAGAAAGGCAACATATGTTACTTGTCAAAGTGACAAGGATAGCAAAAACCTCTACAGCAATATTGTATTGTCTGACACTCTTCTCTGTCTTTCTTTGAGGTAAAATAAAACCTAGGTGCCCTATCAGCTGACCCTGTCATGAAAGTCCTTGTTCAAGCACGTCCTGTTATATGATGAAGACTCCCAATGGTGCTCCTGAGTTGTCACCCTGCCACATGCATCCCTGGTGAAGACTATAATTACCCATGCCAACACACATTGCACAAGGCATAGTCCACTTTTTTCAGCATCAGGAAGCCTGTCAAGTGCAATGATGGACAGCTGACGCTGAAGCAAGTACATGCAAAACGGAAGAGGTATAAAAAGGGTCTGTAGGAGATCAGTGGCACTAAAATGCAAACATGGATGTAAAAAGGTGACAATGGTGTATTATGAATACAAAAACCATTATAGTTGTTTATTATACACAGTGCTGTAGCTGGCCATAGATAACTCTTTTGCTTTTTTTCAATCAGCCAGTGGCCTGATCAAAAAAAGAACAAATGGATTCCTCCATCCACACAAGGGAGGTGGATAGAGGAATCTCCCAGATTAAACTAACAACGGGGACTTGATGCTGTCAGAATACACTGATCAGAGGCTGCAGGTTATTGGAGCCAACAGGTTTATTTTTTGCATAGGACATGTGCATTACAATATGCATGATTTTTCCCAAATTAAAAACACATACAGTTGTGTTCAAAATAATAGCAGTCAGACGTCACTAACCTGATCAATCACTGTTTTTGGTAGAAATGATATTTCTACATAGCAAATAATTTACTATGCTCTCTAGCAAACTTCAGACGTAGCCTGGACATGTACTGGCTTAAGCAGGGGGACATGTCTGGCACTGCAGGATCTCAGTCCCTGGCAGCGTAGTGTGTTACTGATGGTAGCCTTTGTTACGTTGGTCCCAGCTCTCTGCAGGTCATTCACTAGGTCCCCCCGTGTGGTCCTGGGATTTTTGCTCACTGTTCTTGTGATCATTTTGACCCCACGGGGTGAGATCTTGCATGGAGCCCCAGATCGAGGGAGATTATCAGTGGTCTTGTATGTCTTCCATTTCCTAATTATTGCTCCCACAGTTGATTTGTTCACACCAAGCTGCTTGCTTATTGCAGATTCAGTCTTCCCAGCCTGGTGCAGGTCTACAATTTTGTTTCTGGTGTCCTTCGACAGCTCTTTGGTCTTCACCATAGTGGAGTTTGGAGTGTGACTGTTTGAGGTTGTGGACAGGTGTCTTTTATCCTGATAACACGTTCAAACAGGTGCCATTGATACAGGTAATGAGTGCAGGACAGAGGAGCCTCTTAAAGAAGAAGGTACAGGTCTGTGAGAGCCAGAAATCTTGCTTGTTTGTAGGTGACCAAATACTTATTTTCCACCATAATTTGCAAATAAATTCTTTCCAAATCAGCCAATGTGATTGTCTGGATTTTTTTTCTCATTTTGCCTCTCATAGTTGAGGTCTACCTTTGATGCCAATTACAGGCCTCTCTAATCTTTTTAAGTGGGAGAACTTGCACAATTGGTGGCTAACTAAATACTTTTTTGCCCCACTGTACATTCAGTGTTGGAGGTGCCAGAACTGAGTTCCCCCTCGTTCACGCTGAAAAAAAGACCTGGGTGTAAGGCCAGCTTTACTGATTAGTATTGCAAGGAAAGTAAAATAAAGGAAATAATTATATGTTTCAGCTGTGTGTTTACAAGTTTGTCTGGTGTTCTACTTTAAAGTCTGCTTACCGCACACACAGGCTTGTTGCGATGTCTGCAATTTGTGGTCTCTAGGTAGCCAGGCTAAGATGTGGTTTGAAGATAACTCTTATCCTGTAGACATCACTGTGCACAAAAAAACTCATCTCCTGCCAGCTAAAGCTCAGCTTCTACTTTGAACTATGCTAGAGCCAATGCTGAGACCAAACTTAAAGTAAAGCTTCCCCAGAGTTTACCCCGGCCCTTTTCTTTTTTACCACTCTTCTAACTGTCATTATGGATTCTGTTATTGCTTTTTTTGTTTGTTCATGTTATTCAGTCATTCAGGGACAAGTGTATTAAATCAGACCTTTACCCCCCCCCCCCCCACATTAAAACTCCCTGGTACATATACCTTTGCATGTTCCTTCCTTCCAAAACATCTCCTAGTTATTATTTAAATCAGATATTTATTCCTTTACCTACATGCACTTAAATATCACTTCCTGGTTTGTTTAGGAACTGGTGATATAGCCCTGGTCTCACAGATGAACCCTGGGAAGGCTACATCACCAGCACTTTCCAGGGAGATCTCATCTGTACACTGTAAGATCTTGTGAGATTTCCTGAAATCTACTTTAAGCACTTATAACTGCAGGAGGCACTAGTCACTCCATGCCAATTCAAGAGATTTGTAAGCTGGTTGCAATTTAGCTAGTTAGGTGCTAGGGAGGGTTAGGGTTAATGTTTTTCCCTGCAGGTTTTTGGCGGTTTCTTTGGGTCTGACCCGCTAGTCCTTTTATATAAAAGAGGAATAGTGGACTGGAGCAGGGAGCCCTGAACCACAAGCCCTGAAGATGTGGGGAGAGAGCCTGGAGCTAACTTCTGAGAGCCTGTCCTGGTGTGGGAGGCCATCAGGACCTAGGGTTCACCCTGAAGACACCAGCCACTGGGGAATGCCACTGATGGATCTTTCAGCACATGGACTCTACCTTTGCAGGTATGGCAGGGCAGCACAAAGCTAAGTTAAGTTAGGATTAGGGATGTAGGGACAAGAACTGTTTTATCATATTATGGACTTTGTATGCTCGGAAAAGTAAAGTGTTGAAAGCTTGCCTTCTTCCTGGTCTGAAGTCATTTAAAGGAGTGCAATGCAAGTAAATGGCACATTTCTATAGCTGTTGGGTTATTAGCATATTGGGGTATGAAGAGACAGTACTTAGCTGTCATCCTGGTTCACTACAACAAGTGGTTGTTATGGGTAACAGAAGTCTACCCTGGATTAATGCAGTCTCTCAGTAGTGTGTACCTGTTATAGGTGGACCAGCCTCTAGCAGCGAGGTAGATGTTGTCGACACTCCTTCCATCTCGGTCTGTCTGCCATAGCAATGGGAGCAGACTCGCACCAGAGGTCCCCATCCTGTACTGAGGTACAGAAGCTCCTGAGTCAAGTCAAGTGCACATGTGGAACCCATTCTAGGTGCACGGCAGGGCCCATTCTGCTACTGGGAACGGTAGTGAAAAATGCTGGACAGGTGGTTGTGGACAAGGTTCAGCATATCCCTGCTGACTACAAATTACAGTAGAAGGGTGTACACTTACATGGGGACCTGAGAGTTAACTGGTGAACGGTTATGGTGCAAGTGTACATGGTGTACATTCATCTCTGAGTAGAGGCCCACATTAAGGTTGAGTATTCCCACACAGTGGCCTCAGCCTTGTCCCAGGGCACTGATGAAGATGGCACAAGAGTAAAGATACCCCGTATGTGTAGTAGAGTGATCCTGTTACAGGTGCTTATCAAAGCCCAGAAGAACTCATGCCCCGGGGCAGCCTTCTTGTGTTACACAGGGTTGGTGTCCAACGAGTTAATTGGGGAAATACACAGGAGTGCAACACCAACCCTGCCCTGCCAGATTGGCAAACTTTCTCAAAACTAGGGACACTACTTGCTTTAACTAGACTATTCAGGTACCTGAGACACTGAGCCTAGCTCAAGGTTATAAGCCAAATGCTGCAATTATCAAGCTTACAACTGCTACCCTCCAGAGAGGGTCAGAGTTCCACTTGCTTGTGTCTAGCAGTGCATAGCTCCAAAGCAGGAGATTGTCATTCTGTGTAACAGACTAGGGATGAGATAATCAGACTGAGTTTAATTTGCAGATGGTTCAGCAAAACCTGTTTAAAATTAATTGAACCCAAACGTGACAGCAAATCCCACTGTATTCTGTAGAAGGTGATCCATGTTAGTTGGTTTTGGGAATTGTTAAGGCTAATAGGCAAACTACTGTAAAAACATGCATGTGAAGCTCTGTACTGTCATGATATTATGTGCCAATGCCACAAAATAATAAAAAAAAACGATACAGAGAGCCTTTTCATCCAGCTTCAATGGCAACCATAAAAAACACTTAAATGCTTTAATCTTGGATTATAGGCCTGACCAATGTATGCCTAATTGTTATTTTGGGGATATGGGGATAGGAGGTTACAGTAAATATGGCTGACAGGTGAGACGAGGTGAGGTGGTATAGTAACAGACAAAGTTACAGAGACCAAAATAAAGAAGCAAGAATACATAAATATCAGCTTAACAAACATAGTGAAACAATAGAAACAAGGAGTTGATTTACTGAAAATGGAGAGTGCAAAATCTGGTGCAGTTTTACAATGAAACCCTTCAGCTTCCATATTTTGTTTGTCAAAGCTTAACCCCTTCACGCCTAAAGGTAAAACAAATCTTAAAGCCTAAGTAAAATTTTACAACTTTGACATGTGTTAGTAAAACTATACATATCATCGTATGAGCAAGCAGATAAACTGACAGGAAGATTCAATGAACTACCACGATGGTCCACCACTAAGGCTGTCGGGATTTATATTTCATTCATTCACAGAGTGAATGAAGCGGCGGTGTGGGCGGAGCTGCGCTGTTTTTAACTTCACCCTGTCACAATAAGGGGTGGCAGCGGGCAGCTGCTGCAGCATTTGGAACATTTTACATGTTCCACCCTAAAAATGGGTTGTACATATAACATATTCCCAAAGGTGAACTTATCCTTTAAAATTATGCAGCTGTGTGCTGGACACAAAAGACAAACCTTCAAGAACAGAGATCCAGTAACAATTAAATGCTGCACTTGGAGCACCCCAAACTTTAAATAAGTTTCTATCAACATAAAAATAAAAATAAAGAAACCACAAAAATAATTGAAAACCCCAAAATAGCACCCACTGAGTTGCTATGGATGGAATAAACCTTAAAAACAAAAAAGAACTTTAAAAACAAAGAAGCTCCCAATAATAGGAACAAAAAAGACAGCAAAATGGTTGAGTGCCTAAAAGAGCTAGCAACCACACTAATGACAGTTATCTCTCTCTATTCACTTTGTTAGCTTTTCCTACAGTAGCTGCCAATACACTGACACTGTGGCTACTCCTTGCCCCCTTTTAAAGTGAGGGGGCTGACTTTTTTTTTAAAAAAGACCTTATTGTTCCTTCTAAACCTGCTGGCCATAGTTCAAAGTAGTTCAAGGTTCAATGCATTATGGCTTTTAAAAAGTGATCCTAGGTGAACCTGCACATAAATTCACCAGGACTGCAAATCTCAAACCCATTGTAGTGGCCAATCCAAACCTCATCCCTTTAACCAAGACATTTTGCTATTGAATCTCTAGTGTTGGAAAGATTGTGGTGTCCATTTATGACACACAGAATAGCTGAGATTCAGAGGATCACAGCTATTCTCTGGTCATTCACAGTTTATAACACCCAGGAGAATATGTTCAGCCCTTCTCTGGAGATCTGTGTTCTCCCTCCAGATTCTCCAGCCCAGAGCTGGAGAATCGGAGGGACCGAAAACTAAGCAGAGATAATTTACCTCTGCTTAGTAAACTGATCTTTTACTATAATCTCGTAAGATTATAGTAAAATCAGCCGTTTTCCAGCATTTGTAGACCGTTCTCCAGCGTTTGGAGAACTGATCTACATATGCTTCATAAACGGCATTCACAGGAGAACTGTGTTCTCTGAGAATGCCGGAGAACTGAGCAGCGATCTATTACTGCTGGTTCATAAACGGACACCTGTGTCTCAGAAACGTCTTGTCAGGTACCATACAAACAGCGGGCAGATAAACTGCTTCTTTTTCATTGTTCTTTTTTGGTGTGGCATGTTGCAGTATTATTCATCACCAACACTGTGACAGACTTGCCTTTAAGTGCCCCACAGCACCTAGATGAGAACCATCTGTGCATTGTGGTTAGTTGGAAAACAAGCAGGTGGGTGCGTTGAAGGTCTGTTGAGGATCCTTGGAAACCCATTCAAAACTTTAGCTTTCCTACAAATGGAGTTAATGTATGGTAACACAATGCAAAGGTCTGCACTTGGTCTTATATGTTAAATATGAGGTTTTTAATACTGAGTTTATAAAAAGCAATAATAACTTTATAAAAGCAGTTTCAAAATACTTTATTTTACCTTTTTTGTGTTATTTTTAGTGCTGCTCTGGAAAATCTTGTGTACACTATGAGACCTACATTATACAGTACATGTGCTGTATGCACAGCTTTATATAAAAACATTGAAGACAGCTTTTGTCATACATCTTTGTTCTCTCCAAGCACAGTGTAGAGGGCAGCGTGTACGTATACTTCATTTCAGGCCTTTAGACTTCTAAAGTGGCATAATTTAAGACTGCCTAGGCTCGTTTCCATGTAGACGTGCCTCTGCCGGTATTATAAGCAGATGTATAACAGGTTTTTCTGTGGCACATTTCACACACAGTAGTGAGGTAATGGGGTGTGGACAGTCCTTCTTGACTCTTAAAAAAGTTTAATGACCCACACATAGTCAATGGGCCAGATACTTTCACCCTGAGACTGCCTCGTTTAACCCCTAATGGACCTGACACTCGTTTGCCTGCTTAGGCCCCACGAGTGATTGTGAAATATTCCTCTTAAGCTATGGTAGATCTAAGCTGCAAGAACATGTGGTTTTCTCTAAGGGACATTTGGTCTTTTCCTCCCAGCTGTTGTTTTTGTCTTGGTGTTTATTATGTTTCACATAATAAGACAGAAATATCTGCTGAGTAATTCGGTCTCTGTTCTTCGTAATCAGCTGCATTCAGACATGCATGATAAACTATGCAGGCAGAAAGATTCCATAACCTCAGCTTTCAACAGGCACATAAGCCAACCTGTGTTATTACAGCTGATGGACAAGTAATAGTCTCCCCATGCTGAAAGTAATGGCATTTAAATGGAATTTTTAGTATTTTCAGTTTTTAGATGAAGCAGAAGTCTATATTAAAATGTGGTTTTTGCTAGGCTGTAGTCAGCCTGAGTTGGATTGATAGTTCAACTTTCTTGGCTATCTCCTGTGCAGTTTTTTTTTTTTGCTTCTGCCTGCTGCTGGGGAGTGGCCATGAAAAAAAGTGTGAAAGGCTACACTAATTAGAGCTATGAATATTTATATCTCCGTGGCCAACCACTAGGAAGTCCATTGCCAGTGGTGCAAGCTGGAAGAGGGTGTAAGCATTCAGGACAGACTTTGTTAAATCAGTCTTAACCCCAGGTCTTCTGCCTCGGGCAGGAACGTAGGTGGCTGTTGGATCCTCCCCAGACTGCTACCTGAGGACGGTGACCATCTACCTGGATAGAGAGTTAGGTTTGAGGCCTAGTATGCTGATCATTGGGATTGAAGCACCATGGAGATACTTCAGCCTAAATGGAGTACCTGGATAATGATGAGCTGGGATCAGTTCAGAAGGGGTTAGTTGAACTTCAAAAAAGTTTGGATGCCAAACTAAAACTCTACTAAAACCAATGGGAGCTTAATCTGTCAAATTTTAAATGCCCATTATGCATGGAGGGTGGGCAATACCCTCTACCAATGCAAAACATTTTTTTAAAAATTCTATTTAGCCAGCAAATGGCTTTAGCAAAACAGCATTCAGATCCCTCTATGTGTTTGCTATATATTTTGGAGATTGTGTGCTTTATTTTTTAGTGGCCAAAATGTCCAAAGAATGGTACTCTAGTGAAGAGGCCTACAGGATTCTGAGCATGGCAGATGAGAGCAAAGAGGAGTCCCCACTGACAGAATCTGCCTCAGAATACAAACCTGGAGAGAGCAGTGGCACCCTGACAGGTAGCTAGGACAATGAAGAAGAGATCCCTCTCCCTCTCTCTCCTCTCTCTCTCTATCCCCCCTCTCTCTCTCTAACCCCCCTCTCTCTGGACCTATAATTAACCTTGCTTTTTTTTTTCTTTTTTTTTTAGATCCCAGAACCCTGTGGACGAAATTATAAAAATGGGGCCTTCTGAAAGAAATATTGACACTAGCTTTTGGGCGGCACAGTGGCTAAATGGTTAGCACTTCTGCCTGGCAGTACTAGGGTCACTGGTTCGCATCCTAGCCATGCTCCACCTACCTGGAGTTTGCATGTTCTCCCTGTGCCTGCGTGGGTTTCATCCGGGTACTCCGGTTTCCTCCCACACTCCAAAGACATGCTGGTAGGTTCATTGGATTCTGTCTGAATTTTCCCTAGTATGTGTATGTATGAATATAAGTTAGGGACCTTAGATTGTACACCCCCTAAGGGTTAGGGACTGATGTGAATGTACAATATATATATATATATATATATATATATATATATATATATATATGTAAAAGCACTGCGTAAATTGACAGCGCTATATAAGTACCTGAAATAAATAAATAATAAAGATGAGGCATACCCGATCCCATGTAGCTGAAGTGCTAGGAACTCATGACTTGTCTCATACGCAGCAGGGTCTAAGTACTAGTGCCGCACTACCTTTTGGTGAAATGGCAGGCACTAGCAGCCTAGTATATCCTTGCATTTTACACACCAGCACTGCAGTTATGTATTGAGGCCCATAAGTGCAGTCCAAGCTGGTGCGGTGGCTAGCACTAGTAGCATCCCGCAGTCACCAAGAATTCAAATGCAGGCCCATAGAGCCCATAGTGTGGTTCCAGATGTGCTTATAAATCCTGATTGGCAGCCTAGCATCTGTACCTCTCCCATTCACTGACCAACCCGGAATTTAGGGGTCTGGGGTGGTCAGTGGGCAAATTGCTCCTATGCTTCGGCATATATTTTTTCCCCTTTTTTTAGCAGAGAGTTCTTCATCCACATCGATCAATGTGAATGGTGGAATCTGTTAGGTTCTTTTTTTTTAGTTCAGCCCAAAGATGAATGCAAGTGTCGGTCCCGTGTCGGTCTATAAACAGCAATTGCACCATGCATGTGAGGTATCACATGCATGGTGCAGTAATTCTAGCACTAGTCTTCCTGTGTAAATCTAAAGTGGTAACCTGAAAGGCTTTTAAAAGCGTCCGTTGCACAGGCCATTGCACAGGCATGCGCAATTTTGGAGCATGTCATGATTGGTATCTATTTACTCGGTGTAGCTTCTAATGTTGGGCATAAAATGCCAGGACAGTTCAAACACCCCAAATTACCCCTTTTTTGAAAGTAGACACCCCAAGGCTTTTCCTGAGAGGTGAGTGTATGGAAGTTTTTTTTTTGCCACAAGTTTTTGGAAAATGTTAATTTTTTTTAACACAAAGTTGTCACTTTAATAAGATATTTCTCACACATGCCATGGGTATATGTGGAATTGCACCCCAAAACACATTCTGCTACTTCTTATGAGTATGGGGATACCACATGTGAGAGACTTTTTGCTAGCCTAGCCATGTACAGGCCACCTTCAGGCTTTTATAGGGTGTTATTTCCTCAGCTGACTTCCTATCACAGTTTCAGAGGCCCTCTTTTTGGAAAGTAGACACCCCAAAGTATTTGCTAAAATGTATGGTGAGATATTTTGCAGATCTCATTCGTTGCCACAAGTTTTTGGAAAATGAAAGAAAACAAAAATGTATTTTTTCTTTATTTTCTTTATTTTTTATTAATATTATTTTTCAAAACCTTGTAACAAAAACAATATCTGCAAAATACTCATCATGCCTCTTATCAAACCCATTGGGGTGTCTACTTTCCAAAAAGGTGTCATTTGGGGGCCTCCGAAACTGTGATAGGTAGTAAGGAAATGACACAAAGAAATATGCCCCTTGAAAGTCTGAAGGAGGTCATTGGATTTTGGGAGAAAGCATACAGGTGGCGCAAGCCCCTAGCGCAGTGATGGCGAACCTTTTTGAGCCTGAGTGCCCAAACTGCAACCCAAAACCAACTTATTTCTTTCAAAGTGCCAACACTGCAATGAAACCTGAATATCGAGCTTTTGGTTTAGAAAAAACAACTCGTACAGTAGTGCAAACTAATTAACAGTACAGGGATGACCAGAGACTGCGGACAGTACAGGGATGACCAGAGACTGCGGACACAGTACAGGGATGACCAGAGACTGCAGACACAGTACAGGAGATGACCAGAGACTGCAGACACAGTACAGGGATGACCAGAGACTGCAGACACAGTACAGGGATGACCAGAGACTGCGGACACAGTACAGGGATGACCAGAGACTGCAGGCACAGTACAGGGATGACCAGAGACTGCGGACACGGTACAGGAGATGACCAGAGACTGCGGACATGGTACAGGAGATGACCAGAGACTGCGGACACGTTACAGGGATGACCAGAGACTGCAGACACAGTACAGGGATGACCAGAGACTGCAGACACAGTACAGGGATGACCAGAGACTGCAGACATAGTACAGGGGATGACCAGAGACTGCAGACACAGTACAGGGATGACCAGAGACTGCGGACACAGTACAGGGATGACCAGAGACTGCAGACACAGTACAGGGATGACCAGAGACTGCGGACACAGTACAGGGATGACCAGAGACTGTGGACACAGTACAGGGATGACCAGAGACTGCAGACACAGTACAGGAGATGACCAGAGACTGCGGACACAGTACAGGAGATGACCAGAGACTGCAGACACAGTACAGGAGATGACCAGAGACTGCAGACACAGTACAGGAGATGACCAGAGACTGCGGACAGTACAGGGATGACCAGAGACTGCGGACAGTACAGGGATGACCAGAGACTGCGGACAGTACAGGGATGACCAGAGACTGCGGACAGCACAGGGATGACCAGAGACTGCGGACAGTACAGGAGATGACCAGAGACTGCGGACAGCACAGGGATGACCAGAGACTGCGGACAGTACAGGAGATGACCAGAGACTGCGGAAAGCACAGGGATGACCAGAGACTGCGGACAGTACAGATGACTGCTGACCTTTGGGGAGGGAGGGGGAGCGGGTACCTGAATTTGACAGGTACCCGCTCTTACTTCCACAGAGTTTTTTTTTTATCTTACCTGTTCCTTTATCCAGCCGCGCGCTGTTTTCCCGGCTTCTGTAGTGTGGGCGCTCGTCGGACAGCCGGATGCCCAGTGCGCATGCGCGAGAAGCGCTGCGCTTTGTGATTGGTCCGGCGGCTTCTAGGATCTGTCATGTCTCCCAGGTACCGCCTTACCATTCACAAAGAGCACTGCTTCTTGCGCATGCGCACTTGGGACCCGGCTGTCACGCACACTACAGAAGCCGGGAAGACAGCGCGCCGCTGGATAGAGGGACAGGTACGGTCCCACTGCAGAGCTGAGCGGCCGGCCCGGTATTCTGACACGGCGGCGGTGGAAATACCGGACCGGCCGCTCTATATTCGCTCCATAAGACGCACTGACATTTTCCCCCCTTTTTTGGGGGAAAAAAAGTGCGTCTTATGGAGCGAAAAATACGGTATTCTCCTGGCGTGCCCACAGATAAGGCTCGGCGTGCCGGCTGTGGCACGCGTGCCATGGGTTCGCCATCACTGCCCTAGCGCATTAGCCAAGGTTTATTAAAAAGTGTAAAATGACAAAAAAATATACTCACAAACATAGCACATATACATAGCCTATAAGGCCATAGAGATGGCCACAAAGATGGCAGAGTGTCCGACTGATGGTGTGGTTAGCCCTATGATGCGTTTCGAGGATGAATCCCTTTCCTCAGAGCTCTGATAGCTCTGAGGAAATAGGTTCATCCCCGAAACGGGTCAGCAGGCAGACCACACTCAGCTAGAGGAGGTCACTATACTGTAGTAGTGGTGCCTACTACAGAGATTTTCATTTTCCAAAGGGTTCCCACAGGTATAGCGCATACATATTTACAAGATTCAGGCTGGACCAGGGTAACTATGCAAATTATTCAATATCTAAACTTTAGCTTTATTCTTTTCATGACCACAGGTCACCAAAGCCTTGATGCCACTGACAAACTTTTGCAGCATAAGTATACATCAGTTAAAGTGGTTATAGCTCCTAAATATTTTTTTACCTCAATGCATTCCTTGCATTAAGGTTAGTCATCAATCCCCTGACCTCCCTTTTGCTTACCTGAGCCCTCATTTGATTCAGTGCTATGTCCATCTGCAGCTCTTCTTTCCCCTCATTTCCTGGTCTCATAGGCTTTGCTGATGCCATTGGTCTCCACTGCTGTCAATCAATGCCAGTGATGCAGGTGCAAGGGGCGGGGCCGAATCCTACTCTCGATGTCAATAGACGCAGACAGAAAGGCTCGGGAGTTCATTAAGCACTGGAGAGGAGGTGACTATTACAGCCTGAGCTATATACTGTATATACATTATATTGCCAAAAGTATTGGTACATCTGCCGTTACACACACATGAACTTTAATGGCATCCCAGTCTTAGTCTGTAGGGTTCAATAATGAGTTGGCCCGCCCTTTGCAGCTATAACAGCTTCAACTTTTCTGGGAAGGCTGTCCACAAGGTTTAGGAGGGTGTCTATGGGAATGTTTGACCATCCTTTCAGAAGCGCATTTAGGAGGTCAGGCACTGATATCGGATGAGAAGGCCTGGTTCGCAGTTTCCGCTCTAATTCCTCCCAAAGGTGTTCTATCAGTTTGAGGTCAGGACTCTGTGCAGGCCAGCCAAGTTCCTCCACCCCAAACTTGCTCATCCATGTCTTTATGGACCTTGCTTTGCATACTGGTGTGCAGTCATCATGGAATAGTTAGGGCCATCCCCAACCTGTTCCCACAAAGTTGGGAGCATGAAATTGTCCAAATGTCTTGGTATGCTGACGCATTAAGAGGTCCTTTCACTGGAACTAAGGGGCCAAGTCCAACCTCTGAGAAAAAACCCCACACCATAATCCCCCCTCCACAAAACTTTACACTCGGCACAATGCAGTCAGGCAAGTACCATTCTCCTGGTAACTGCCAAACCCAGACACCATCGGATTGCCAGACAGAAAAGTATGATCTATCACTCCAGAGAACACGTTTCCAGTGCTGGCGTGCTTTAAACCACTGCATCCGACGTTTTGCAATGCATTAGGTGATGTAAGGCTTGGATGCAGCTGCTCGGGCATGGAAACCCATTCTATGAAGCTCTCTATGCACTGTTGTTGTGCTAATCTGAAGGCCACATGAAGTTTGAGGGTCTTTAGCTATTGACTCTGCAGACAGTTGGCGTCTTGTGCGCACTGTGCGCTTCAGCATGTGCTGACCCCGCTCTGTCATTTTACGCAGCCTACCACTTCATGGCTGAGTTGCTGTTGTTCCCAGTAGCTTCCACTTTGTTATAATACCACTAACAGTTGACCGTGGAATATTTAGTAGCCAGGAAATTTCACAGATGGATTTATTGCACAGGTGGCAACTTATCACGTTACCACGCTTGAATTCGTTGAGCTCCTGAGAGCGACCCATTCTTTCACAAATATTTATAGAAGCAGTCTGCATATCTAAGTGCTTGATTTTATACACCTGTGGCCATGGAGATGATTAGAACACTTGAATCCAATGATTTGAAGGGGTGTCCCAATACTTTTGGCAATACAGTGTATTTACTATCATCTTATATAGATTTACTAATCCAGATTTTGATTATTTGCTAAAGTCGATATCAAATAAATGAGCACTTCTAAATCTCTTTCGTGAGCCAAAGTCCACTTCTTCAGGAGAGGATGAGAGGAATACTGTATCAAAAATCAAATAAACACCATTATAATCAAATCTTTCTAAAGTAGACCTTGGTTCATGAAATGCATCGAGAAATGCTCATCTATTTCTAATAGATTTTAGGTAATAATTGACAAAAATCTATGTATTGGTCTATGGATTAGTAAATCAATATAAGATGATAGGCACAGGGGCGGACTGACAACTCATGGGGCCCCCGGGCAATAGGGGATCATGTGGTCCCTGTGTACTTGCCCAAACTCAAAAAAGCCTATGAAAAAGGTACCAGGGGCATCTCATGGGGCCCCCTATAGACCCTGGGCCCTCGGGTAGTGCCCGAGTTTCCAAATGGTCAGTCCGCCCCTGGATAGGCAATATTTGAGGATAATTAAGCAGCTCCAACAGACTTACGCAGGCCATAGATGGGTCAAAAATTGGCCAATTTTTCGGCCGAAAAAAAAAATTGGCCAATTTTCGCACCGTTAATGGGTTAATTGGTAGGCCGTTTTTCTGGATTTTGTCAGATTTGTTTGTTCGGTAAAGTTGGAAAAAAAATTGGCCGATTTTGCCGATCGGGCCGATTTTCGTGGCAATGATGGGCAAATTGGCCAATCTTTTTACCGATAAAAAATCTGCGCATGAGCCATGACCTGCAAGAAAAAGAAGAAGAAAAAGAAGCAGAAGAAGAGGAGAAAGAAGAAGAGAAAGAAGAAGAGGAGAAAGAAGAGGAAGAAGTAGAACAAGAAGAAGAAGAGGAAGAAGAAGAAGAAGAAGAAGAGAAAGAGAAGTAGAAGCAGAGAATGAAGAAGAGAAAGAAGTAGAAGAAGAAGAGAATGAAGAAGAAGAGAAAGAAGTAGAAGAAGAAGAGAAAGAGGAAGAGAAAGAAGAAGAGAAAGAAGAGAAAGAGGAAGAAGAAAAAGAAGAAGAATTCCAGTCCGCTATTATATTTGACATTAAAAAGTATTGCGGTTGCAACAATGTATCTACAGTATTTGTATCCGAAAAAAAACCCATCTGTATCCGAAATGGATACAAATAGATACAATGTTGCAACCGCAATACTTTTTAATGTCAAATATAATAGCGGGGCTCTCTGCAGGGACAGAAGTAATTAAATGCTGGCCGTAGACGGGAAGAAAATCGGCCGATTTTTTTTACTGTTGGTGGTAACGTCGGCCTATTGAACAACCGATTTTTAGTTTTTTTGTTCAAAAACTGGCTGTTTTTCTCCCCATCTATGGGGTGTTGCACCACAAATGCGCCAAAAAAAGCATGGAATATGTGAAATTGAGGCCACATTTACATCTGAGCAACGCTTCAAAGAAGAAAGCCCTGCACTAGCTGCTCACTTTTAAATTGCCTCAATCTAACTCAAAATGCAGACATAGTTGCACATGGATGGATGTGTCTTACGTCTGGACCATTTAGGTGTGCATATAATTTGAGCTCCAGCTACTAAGGTCTGCTCTCACAAGATAGGCTATGGCCAGTAAAGCAGGTAGAGTGATACTAAAGACACACTGTTTCATTGACTTTATCACTTCTCTTTCTGTGTGTGGATGATGGCAGTATAATTATTTTAATTTTAAAGAATCTACATATCTTTTCCCAATCAATATACAGCTGACCCAGCTCTCTCACTCCCTGTCTAAGGGAAACAGTGGCAGGAGGAGCTTCTAGTCCTCTGCTGCTGGTCACAAGTTCAAAATAAAATAAATAAAAAAACAGCCTTTGGCATACAGAGTAAAAATAAATAATTAACATCAATAAACTGTTTTAAATTATCATAAAATTATGTATTTGAAATCAAATCTTTATTATTTGTTGGCAACAATGTGGTTTGAGTGGATTTCTGCTAGTCACAGGCTGTCACACCCTTCCAGCCTGTATCATAGAATTACAGGGAAGTAAAGCCTCCATCAATCAAGATGTATTATCCCATGCTCATTGTGTTTAGCTGGTTAGTGGGCATGGAGGAGGAAGGACGGAGTGGGCTGTCATTTACTGCTGTGAATATGCCCCACATGTGTGACTCTATAGTCACAAGGTCTGCTCAGATACGATAGGGAAGAAATGCTCAGGATAGAAATACACTAAAAACTGAGCATGTGAACTAGCTGCCAACACTGCTTTGCAAAATCCCCAACTGCACTGGGGACATAGGCAGAAGGGGGAGATAGAGAATAGCAGGATCAACCAGGTTTTTTGCAGAGTACGGAAAGCAAATCCCATAGTAACTGAGTGCGTATGAACAGCATGTAATACAGCATTTATTGATACTTTTTAATGATGAGGGTTTAATTACACTTTGGTTTCTATGCAGAAGTGAGCCCTATTTTTCGCTCTCTGGTTTTAGTAAATAAACCCCAATCAACTTCCAGGTTTTTTTGCCAAAGCTTAATTGAACAAACTGAGGTTAGAAGCGGATTGGTGTCTATGCAGAAGTGAGCTTGATTTTGCACTCTCCAGCTTTAGTAAATAAACCCCTTTAACTCTGTCAAGTAAAAAAGAGAAAGTCTAGAGCTTTGCCTGCTTATACAACAGTTAAGATATACCAAATTTAAAAAAATTTAAATAATTGCCATCCCTGAATGTAATAAATAAATAAGGAAAACATATACAAAATACTGTACATTCCCTTTTATTTGTCTTGTGTCATTGCTTATTGCTCCTAAGCATCCTGTGAAGTTCCATTTTTTTTTTAAAAACAGATTTAAAAAAATCAGCACAAAAGACATTATTTTTCAATATAAAATGCATCTACCTTCAAGCCATCCCTCAAGAACATATACGTTCCAGAGATCTTGGTGAACTGTAGCTATTTACTTTCTCCTGTAGCTAATACACTCTCACATAACAAGATTTGTAATAGATCAGCAGGGAAGTTGTCTCATAGATTTATTTATCTGAGCAGAGCAGAGGTGGATGGATAGATGGTAAGTCTTTATAAGCCGGGGGCTGAAAACAGAATGAAGCAGTCAGGTGGGCTCAGGGTTTAAGAATCAAAATGCACTCTAATGCATGATACGGATGATCTATCTACGTTGGATAAATCTAATAATTCACTGCTTTAATCTTATGTCTGAGCTGGTCTGATAAAGTGACTTAGTATAAAACTCATAGAAGAGAAAATCAGGGTTTAAAAGGACACTATACTCTTGGACTTATTTTCCAGGTGTCAGTAACAGCTAAACTGTTGAATGGAAATATTACAGCTTATCTTCAGTTTAAAGGGATCCACCCCCCCCCACACATACAAACACACACACACTATATATATATATATATATATATATTGTAATGTACAGCGCTGAGCAAACTATCGGCGCTTTATAAATACTGTATAATAATAATATATACACTATATTGCCAAAAGTATTGGGACGCCTGCCTTTACACACCTATGAACTTTAATGGCATCCCAGTCTTAGTCTGTAGGGTTCAATATTGAGTTGGCCCACCCTGTGCAGCTATAACAACTTCAACTCTTCTGGGAAGACTGTCCACAAGGTTTAGGAGTGTGTCTATGGGAATGTTTGACCATCCTTTCAGAAGCGCATTTGTGAGATCAGGCACTGATGTCAGATGAGAAGGCCGGGCTCGCAGTCTCCGCTCTAATTCATCCCAAAGGTGTTCTATTGGGTTAAGGTCAGGACTTTATGGACCTTGCTTTGTGCACTGGTGCGCAGTCATGTTGGAAAAGGAAGGCGCCATCCCCAAACTGTTCCCACAAAGTTGGGAGCATAAAATTGTCCAAACTGTCTTAGTATGCTGATGCCTTAAGAGTTCCCTTCACTGGAATTAAGGGGACAAGCCCAACCCCTGAAAAACAATCCCACACCATAATTCCCCCTCCACCAAACTTTACACTAGGCACTCCTGGCAACCACCAAACTCAGACACGCCCATTGGATTGCCAGACAGAGAAGAATGATTCTTCACTTCAGAGAACACGTCTCCACTGCTCTAGAGTCCAGTGGCGGCGTGCTTTACACCACTGCATCCAACACTTTGCATTGCACTTGGTGATGTAAGGCTTGGATGCAGCTGCTCGGCCATGGAAACCCATTCCACAAAGCTCTCTATGCACTGTTGTTGTGCTAATCTGAAGGCCACATGAAGTTTGGAGGTCTTTAGATATTGACTCTGCAGACAGTTGATGACTTCTGTGCACTTTACGCTTTAGCATGTGTTGACCCCATTCTGTCATTTTACGCAGCCTACCACTTCGTGGCTGAGTTGCTGTTGTTCCCAGTTGCTTCTGCTTTGTTATAATACCACTAACAGTTGACCATGGAATATTTAGTAGCAAAGAAATTTCCCAGATGGACTTATTGCACAGGTAACAGCCTATCACAATACCACACTTGAATTCACTGAGCTCCTGAGAGCAACCCATTCTTGCACAAATGTTTGTAGAAGCAGTCTGCATGCCTAGGTGCTTGATTTTATACACCTGTGTCCATGGAGATGATTGGTACACCTGAATCCAATGATTTGGAGGGGTGTCCCAATACTTTTGGCAATATAGTGTATTTGAACTGGCACTTATGGTTACGGCACAACAGTATATTAATAATATGCTGATCATCACTTAAATCAGCAATTTGCCATCTAAAATCAGCACAACTGAAAAAAGTTGAGGATCAGTGACTGTACCATTCACTGTATCATAAATAAGTTGAAATTGAAATTAAAGAATGGGAAATCCAGTTGTATATAACAAAAGTGAATCATCAAAAGGAGCACACAGGCCAGAAAACTAAATTTATAACTTGAGTGACAATTTCATTGGGGACCCAGTGGCAAGTATGGCGAATGATCCACAAACTAACCATTCTCCATTGAACCTAGCAGGGGCCTACTGGTCCATATGCCAAAGAACAATGTAACAAAAGTGGCCTACAGCAAATGAGAAATGAGTGTGGCTGCTGATAGGAAACTGGTTATAGTATAAAATTCGGTCCAATGTGTTGAGTCTGTCTCGAAGATGGGGAGAGGTCCAAGAAATAGAAGAGTTCTCACTTTAGAAGGCTAGAGAAAGGCTTATGACGAGGGAATCAAAGAAGTAGGTAGAAAGAAGAAGAGGAGAAGTAGAAAGTGAAAAAGTGGATGTAGCGTGAAGGGGAATGGGGCAGAGAGAAGGGGGAAAGGGCACTGGGGCTCAATGCCCACAGGGAAGAGTAACTAGCTACTGACAATGATGGGTGGGTATATTGTATCCATGAAGACCATACAACAAGGAATTTCCTTTGGGTGTCTAGAAAAATACTAGTGGGTTTTTCATACATGAAAAACACATTGACCTGACAATGAACTTTGGCAAAACAAATTAATTGCTGCTTCTGGATTTTGATATGGTCTGTTTTGTTGCTAGCAAAATATAGGCCATTCATTTAAATTGGGTTTTGGTGAAGGCTGGAGGTTTAAGGTGTAGAACAAACCAAGGGTCTCTGGGGAAAGGAGAATAAACAAGTTCTGTTAGAGTTTGAGAAACATGGTCAGAATCTAGTAAACATAGGGCTGATCCACCAAAAGTACAATGCATCTCACGAGGCAGTGCAGCCACGAAAACATACTTTTGGGAGGGATGGGTGGAGGTTTGCCAGCTGTCATTGGGACTATATTCCATCTCACAACTCTCTTAAATTTGCAGATTCCTTATTTTAGTCTTTTAACTTACATCTAAAACCATTCTTTTTAGTTTTGGATATACTATATGTTTGTATAAACAAGAATATTTAATCCTTGTCATTTTTTTAGTGAGTCCCATTGGGAGATCTTCCATTACTTATTGTCTGGAGACACAAAAAAGATATAAGAATAAATCTTTCCGATGATTGGAATATGTTCCTTAACCTCCTGTGCCAGTGACAACTGTAACATTTTTGATTTTACATCCCTTTTCATGCCAATGGTATCAGTCACCAGGACACCCAGAATCTCCCAGGAAATAATATAAATGTTTTGTGTCTCAAATACTGTAATTTTCATGTATTCTCTGTATTCCTGATGAAGGAGTGACTCCTTGAACCCCCAAAACACACTGTTTATTTTTTTTTTTGTACGAGTCTTCTAATAAAGATCTTTTTTGAATTGTTTTCCTTTTTCCACCCTGTTCAGGGGTTCGAACCCTTCCCTGATCAAAAACAAAAATAAAAAGTTTTGTTGTAAAGATTTACTTTCTTTCATCCAGAAAAAAAATGTTATTTATTTACACCCTTCAGTTATTTCTATACTTTGTTCTCCATTGAAATCTCTTACAGTTCATTTAAATTCATCCTGCTATTTCATCTTGTCCTAGTTACAAAATCTTCATTAAATATGAAGTCAGTGACCGCTGTTGCTGGAGGAGAAAAAATATTTGCATGCTTGAAATATTTTATAGTCATCTATTACTTCCAATCTCATTTCTCACATCAGTGTCTCATTTTTCTATACAGTCTCCAGCACAGTGGAAAATCTCTGCCACGTAACTTCTTTAGCGCATGATTCATAATTTAAAATTGGTCCCGAAGGTTTTAAGATGGATGCGAACTGTTGAAAAGCAAAAAATACAAGGCAGTATAACACCAGTAGTTTAGTGGTTTGACAGCAGTTGTGGGTAAAAACAAGAAGTAGATATTGAAATGAATAAACCTCCTGCGCTAAAATGGACAGAACTATAAAGGAGCTGCTATCACCTAACCTGATCTCACTAGTTAGAAAGACATAAACAAAACATGGTGAAGCGCTAACAATCAGATTAATAAGCAAACAATATATATATAAAAAGGTGAGGTGAACATATAAGTGCTGCTGAAATCAGATCAATCAAAAAGTGACAAAATGTGCAACAGGTGAATCCTGTGAAATTCAATAGGTGTAAACATATGCCTGTGAGGCATGTCAGGGTCTTGTCCGGCATATTGTAACCGGGCTTTTTAGTGCAGTAAAGGCTTCTTTCTGGCAACTTGACAATACAGCTAATTTTTGTTCAAGTATCGTCATATTGTACTCCTTGAAACAACCACATCATCTTTTTCCAGAGCAGCCTGAATTTCTCCAGAGGTTACCTGTGTGTTTTTCTTTTGGCAGTTGTGGGTTCTTCTGGTAGTTGTGGCCAGGGGTGGACTGACCATTTGGAAACTCGGGCACTGCCCGAAGGCCTGGGGTCAGTAGGGGGCCCCATGAGATGCCCCTGGTACCTTTTTCATAGGCTTTTTTGTTTGGGTAAGGACACAGAGGCCCCATGATCCCCTATTGCCCAGAGGCCCCATGAGTTGTCAGTCCGCCCCTGGTCCAGACAGCACCATAGGTCAACATAGGTATACCCTGAGGAAGTCACGTGGTCCTGACGCAACGCGTCAGTACGTCAGTTCCGGTGACGCACTTCCGGTTGGACGCCAGGCTGTGCTTTATCTATGATCCATGCAGTACACCCATATTAAGTGGTGGCAAGGCGTTTTTTCTGTACTATGACATGTGAGTGGGCATTTTAATTGATTTTATACTTAATAATAAACATGTTACACTATGGAGAATGTTCTGTTTTATCTCTTTGATGGTGTGGCTCTGTGGGGAGTGTGAACCAGCATCCTGTGCAACATCTTGATCTGGACGTGTCCTCGTGGTGGGAGTTTTAAGGCTAGCTGGTCCTTGTGGTCACTTCTTGAAGGTGAGGGGGCATTACAGCCATTAAGGATTCCTATCATCCAGCTTGGAGATAACCTATCATGAGCACCTACGTGTTTGTTTGGAGTTTTTTTCTGCAGTTTGGGACTTTAATATTTTATATGTGCACGTGTATGTCGACCTATGGTGCTGTCTGGACATTTAGTATTTGTGCATATGTTTACACCTATTGTAGGGAGAGTCTTTCATGGTTTTATTGCACAGTTGTGTTTTTTCCTTTGAGGGGTCACCTTTTTATATACATTTATATATTTATTATTAGTCCCCTATGTAGACAGGGGGAGGTTGGCTTGCTCATCGGTTTTCCATTTGGAAAACGGGTCCATTCTTTTTTTCACAGGATTCACCTGTTGCACGTTTTGTCACTTTTTGATTGATCTGATTTCAGCAGCACTTATATGTTCACCTCACCTTTTTAAATATATATTGTTTGCTTATTAATCTGATTGTTAGCGCTTCACCATGTTTTATTTAAGAAGTAGATATTGTTGTCTTGGGTTTATAATTCTTGTTGGGGTATAAGAAAAAAAGATCATTTTTTTATTGTTATTAGCTTACTGCTGACACTCATTGTTTACAATACTGAGGCTTAAAGTTCAAATTCCATCTGTAATAATATGTCCATGCAGTCTACTCCTTTAATATATGTTTTGGTCAATGACGTCACTGGGATTCCTCTGATGTCATTGACCAAATATGGTCATGTTCATATATGGTCAGTGACATAATCCAGAGACCATGTATCTTTGTTTATATTGGGGCAGTGGATTTCTTTTTTTTTCAGCAGAATTACATTGTCTTTTGTACTGATTTTTTATAATCTATTTGAGAACTCCATCTGAGATATTTTAAGAAATGGGTGCAAGGAGAGCCTGTAACAATTAAGAGCAATAAGCAATGACCCGAGACAAACGAAAAGGAATGTACATTATTTTTTGTATGTTTTCCTTATTTATTTATTATGTTCTGGACTAGCAAATATGTTTTCTTTCTTTTTTTATTCAAGCATATCTTGACCACTTCCATACTTTTACCCCCTTCCTGCCCTGGCCAATTTTCATCTTTCAGCGCTGTTGCACTTTGAATGACAATTGTGCAGTCATGCAACATTATACCCATATGACATTTTTATAATTTTTTTTTACACAAATAGAGCTTTCTTTTGGAGGTATTTAATCACCACTGAGTGTTTTATTTTTTGCTAAATTAAACAAAAAAAACTGAAACTTTTGAAAAAAAACACATTTTTCTTTGTTTTTGTTATAAAATTTTGCAAATAAATAACATTTCTTCATAAATTTAGGTCAAATGTATTCTGCTACATTTCTTTGGTGAAAATACCCAAATTAGTGTATGTTGTTTAGTCTGTAGAAAAGTTATAGAGTCAACAAAGCAAGGTTTATATATCTGACAATTGATCAATCCTGATGTACTGACGGCCCATCTCATTTCTTGAGGCCTGAAAATGCCAGGATAGTACAAATACCCCTAAAATCACCCATATTTGGAAAATAGACACGACAAGTTATTTAGTAAGAGGCATGGTGAGTTTTTTGGAGGTTGTAATTTTTTGTTACAAACTTTTGTAAAATGTAGAAATTAAAAAAAAAATTACAATATTTTATTTTTTTATCATATTGTCACCAGTCCAGTACAGCATTATTATATAACTGGTGTGGCTGTGATTAGAAACACTGACTGGTGACATTATGTAAAAAAATTAAAAATAATAATAATAATTTAATTTGTATTTTTTTCAAAAGTTTCTATTATTTTTTTATTTTTTATTACATTCTTTTTTTCTTTTTTATACAATTTTTTTTCAACACACTGGGGTTTATTTACTAAAGCTGGAGAGTCCAAAATCAGACTCCCTTCTGCATAGAAACCAATCAGCTTCTAACCTCAGCTTGTTCAATGAAGCTTTGGCAATGAAACCTGGAAGCTGATTGGTTTCTATGCAGAAGTGAGTCTGATTTTGGACTCTCCAGCTTTAGTAAATAAACCCCACTGTGTCCAAAGCAATACAATGTTACCATATTAACAGTGAACTACTCTGGGCAAGTGAGAAGGATTCTTTTTTTTTAACACATTATAATTGCTAATACCAATGTATGTCATTGATATTTGCAATCATTGTTACTGAATGAAACTGATTCATTCAGTCTTTTATTGTGATTAGCTGTGATTGGGCAAAGCTTATCACATGATACAGATGGGCTGTGATTGGCCCTGTCTGTATCATGTGACTGCTTTGACCAGTCACAGCTAACAACATAATTGTATACAATGGATGGCATGACAAGAAGCCATCCATTGTATACAATTGACTTGTGATCGTCTGTGATTGGTCACAGCGGTCACATGACACTGGCAACGGGCCAGTGTAGTGATATGTCATCGGCTGTGTGTCAACACAGCTTGTGACAGAACGCGCCGCTGCGTGGCCCCGCAGCCGTGTGAGCTGCTCGTTTTGACAGGAAATCATATGACGCCAAGTCACAACGAGGAGTGTCCCGCCTGGCTGTCAATCTGCTATAGGCCAGGCAGGAAGGTATTAAGGTGGTAGTAAAATTTTGGAAAAAAAAAAAATCCTCATGCAAGGTAATATCATAATGTGCTTGTATTCATCATTACAAATACTGTAGCTGTTGACTTTTGAAATACGGACACATACCTGTTCAGGGATCTAGCGATGTCCTCACCCAAGCTGATCCTTCAATTGGCTTCTGGTGCAGGAACTGACATCTTAGTGAAGGTGCACATGCGTGAGCAGCGGTACACTTTGTGAATGGTCCTGCAGTCTTCTGAGACCTGTGATGTGTCCCAGAAGGCTGCGGGGGGAAATAAGAGGGTTCGCAGTGATCTGACCGGAAGTGGAAGCGAGTACATTTCGAATCCAGCTACCCACTCCTCTCAAAAAAGTGCCAAATGTGACAGTGGGGGGGGGGGGGGGGGGTTGCAACCCAGCAGAACTTCACCTTTTGGGTGAAGTTCCGCTTTAACTCTCATTGTTGTAATGTTCTAAGGCTATTTTTCAAATCAAATGGGAATGTTACATTTACCTGGCAATGGGCAGCTTAGGAGTTGATTTACTAAAATTGGAAAGTGCATAATCTCGCACAGCTGTGCTTGGTAGCCAATCAGCTTCTAACTTCAGCTTAATCAATTAAGCTTTGATTAAAAAAAACTGGAAACAATTTAATATTACAAACATTACGGTGTTGTTTGGTATTTTTACAAAGCATAATAAAAAAAAATAGATCCCACATGGGTACTACAAACTACTGATAGAAAGTGGTGGATGTTTGCTACTCATTCTGCTACTAGGATGGATTAGTAAAGGGGTCCTTCAGACTCCGGAGAATCAGGACTCTGGACTTCAGGCAGCAGTATAATGAACCCAATGTCCCCCTTTTTATTTATTGGCAGGTATAAGGAATTACTGACTAGAATCTCCCACCCCTTTGGACAGCATTGTCCACTAATGGAAGTACTAGACTTACTTATTATTGCCTTAATAGGGTGCTCTGTACAACGGGGGCTGGCAGCATAGGGCAAGCAGTCTGCACTCTACATAGACTCATTATTGGCTGTTTGTGGCTAATCTAGCTAAAAGTGGTCTAGGAAACCTCTTTACCAGTTCACAAGTGATTGCTTTGCCTGGGAGGGAGAGGGGGCGGTTGTGTATCCAAGTAGCAATATCAGCTTGCCAATTGCAATAGATTATTATTAAATATTTTTCATTTTATCTAGTGATGAGCAACAATGAAAAATTCACTTTGTCAGCAATTTGCCATGAACTGCTTTTGCAATCCTATTTACTGTGTTTACGTCCATTCTTATACCTGATTTTATTTTCATTTTGCAAAGACCATTTTGTTTAGAGTTTTTCCTTTGACAACAGGTCTGTTGATCAGTATTCTTATAGCTAGAAGTCTGTCAGCTACCCCTGATCCAGCTATCCTAATACTAGCCTATACACCTGCCAGCACTCTGAAGATATTCCTAGGGAAATAACTTTCCAATGAATGTAAACCTAAAATTCAAAGAAAGGCATAGTCCTCTTTTGGGGATATGAGAAATTACCCTCCCCAAATAGGACATTGCACTATACCTGTAGGTAAATAAGAGAACCAGAACCTTCGCTAAGTGGAAGAGTGGGTTTGATAAAAAAAAGTTGGCAGTGCCTTCACCCAGGACAGGGTGAACAGAGAGGATTCCATTCCTTGAAAATGACCCAGTAATCTAATCAAAGTATTTGGGAGTGGGGGAGCTACTGCAACCAGCATATAACATTAACCATAAGAATATAATTTCACACCAACGTGGAAATACACAGCTCAAAAATATTAAAGGAACACTTTTTAATCACAGTATAGCATCAAGTCAATTAAACTCCTGGGATATTGATCTGGTCAGTTAAGTAGCAGAAGGGGTTGTTAGTCAGTTTCAGCTGCTTTGGTGTAAATGAAATTAACATCAGGTGCACTAGATGGGCAACAATGAGATGAACCCCAAAACAGGAATGGTTTTACAGGTGGAGGCCACTGACATTTTTTCCCTACTCATCTTTTATGACTGTTTTTCACTAGTTTTGCATTTGGCTAGGGTCAGTGTCACTACTGGTAGCATGAGGCGATACCTGGACCCTACAGAGGTTGCACAGGCAGTCCAACTCCTCCAGAATGGTACATCAATATGTTTCATTGCTAGAAGGTTTGCTGTGTCTCCCAGCACAGTCTCAAGAGCATGGAGGAGATTCCAGGAGACAGGCAGTTACTCTAGGAGAGCTGGACAGGGCCATAGAAGGTCCTTAACCCATCAGCAGGACCGGTATATGCTCCTTTGTGTAAGGAGGAACAGGATGAGCACTGCCAGAGCCCTACAAAATGACCTCCAGCAGGCCACTGGTGTGAATGTCTCTGACCAAACAATCAGAAACAGACTTCATGAGGGTGGCCTGAGGGCTCGATGCCCTCTAGTGGGCCCAGTGCTCACTGCCTGGCACCATAGAACTTTATTGGCATTTGCCATTAATTGCCAGAATTAGCAGGTCCACCACTGGCACCCTGTTCTTTTCACAGATGAGAGTAGGTTCACCTTGAGCACATGTGGCAGACATGAACGGGTCTGGAGAAGCCATGGAGAATGTTATGCTGCCTGTAACATCATTCAGCATGACTGTTTTGGTGGTGAGTCAGTGTTGTTCTGAGAAGGTATATTCATGGAGGGATGCATAGACCTCTACTGGCTAGACAATGGCACCCTGACTTCCATTAGGTATTGGGATGAAATCCTTGGACCCATTGTCAGACCCTACGCTGGTGCAGTGGGTACCGGGGTCTTCCTGGTGCATGATAATGCCCGGCCTCATGTGGCAAGAGTAGGCAAGTAGTTCCTGGAGGACAGGGGCGGACTGACCATTTGGAAACTCGGGCACTGCCCGAGGGCCCAGGGCCAGTAGGGGGCCCTATGAGATGCCCCTGGTACCTTTTTCATAGGCTTTATTGAGTTTGGGCAAGGACACAGGGGCCCCATGATCCCCTATTGCCCGGGGGCCCCAAGAGTTATCAGTTCACCCCTGCTGGAGGGTGAAGAAATTGATATCATTAAATGGCCCCCACACTCACCTGACCTAAATCCAATAGAAAACCTTTTGGATATCATGTTTCGGTCCATCCGACGCTGCCAGGTTGACTGTGCAGGAGCTCAGTGATGCCCTGGTCCAGATCTGGGAGGAAATACCCCAGGACATCATCCGTCATCTCATTAGAAGCAGGCCCTGACGTTGTCAAGCATGTATACAAGCATGTGGGGTACAATTTTGAGTTGCTGCAATTAAATTTCAGCCAAATGGACTAGCCTGCTGCATTATTTCAGATGGGTCTGTCGTCCAGATCTGAGTATTTCAGATGGGTCTGTCATCCAGGAGATAGGAGACTTCTTTCTCCCCCAAATATATACTTAATTTAAATGTGTCTTGGTATGTTGGATTTTATGACTTGTGTGTGGATTTTGTTAAGTTGTGAATTAGGCCGAGGTCACAGAGAGGTCGCCCATGCCTGGCTGCTTTCTGGATAGAGTTTTATGGCATGCTATGCATTCCTAGTGCTTTAATGAACTTATACATCATGTGTGACACAGCTGATGGACTCTGTCATTGTTTTACAATAGGTCAGAGGGAAGTGTTGATCTGTACACTTATTTATGGTCCGTAGAAACAAATATCCTGCCAGACCTCATTTAGTGGCTTACAGCTTTGACCCAGGCCTGTGTGCTGGTGTCTGCTGTCCCTAATTCGAGATAACAGGCTCCTTTGAAGTGTGTTAAAAGTTAAAGCAATGAGTTTTGCAGAAGGGGGTAAGATCACTGGGCTCAGGAAAAACAAAATGGCCTGACAAGATGGCTGTTACCTGCAGCTTCCATGTGCCCACTGTGCACAATCATTACACCTACCAATATACTGGAAGGTAACTACTACACACATACAGTAACCTAGGTACTGTATCTGGCACTGTGCATACTGTATGAAATAATAACAATGAGACAGAGACTTGTCTGTCATTAGGATGCAGATCAAGAAGTTATGGGCAGCTACAGGTAAACAGCCACAACACAGGAACAATTACCTAATAATCTCTGCTTCTGGTCTGAATAAAACAGTATTGCAGTAATGCAACTCGTATGTGTGGACATGTGGACTCTGATTTACTATTGTGCCTAGGCGCATTTCCTTGGGCTAACGTTTACTTTTTAATAGTGACCGTCTACTTTTACACCGCAAAGACATTTACTAAAGAAAGCGTCAGCAAGTAGACGCCAAATCGAATTTACTAACGAGACACAGTCCAGGAATTAGACTCATAAAGCAGACTTGCTAAGAGGCACGTCTAACACCATGAAAAATCACTGCAGAGACATGTTCACATTGAAATTTGCTTTGCCAAATATCAGGACTTCACTTTAAACAATATCTGCCATTTCAAAAAATTTTTAAAATGTGTAAAAAATAGTTTTTTTTAAAGCAAGTTGACACAGTGAATAACTAGACGCTTTTGTAGCGTCTTTGGCCGATATAAATGCCCATGTGCAGAACACATTTTAGACGTCTTCCGTGGGCGCTTTCTTTTTAGACGCTGTTCAATAGTAAATCTCTGTGTGGAGTCCACTGACAGGCGACACTTGGTCATGTCTACTGTGTTTAACAAACAGCACTATTTGTAGCTAGGCATATCTTCATGTAATCTAATTTGATTTCCTCAGTTCTACTGATTCTATTTTTGTTTCTTATCCTTTATAATTATTTCTGTAAGGATTTTACTTATTTTGAAGGTCTATTTAATATTTATTTTGACAGCTGAATGTAAAAATAAAGGTCTGCAATAAAAAAAAAAAAACTGCGTGGGGTCCCCCCTCCCATCCATACCAAGCCCTTCGGGTCTGGTATGGATATTAAGGGGTAACTCCATGCCGAAATTAAAGAAAAAACAGCATGGGGTTCCCCACAAAATCCATACCAGACCCTTATCCGAGCATGCAGCCCGGCAGGTCAGGAAAGGGGGGGGGTGAGCGAGCGCCCCTCCCTCCTGAACCATACCAGGCCACATGCCCTCAACATGGGGGGGTGCTTTGGGGCAGGGGAGGCTCCCCCCCCCAAAGCACCTTGTCCCCATGTTGATGGGGACAAGGGCCTCTTCCCCACAACCCTGTCTGGTGGTTGTGGGGGTCTGCGGGCGGGGGGCTTATCATAATCTGCCCCCCCCCACGTGAGTGAGTATGCGGTACATGGTACCGCTACTCATTCACAAAAAAGCAAACGTCTAGTGGAAAAAAACACAGTACAGGGTCTTTGACAAGTCCTTTAATAAAACAATGTCCCCCGAAGTAGATCCAACGTCAATCACACTGTCAGGCGGCGGCGACCCGAAAAAAGAAAAGTTCCGATCCTGACAGAGGCTACCAGCCTTATGCAGTGAGCAAGGGTGACAGCTCTTAAATAGGTAAGGGGTGGGGCCAGCCTGGACATCATCCGAGTGACCCCGCTCCGGGGACATCAAGCATGTGATCCCACCCCATGTGACATCAATGATGTCACATGGGCGGGGTCACTCGGATGCTGTCCAGGCTGGCCCCAACCCTTACCTATTTAAGAGCTGTCACCCTTGCTCACTGCATAAGGCTGGTAGCCTCCGTCGAGAGCGGAACTTTTTTTTTTTCTTTTTATGGGTCGCCGCCGTGACACCGTGATTGACGTTGGATCTACTTCAGCGGACATTGTTTTATTAAAGGATTTGTCAAAGACCCTGTACTGTGCTTTTTTAGACTACACTTTTGCTTTTTTTTGTGAATAAGTAGCGGTACCATGTACCGCATACTCATTTATGTGGGGGGGGCGTGATCTGGGGGCCCCCTTGTTAAAGGGGGCTTCCAGATTCTGATAAGCCCCCTGCCCGCAGAACCCCACAACCACTGGCCAGGGTTGTGGGGAACAGGCCCTTGCCACCATCAACATGGGGACAAGGTGCTTTGGGGGGGAAGCCCCCCTGCCCCAGAGCACCCCCCCATGGGTGCTCGCTCGTCCCCCCCCTTTCCTGACCTGCCGGGCTGCATGCTCGGATAAGGGTCTGGTATGGATTTTGTGGGGAACCCCATGCTGTTTCTTCTTTAATTTCGGTGTGAAGTTGGATGGGAGGGGGGACCCCACGCAGTTTTTTTCATTGCAGACCTTTATTTTTACATTCAGCTGTCAAAATAAATATTAAATAGATCTTTGAAATAAGAAAAATCATTACAGAAATAATTATAAAGGATAAGAAACAAAAATAGAATCAATAGAACTAAGAAAATCAAATTAGAATACATAAAGATATGCCTAGCTACAAATAGTGCTGTTTGTTAAACACATTAGATGCGATCGAGTGCCATCTGTCAGAGGACTCCACACAGAGATTTACTATTGAACAGCGTCTAAAAAGAAAGTGCCCACGGAAGACGTCTAAAATGTGTTCTGCACATCCGCATTTCTATCGGCCAAAGACGCTACAAAAGCGTCTAGTTCTTCACTGTGTCAACTTGCTTTAAAAGAACTATTTTTTACACATTTTAAAAAATTTTTTAAATGGTAGATATTGTTTAAAGTGAAGTCCTGATATTTGGCAAAGCAAATTTCAATGTGAAAATGTCTCTGCAGTGATTTTTCATAGTGTTAGGCGTGCCTCTTAGCAAGCTTGCTTTTTGAGTCTAATTCCTGGACTGTGTCTCATTAGTAAATTCGATTTGGCGTCTACTTGTTGACGCTTTCTTTAGTAAATGTCTTTGCGGTGTAAAAGTAGACGGTCACTATTAAAAAGTAGACATTAGCCCACGGAAATGCGCCTAGGCACAATAGTAAATCAGGGTCAATATGTCGGAGAGTTTAACCAGCAACAGGTGGGTAGTTGTCCTATCCAAGAAGAAGCAGGGTGGGGACTGTACCATTTGGTGCCAACATCTGCCCATCTGCCCAATCTGCTCCAACTTGTTCCAACACTTGCCTCCCCTTACACACTGAGAGAATGTTGTTATCCTTGCACAGGAAGTAATTTACTGGTAAAAATTATGGAATAAAAAGTCTACAGTAAAAAAAAGCAAATGCAGCCATCACATCTAAGGGCTTGTAACCTGAAATACATTACATTTTTGTTCTTGGATTTAGATACCCTTTAATGTAGGAATGAATGGGTTAAACAGAAGGACTACTTGTGTAGTAATCTCTATACTGTCTTCTCCAGTTAGAACTTGAACCTAAATTCTTTATTCGCAGGGGCCCTGCAGGGATAATGAGTTTTAATTTGACAGTACATCTTTTTGCTGGATAGAAACGGGTTCATTTGGAATAAAACAGCAGAAAAATGTATGGAAGTGTTTTTTTTCCACTGTCAGGTCAAGCAGCAGATAAAAGCTCTTAAAATTAATAGAGCTGTATATTCCTTCCCTGCAGAATAAACAATGAACCATGCGCTGATAGCAGTATTAAACCCTGGAGCTTCCTGAGATATTTTTGTTCCAGAGTTTAAACATGCCGTCATCTGTGGCTACAGGCACCTAAAAGAGAACTGAGCTTTAAAATAACAAAATTGCAAGTTTACTCTCTGTCTTTCAATTTTCTTTGTTTGACTAAAGGAGAACTTCATCTTTAAAAAAAAAAATTGGCAGATAAAATTGCTAAACAATTTAATGTCATAAAAAAATACCAATCATTTTCAATTTAAAACTGCTGTAGTTTTCTAAAAATGTTGAAAATTCAATACAACATAGCAACCTGTGAACTAAACTAAAAAGGATTAGTTATGGACTCAACCAGGAATAGTGGGTTTTATGTTATACATGTATTAAATAAAAAGGCTGGTGGTCAAAAGCACATGAATGACTCTTTTATTTAGACAAAGACATATCTAAAAGCAACAAAAAAGCACCATGCTCCACAGGTCTCGCATTGTGTCCCCTACCCTTGGCAATCTGTACCCTGCTAGTAAACTTAACACCCCCAGAAATGTATTTTCCTATTTGTGAGATTGGCTGACTGATTTTCATACAAATCTGCACTACAGTTACATTTTTTTGCCTCCCCTGCATTAGGAATTTAATCTTTTATTAAATGCCACCTAAGTTTTAACTACTTCCAAAGAAATATCGATACTGCAATGTTCCTTATTAAAACACCAGGTGATTGTAATGAACACAGACCCTCCTATTTAGGAATCAGTCTAAAAAGGACTTTGTGAAACAAACAGGTTTTTTCTTCAGAACAAACAAAGTTGGCACTATTCTACAATGTTTGTTAAAATCCTTATAATTGCTCAGCTCACACAATGGAATATTCCTCACCCCAAGATCCCATGGATTAAATTTGCATTGGGTTCAATATATCCATATTATCTTCCAGGACTTTTGTGGTCCCACATAATTTCTCACTTGGACTTAACCCCCTTTAACTCTTTGGTGGCTCAATCCCTACAATTATGGAATCTGTATAAACATAAACACCAATTAGTTTCCTCTGTCTCTCCATTGAAATCATTTTTAGGTAACCCAAAATTTGCAGCTGCTTTTTCCACTCCAGGTAATTTTCTTTGGTGGATGTCTAATAAATGTACTACCCCTTCCACCCTCAAAGGTAATTTTAGTTTTTTAGTTTGTTGCCTCATATTACACTTTACCATCACCTAGACTACCTACTTCCAATTGAAAAAATCTGTAAAAGTTCACCTAGAGGGAAAGGCTCTTTTTTTTGCTTTATAACATATTATTATTCACTCCTACAGTTGAAAAAATGCCATATATGATAAAATGGGAACAGGAATGTGGAGAACAATACTCTTTAGAGCAGCGGTTCTCAACCTTTGGGGGTCGAACGACTCTTTCACAGGGGTCGCCTAAGACCATCGGAAAACACATATTTCCGATGGTCTTAGGAACCGAGACACCGCTGCTCTATCCGTCTCCAGGTGTGGGCGGGATGACATGCCACCCGTGTCATCTGGACACACCCTCGGGATCAATCCCCGTCGGTGATTGGCCGCCGGAACTGTAGCTCAGGAGAGGCACACAGGCGGCCAATCACCGGCGAGGAGGTGGAGCTTGGAGAGGAGGAGCCGAGCGGCACCACGAAGATTGAGCGAGTGAAGAGGAGGAGAGCAGCCGGAGAAGAAAGACAGCTGACCGGTAAGTGTCTGTACCATGGGAGAGGGAGGGAGCGAGCGAGCCCAGGCTGCAGCAGGGGTCAGCAAGGTAAGTATCATTGGTGTCAGTGGGAGGAATAGTGCCCCATCATTGGTGTCACTAATACCAATGATGGGGCACTATTCCTCCCACTGACACCAACGATGGGACACTATTCCTCCCCCCACTGACACCAACGATGGGACACTATTCCTCCCCCCACTGACACCAACGATGAGGCACGATTCCTCCCCCCACTGACACCAACGATGAGGCACGATTCCTCCCCCCACTGACACCAACGATGGGGCACTATTCTTCCCCCAAATGACACCAACGATGGGGCACTATTCCTCCCCCCACTGACACCAACGATGGGGCACTATTCCTCCCCCACTGACACCAACGATGGGGCCGCTATTCCTCCCACTGACACCAGTGATGGGGGCGCTATTCCTCCCACTGATAGCAATGATGGGGCACTATTCCTCCCACTGACACCAACATTTGGGCACTATTCCTCCCCCTGATACCAACGATGGGGCACTATTCCTCCCACTGACACCAGTGATGGGGGCGCTATTCCTCCCACTGATACCAGTGATGGGGGCGCTATTCCTCCCACTGATACCAATGTTGGGGCACTTTTCCTCCCACTGACACCAGTGATGGGACACTTTTCCTCCCACTGACATCAGTGATGGGACACTATTCCTCCCACTGACACCAGTGATGGGGCACTATTCCTCCCACTGACACCAATGATGGGGCACTATTCCTCCCACTGACACCAATGATGGGGCACTATTCCTCCCACTGACACCAATGATGGGGCACTATTCCTTCCACTGACACCAATGATGGGGCACTATTCCTCCCCACTGACACCAATGATGGGGCACTATTCCCGCCACTGACACCTATGACGGGGCACTATTCCTCCCACTGACACCTATGACGGGGCACTATTCCCCCCACTGACACCTATGATGGGGCACTATTCCCCCCACTGACACCAATGACGGGGCACTAATCCTCCCACTGACACCAATGACGGGGCACTATTCCCCCCACTGACACCAATGATGGGGCACTATTCCCCCCACTGACACCAATGATGGGGCACTATTCTCCCCACTGACACCTATGATGGGGCACTATTCCCCCCACTGACACCTATGATGGGGCACTATTCCTCCCACTGACACCAATGATGGGGCACTATTCCTACCACTGACACCAATGATGGGGCACTATTCCTACCACTGACACCAATGATGGGGCACTATTCCTACCACTGACACCAATGATGGGGCACTATTCCTCCCACTGACACCAATGACGTGGCACTACTCCTCCCACTGCAAAATTACAGTTATGAAGTAGCAACGAAAATAATTTTATGGTTGGGGGTCACCACAACATGAGGAACTGTATTAAGGGGTCGCGGCATTAGAAAGGTTGAGAACCACTGCTTTAGAGAAATGGTCAACTATGATAGGTAATCTCCGTAAATGCACACATTCTCTCTCTGTTAGAGAAACAGCTATACAGTTTTAACTTGATGGTATTGTATACCATCTCAATTACATAATATGTTTTCTGAGACCTCTGAATGCTATTTTAGAGGCTGCAATGACAAAGGATCCTTTTTTTATATGTTTTGGAGTTTTGAAAAGCTACAACCAACATGGCAAACCTTAGCTTCTCAGTTATCATCTAATTCTATCACTCAGCCCTCTCTCACTCTGCCCATGTGTAAATTATTTGCTCCTATTCCCAATTCATGCTTAGAAAAAAAAATGCACACACTACGTGTAACAATAATGTGGGCCATTGCATTTAATTGGAAAAATCACAGATTATGGACAGAATCAATGCTATTATATTGTCAGAGAGAATTTTTCACACACTTTCTGATTCCATGCATACCTTTTTATTCAAAAGGAATATCTGGTCTTCTATTTTCACTGCAATAGTGAACTATTTTTTTTTTGCATATAAAACTCTTATTATGGCATTGTTGGTATGATCACAACAGATACAGTTGTGGCCAAAATTATTCAACCCCCACTGAAATTGAGTGTTTTGGCCAGTTTGACATTGCTTTTGATCATTCAGTCATCTTGCTTACATTTACATTAAAGAGGCACTTGTAGGTCAGACAAATATAACATAACAGTTATAATGAAATAACCACAAATGTCTTTTCTGTGCTCACAGCATTATCAGTTTTATTCAACCCCCAAGTGACATTCAATCTTAGTACTTAGTACAGCATCCTTTTACAGTTATAACAGCTTTTAAACGTGAAGCATAGCTTGACACAAGTGTCTTGCAGCGATCTACGGGTATCTTCGCCCATTCTTCATGGGCAAAGGCCTCCAGTTCAGTCACATTCTTAGGCTTGCGCACTGCAACTGCTTTCTTTAAGTCCCACCAGAGGTTCTCAATCGGATTTAAGTCTGGTGACTGCGATGGCCACTCCAAAATGTTCCAGCCTTTCCTCTGCAACCATGCTCTAGTGGACTTGGAGGTATGCTTGGGATCATTGTCCTGTTGAAAGGTCCAACGTCTCCCAAGCCTCAGGTGTGTGACGGACTGCATCACGTTTCCATCCAATATCTCCTGGTACTGAAGAGAATTCATGGTACCTTGCACACGCTGAAGCTTCCCTGTACCTGCAGAAGCAAAACAGCCCCAAAGCATGATTGACCCTCCACCATGCTTCACAGTAGGCAAGGTGTTCTTTTCATCATAGGCCTTGTTCTTCCTCCTCCAAACATAGCGTTGATCCATGGGCCCAAACAGTTCTAATTTTGTTTCATCAGTCCACAGAACACTATCCCACAACTTTTGTGGTTTGTCCACATGGCTTTTGGCATACTGCAGTCGACTCTTCTTATTCTTTGGAGACAGCAAGGGGGTACGCCTGGGAGTTCTGGCACGGAGGCCTTCATTACGCAGTGTGCGTCTTATTGTCTGGGCTGAAACTTCTGTACCCACATCTGACAAATCTTTTCTCAGTTCCTCAGCAGTCACACGGGGACTTCTCTCCACTCTACGCTTCAGGTAGCGCACAGCAGTCGAAGTCAGCATCTTCTTTCTGCCACGACCAGGTAGCGTTTCAACAGTGCCCTTTGCCTTGAATTTGCGAATGATGCTTCCTAAGGTGTCTCTTGGTATGTTTAACATCTTTGCAATCTTCTTATAGCCATTGCCCTTCCTGTGAAGAGAAATCACCTCTTCTCTTGTCTTCCTGGACCATTCTCTTGCCTTCACCATGTTTGTAACCACACCAGTAAATGTCTAGAAGGAGCTGAGTATCACAGTCATTTTAAAGCTGCCTAATTGGTGCTTATTATGCTTGATTGCTGCTCGGTGACATCCACAGGTGTTTTCAATACCTGATGGAAAGCACCTGTATGAACCTCTGTTCTTCAGAGTGGTAGTCTTTAAGGGGTTGAATAATTGTGGCAATGAAGAAACCACATAAGAACCATTTACTACTGTATTACATAAACAATTGATGTCATTTTAGTTGCATTTGGGTAGTTACAACGTCCTTGTAGGATTTGATTCTGAATACAATTCCAAATGTACACTATAGTCCCTAAACCCCTTTACAGCATTGGGGGTTGAATAATTTTGGCCACAACTGTATGTCTTATGTACCCTTTCTTTTTTCTTTTCTTTTTTTTCTTTTTTCTTTATTTTTTATTTTGTGTTTGTTATTGGATGATCAGATAATTAAAAAATGTTTTCCTCCATTTGATCTACAGTATGTTTATTATAACATTGTAAACTTATTGGCTCTTATATGAAGATAAAAGTCCAGCACCAGAACATCTTGAAAATAAATAATAATAATAAATAGATAAACATTATAGCATTATTTCATCCATTATGTATAAAAGAGGAATCGATTCCTGTAAATACAGCAAAAATTGCTATCTTTATATGACTAAGGCCTATGTAAAATGCTGTAACGTGTCAATTTTTGCTATCCTTACAGGAATTGATTCATACCTAATGGAGGAAAGAAAGCTATAATTTTTATTTTTCAAGATGTTCTGGTGCCGGACTATTACCGTCATATGGGACGTTTGGACATTATAGTACTGCTTGCGTCCTGGGGTTGTAGCACTATTTCTATGTCTCTATAGTTTACCGTATCTTGTACCTACTAAAGATATACTATTTTTGTAAACGTAGATGTTTATATTTTGTAATTGTACCTGGCATACAATATTTCTCAATAAAAAATAAATCCTTGTAATGTACATTGATCACCCAACAGGGATTGTTTTTTTTTTCTCAAGGTGAGTATGCATATAGAAATGTTAATGTGATACACTTACTTGCCATAAAAGGCACCTCTGGGTTCTTGCACTCCTCCCTATCAATTCAATATGATGAGTATCCTAAAGCTGCCCATAAATTAATCATTTTTTGGCTAGAATGCATGAAGGTAAGAAAAACTTTCAGCCTTTACAACCACTTTAATCTGTGGATTGCCATACTACAGTAATCAGTATTAGCAAAATCAAATATGGGATTTTAAAAAGTTTGGATACATTTCTAAAAATGAATGGTATGCAAACAATAGTCTGTCTTTTTTCCATCATGTCTGAATTCCCTGTGGATTTAGGAAGGGACTTTTTCAAGTGACAAAACTTACCATAAACAGGCTTGTCTTGTGCTTTTGCCTTCCTCTGTAACAAAATTTCTGGAGTATGGAAGAAACTGGAGATGACTGATATTTGGGTTTTTTAACCAAAATAACCATGTGATAATGTAAGAGCAGAAATGTACATGACAAAAAAAACATGCTTGAGTGAGGATCATACATAAATCAGAATTTATTGTCTACTAAGTTACCAGTAAGAAGCACAGTAAGAAGCACATACTGTATATGAATGACTGTCAGTCAGTATTCAAACTATACTGCTGTATAAAGGTGACATTGGTGATTGGTCACTTGTCTTTGCAATGGTGGCCATATGTGCTTTGGTTTTATTAGCTGGTCAATGTGTAATTTGACCTTATTGACCCAGTTGTCAAACAACTAAAGAGGCATAACTGCCCCTCTGATTATTTTTTAGTCAATTTAAATCAGATTCTATCATCTTTGAGTCAATCAGCCAGAGCAGAAAATTATTGATCATGTTACTTTGTTCATGAATTTGATTGTGTTTTGATCAATCAATCATGAGGTTGAATGCTATCTTTTAACTACAGATTGAAGTATACGTCCCCATGTGTGGCATATCGATCAGAACGGTTGTCGACTATAGATTAATCAGGAGGGGTCAATTGGAAAAGATATTGAACATTTATCAGTGTGTGTACGGTCACATTATGTTGTTGTGCTTTTAAAAGTACAGATTTAAAAAAAGGAACAGTGTAGAGAGAAAAAAGAAGGTTAAAGTATGTAGAGGGAGATGAGTCAATGGATCACATAAGGAGGAAAAGTCTGATCACTGTAAGCTAAAAATATTTTATAAATAGCTTTGGTTGTGGAATGTATTAACTGTTAGGAAAAATGTAAGTAATCTTCATTCTGAAACACGATCTGATCTATGGCAGCCACACCTTGGAAGATTATTCAAACTAACCATTGTCAGAGGGAATTATTTCTTCCATACTCAAGATGAGGTTCAGTTCGATTTCAGCAAAATACAAAGTCTGGAGATAATTTGTGCCCAAACAGGTTCTTGGAGTACACATAAGTAGAATGTTGACAACCACATTATTTTCTGGTTTCAATTATCATCCTTATAAACAATTTATAATAAAAGAAGATCATGATTGAAAGAGAATGACATTGTGTTATTCTTTAATGGTAGTGGAAAGTGTAAGCAAGGTTCTAGCTATAAAGATTTTCTATTTAGTATGGTGGTTGCAGTGGCAGTCAGAGGTAAAGAGTCCTTTGACACATAGCCAATCCACTACATTGAGCAAGGAATTCTTGCTCAGATCCCCTGTTGAATTGGAGCTGAACAGGACAGATGTCAGTGTTTTGACATTCACGTGTGTTCGATGTGTGTATGCATTTACACATAGGACGAAGGCAGAGCTGTGACAGCTCTATGAGCAGCCAGATGTGAACAGACTTGTATCTGTTTACATCAGGCTACCTCCGATCCATCACATTTAGGTCCAAAAAACAGGAAAGTCCTTTTCCATTTTTTCTTTGAACCTGGATGGACTCGGAGGTAGGTAAATGGACAAAAGTCTGTTTACATCAGCCTCCCTATAGACCCCACATCAAGTGTCCAATCAGGTCCACCTGAGAAATGGACAGGTGGACCTTATCAGAAAGTCCATGTGCAAGGGTCCTAAGGAATATTCCAACCACCTGGGAGCATTTCATTTTGACTGTGGACCCTTGAACCTACACATTTACCAGAATGGGAGGGGCAGGCCTGGCAAGGAGCTCAAAGAGATCCAAACAAGATCTGAAAACCTGTCAATCGATTTTTGCTTACCATCTTTATCATAGAATAAAGAACACTCAAAGTGTACTTTTAAGGAGAAGAATAATGTAATTTTGGTGAGCACATATTTTGAATTATTATTTTTTTGCCTTGAAGTAAGTTTTCATATCACATTTAAATTTTACATTGCTTGTCCACATTTTTGCAATTGTATTAAACATTAAATTTGTAGATTAGCCACTAGAGGGAGCCATCAATGGTTCACTACAATTACTCTGTCTTTTTTGTTAACAACTGTTGAGATCAGTCACACAAGGAAAGCATTGTTTTCAATAACCCTGATTTACTAAAAGAATTGAGCATTTTTACTTTGCAAAGGAATTTTTACTTACCCTCATGACTGTGGAAAAGCTTTGCTAACTTCAATCATTCAAACATGTTTATGCAAAAATCTTGTTTTTAAATGTGCCCTGCACATAATTGGGTGTTCTTTGTTTACAGGCTCTCATCAAGAGAACCTACCTCTGCCCACCCTTTCAAGCCAGCTCCCGCATTCATAGAAACCATACTGCAAATTCTATGAATGAAATAGGACCTATGAATGGGGGAGGAGCTATCAATCATCTGTCCGTTCTCCATTTATAGATTGCTTTCCATTCATGGAGATTGTAGTATGACTTCTATGAATGGAGGATCTAGGTGAAAAGGGCAGGCATTGTCAGCACTATTGATGAAAACCAGCATTGTTAGTTTAATTAATTCCGCTGAACCAAAAGAGTGTGGCAGAAGGGTGGAGGTAAACATGAATGGAGGAGTATTTCCCCTGACAGAAGAGGAATCAGCATAAGGGATTCATCCTACTGACTGTAAACTATGTTCCTTGTGTGATTTTTCTATTTGTTGTTTTGGCTGCATTTAAGGTTTATCACTGACAAGAGGGTGTGTTTATTAATGCAATCTTTTATATATTTATTTTTAATTACTTTTAATCACTTTGCATTGACACAATGGCAAGCTTAGGCATGTAGCACCTTCCTACACAGGCTGCCAATTAAGTTAGGTACATTTAGTTCCTGTACCTCTCCTGTAATCAGCTTAGCAGTTTGTGATTATTTTGGGCTGTTCTGTGTCTCACTGGTTGCAGGTTTGACTGTTTTTCCCTGCCTTCTGGAAAGTTTTGGAATGTAGTGGGCTGGGAGAGTTAAATAGGCAGCCTGAATATTTATGTGGTCCCAGTCAATTCCTGGAGAAGTGTGCCCAGTAGGTGGCTGGGGAGTGCATAAAAATTCTGAGGCTTGGAACAGTAGGGTTCTTGTTCAGGAGGAGAAGTTCCCTTCGGAATTTTCCCTTTGAATTAGGCCTGTTCTGGCATGAATGTGGGTTGATGAGTGTGTTTATTCTGAGCAAAAAATGTATACTTTTAGTTGAATTGTGCACTTCTGAGGTTTGTATGTCAGCATAGTCAAAATAGATTTTTGCTCATCATAGGTGGGTGGAAGGAGCAGTACTACTGCTACAGGGTAGCAGGGCTGTGCAAAATCATATATACAGTATATATGTGATTTTGCATTTCCTGGTAGGGGGCGGCTACAGCTGTCGATCACCAGGTCCCAGCCGAAGATTCCCTGCCGGCACCGGCGATTGCCGAGGAACAGTGAAAGGGGAGAGGTCTGTGTGTAAACAAAACTGATCTCTCCCCTGTCAGCACAAACAGACTGCTTTGTATTGCTCTGCATAGCATATATAGCAGAGCAATACAAAGCAGCTTTTCTGCATAGTAAAATACACACAGCGCACAGGTAACCCTTTGATCGCCTCTCATGTTAACCCCTTCCTGCCCAGTGTCAGTACAGTGTCAGTGCTTTTTATTAGCGCTGATGACAGTATTAGTGTAATGGGATGTCTGTGGCAGTTAGTCAGTTCCCCCCAGTGTCAGAATGCCCGCCGCAGTCCCACAGTCCCACTATAAGTTGCTGATCACCGCCATTACTAGTATAAAAAATAATAAAAATTCCACTATATATACCGCCATTTGTAGACGCTATAACTTTCACGTAAAGCAATTAACTTACATGTATTAGGATTTTTTTTTTAGCAAAGACATGTAGCAGAATACATTTTGGCCTAAATTTATGACGAAATTTGATTTTTTAAATTTTTTTACTGGATATGGTTTATAGCAAAAATTAAAAAATATTGTTTTTCTTTTCAAAATTGTCAATCTTTTTTGTTTATAGAGCACAAAAATAGAAAATGCACAGGTGATCAAATAACACCGAAAGAAAGCACTATTTTTGGGAAAAAAAGGACATAAATTTAATTTATGTACAGCATTGCATGACCGCGCAATTGTCAGTTAAAGTAATGCAGCGCCGTATCGCTGACAATGGCCTGGTCAGGAAGGGGGGTAAATCCTCTAGAGAGCAAGCGGTTAATAAAGCATCAGAGAAAAGATACACCTAGACTGTCATGGAGACTGAAACTGTGTTCTTGGCTGCTAATACACTAGATTGGGAAAAGAACCTTGGGACTACTCAACTGGACCCTTAGGGGATGACAGGTTACAGGTAACTAAAAGAACAAAGTGGGTTAGGTGTCTTTATAATTGTTTTTGTCTCTGCGTGGAAATTTAACAAGTGGTCATGGGAGGTTTATATTGGCATAGTGATAATTTTTTAGAGGGAAGCATATATGAATTAAATAAATCTGTGGAACTGTTTTACAAATTAATCCCCCCCCCCCCCATGTATCACTTAACTGGATACTAGCACTCTTTCCAAAATATAAAGTAACTTTCACACTTCACTTGGTAACTGAGTTCCTTCTCTGATTCATATTAGTTCTGTAACATTCTTCTCTCTCAGTTAATTTAATATATTTTCTTACAGAACACAGCCAAGGGACTTCAGAGTTGGAAACAAAGTACATGGTATTCCACTCATTCAGTTTATATTAAATGTGGAAAATAAACTGATTTGAAAAAGCCCCAGAGTTCTATAGTAATGAACACTCTATCTGGATGCTGTTACTGTGGTGGCCAAGAAATACAAATTATGTTGTTTGGTCAGCGGGGTTTTTTTTTTGGCTAAATGAATTTATATGAAGAAATATTCATTTGAAATTTCCATTTTATTTCATGTTTTATTATCTGATCTCTCACTTCTTTTAGAAAGCACCTGTACTATATTAAAAAAACATTAGGACACGTGTAGACAGCTATTGGAGCCCCACTGGGTATAAGCAGCCTTTGTGTGCATTGCTGAACACAGTGCAACAATCCTATTCAGAGGCCTTGCTCTGAACTCAGGAAAAGTGTATGTGCACATACAATAACTCCCAGGTGCCCAACCTGTGGCCCGGCGGCTGTATGTGGCCCTTTACCACTTATGCTTCACTTTAGTAGTAGTAGCAGTCTGTTTTACTGTATCTAGGTGGTTGCTCAGGCCTGTGAAGGAAATATTCATTAAGTGTTGGTCGTTAAATGGCTACCAACCATTGATGCTTGCCTCAACCTTCATGCGTCTTTTTCATATTCAAAATGGCACATGAGTGGTATGCTATCTGTAACAGATGAGAGAAAGCACATGCATGTGTGTTGAATCCAAGAAACAGTGCACTCCTGTGATGGAGGCATCAATGGCTGGAGAGTTGGCTGATGCATCAAAGCAATGCCCTAGCAACAGGACAGGATGGGGGAATTTTGGCTTTAGGAGCTTTTTGGGCAAACTTCTGGAGGAGCCAAAATTGCCAACAGCAATAGCAGATACATTAGTCAATATTGTTCGTAGTAGCCCCATTTGTTTTACTATTGACACCCCTTGTGCTGTTCTCCTCATATTTGTTATATAACTGTACATTGTATTACCAGTTCTTATTTCACCATGTCGTTTCTATGCATTGATCTGTTTACTACCATCTGCTGGTCAGAATTTGCATGCTGCACGCCTCAGCTCTTGTTAGTAAAGCTTTTCCTCTGCTGGGTGTGGTTTTAGGCAACCTTGGTCCTGGTCACTTCCTGCAGCCATTTTATGTGTTTCATAGCTGTGTAACAGGACATTTAATACCCAGGGCTTGTGAAGGCATCCGTTTTTGACCAGCAGTTAGCCTCAGGAAAGATATCACAGGACAGCATCAATACCTCTACTACATTACAGTATTGTATCACCGCTTGTCGCTGTATTTGGATCAAATAAACCCACGCTGATTTCATTCCCGTGTATACGTTTTGGATCCATCTAACCCGAGCATCTGCCGGTCCGGTCTGCTCCACTGCTTGGATAAGAAGGTAGGAAGTTACGCAGCCATTATCTGTTATACCTTCATGTGGGGACAGAACACCCCTAAATTGCAATAGGAAGAAGGGTCCAGCCGCACACCGGAGGATAGATAAATATAGTGTGTATTTATTGATCCATAGGACACACAAAACACCGGGACATGAATACAGGACCTGTTAACGCGTTTCACACAATCTCGTGCTTAATCGGTACTTCCGGTACAGAGTACTGCTTGACAGGGGAGAGCTGTGCACAATGTATGGCTTTGTACAGTGCAGGGGAACCTATCAGCGATCATATAGAGAGTGACGATGATCTAGAGAGGGAACTCCAGACCAGACTGTACATATTGTTAAAGGACCTCCAGCTGACCACTGAGAGTATTTATCTTTAAATGCGTGATTTAATTGCGCATCTGGTGAGTGCGCAATTCTGCCATTACTTGGCACATAACCGTATCGTTGGCTATATGATATCGATCACCAGCTTTTGAGATCATAATTGGATCTTACATTTATCACTTCTTTTTTGGATGTTTATTTATCACTATTGGCACTTTATTCAGCACTAGTGGTCACTTTATAGTGACAATATGTAGTGTCATCACTTGGTCACTTCATGGACATACTATCATTATGATTATAAGACCACTTTTTGCACACCATCAATCACCTTAAATATAACTTGACACTGTGATACGTTTATATATTTATTATTGCATTGGCACTTTTCTTATTTATTTGCATTTATTTGATGTTTGATATTCATATTTTAGCATTGCACCCATATCTATATTGTTACTTTGGAAGTTTTTTGGTACCTTTTTGGTGTTTGGTGCAGCTAGCCATTTTAGCGCTCACTTTCCTCCCTGTGTTCCTTCTTCCTATTGCATCGTGTGTGGTGGCGAGCCAGAGCCTGCACCTGTTGTGGATTGATCTGGATTGTTTGCCTGAGTGGTATACCTCTGTTCTTTGGATTCACCCCTTAATTGCATAAGCAGTTTTTTGCAAAGGCAACATAACACTTTAATGTTGCACCGCTGATAGTTTATCAGGCCCATTGTCTTTGGAAAGGTCAAACTCCCTTAGACTCATCTTATCTGTCCTGCAAAAACCATGTAAAATTCAAGATGCATAAATTATTTGGGATCTACTGGAACATATGGCAGGCAATGGAAAGATTAAATATGGCACTGGAGGATGCTTTCTACACAAATGTGTGCCAGTTGTTTTCTTAGGACTCATTCACAAGTGACTGAAGGGGGGGGTGGGGTTGAGTTGCAGGTTTTACCCTAAGCCAGCCTCCTACCTAAACTAAGGAATGCAGCTACTCAGGGATGTACACATGCCTCAACCATGATGCTTTGCGTCACATAAACAGCAAGAATATGATGGCTTGTTGCTTTTACAGGTGGTACTGCCTCTAAACATTTCCCCAAAGCCTTTTATGATTTGGGTGAAGATTTTCAGGATTTGGCACTCCACTGGGATTTGTTTGTTATCTGTGACCCTGTTCTGCTATGATGGTCAGTCCATGCCAGGACCACAACAATGAAGACTCAACATTTCTGTGTTAATATTAGCCAGCTGAAAAGAATTTTGCGGGTTATCGATCAACCTATTGTTTGGTATATGGGCAGTTCACAGGGGACTCTGCAGCTGTCTACTTCTGCTCAGTCACTATAGTTGTTTCTGGATTGAAGTCCATGTTTTTATGTAGCCTCCCTGGCGGAATTCCCGAGTGTAGCTCAGGGTAAAGTTTCAGTACCAAAAGAGGTAACCCCGAGCTACACTCAGGCTTACCATTAAGGCGCTGTTCCGGGATCTGTTCTTCTCTTACCTTGTCCTGCGCTCCCTCCTGCAGTGTCCCCTGTAATGTCCTCTGGCGGATGCCGGCATCTGTCATCTGGGTTCAGTCCCCTGCGACGTCAGGACGTATGGGGATGGAACGGTGGGAAATTTGAAAATGACAAAAAGTGACATTCACTAAATTCACTAAAATCACATAGTAAAACATTACTGTATCAAACCATTTCACATACATTTTGTCCCTAGTGTTTTGTCCTGTGCCCTGCCTGCAATTTGCCTGTTCTTTCTGCCTGGAAACTGAGAAACGTCCATGGCGTCCAAAAAGCGTCCCTTTAGGTCAAAAGCGGTTTTAGACCAGCTAGAGAACAGCGATAGTAAATTATAACCACTTGCAGAATTGAGTGATAATGATTCGTGGGGAAATTCATCATCAGACACTGAAAACGATTTTACGACTTTGCTCAGTGATGTGCAAACTTTGAGCTATATTACAAATTTCAGTGTTTTTGGTTTGATTATATTATTGAATTAAATTTATTATTATTATTTATGATTATTTAGTAAATTATAATTTATGATTTTGTGTTTCAAATCTTAACATACCCGGGATGTTTACTAGACTCTTGTTTGGACAGATTTCCCTGAGTTATTCCTAAAAATTACAGGCCTACAATAAAAAAATACATATTTCTATGCAAAAAAGTGTACCGCTTTGAGCATAGAAATATGGATATGATCAGACCGCTAAGGAGGTTAATGTAACTGTTCAAGGAGGTGAAGGGGTACATTGCAAAATGCAGTTTAAGATTTAATTTGCAGTTTAAAAACTTAAAACGCATCTCTAAATGTTATTAAAGCATGTCATTTTTCATTCCTTGGGCTATATCTAGCCAGTTCTGTGTAAGCGTAAGGTATTTCTTACATTTTATTTGGCTCCCTTAACATGATCCCATTTACTACACTATGAGGTTCAAAGCTGGGGTCTTCTTTACTTTAAAGGGTAACTCCACTTTTGTGCGGAAAAAAATAATAAATGAAAAAAGCAATATAGCATGTACAATTTCAACACAAGTCATGTTGTAATTGAATGTAATTAAAAATGACCTTTCCTTTTCAATGTACAGCACTGTAATTTTCTGTAAAATGCAATGCACTATGACAACCTGGAGGTGTTCTGTACACAGACTTTGTACAGAAATGTAATTTCCTGCTTGTATGATTGGCTAATTGATTTTCACAGAAGTCTGCTCTAAGATGCAAATCAGATTTTGTAATGTAATTGTTTGTAATTTTTGGTGCGATACACATAGCTCCCTGATTTCAGGGGACTGTCCCTCATTTGGAACAAAGTCCCTCTGTCCCTCCTTCCCCTCATTTGTCCCTCATTTTGGTCTGATATATAAACAGTAGTTGTATGTAAAATGCACTATTTATCAATAAGTGTTTTACAGTGTTAAACCTTTCATCCATTTTCTAAATTGCCAAATTTGTAAATTTCAAAAGCCAATATGAAGGAATAGTAGTGGTTAAAAAAGCACTTGTGGGCAGGGGCGGACTGACAACTCGTGGGGCCCCGGGCAATAGGGGATCATGGGGCCCCTGTGTCCTCGCCCACACTCAAACCACACCCAAGAAAGTCTATGAAAGGAATTATTGGGGCCCCCTACTGACCCCGGGCCCTCGGGCAATGCCCAAGTGGCTGAATGGTCAGTCCGCCTCTGCATGTGGGTTAAACCAATAATTTCTTTTGTATAAGGTAGAGGGGCAGGGGGTGTGTCCTATGCCTACATACTTTTGCTCATAGTTGTCCCTCGTTCCCATCTCAGAAAATTGGGAGATATGGATACCCCCAAAAGGAAAATTATGTCAAAAGGGATGCAGACCCTGCAACTGTCCTGATTAAAACCCTGCAAGAGCATCAGCTGATTGATACTTATGAAATCACTCCCATTCACATCTATTTTGCACATGGCCACCGAGAACCAAATAGCTATTTATGTAGAATAACAAAAGGTAGGAAACTGCAGCAAAGTTTGTTAAAATCTCTGCAAGGTACATAGGTCACCCAGTGGGAATTGTTTTCTTCTCAACAAAAGTGGAGTTACTCGTTAAAAGTAGACGTTCCCTTTAGACACTGTTACAAAATCATATGAGTGAAAAGAACTAAGCCGTAATTTGAATTTCAATCACGTTCTAATCTTTATCACTTTGAAACAGATTGAGAGATAGACAGACAGACAGACAGACAGACAGACAGACAGACAGATAGATAGATAGATAGATAGATAGATAGATAGATAGATAGATAAGCCATGTAATAAACAGAGTGCAATGAGTGGTTTTAAACAAACTTTATTACATCACAATAAATACAGAATAGTCACACAATTGGACTGGATACATTGTTTAAAATTTCCATTGTAGCTAATAATATTTAATGCTACCTTGTAGGGCACCATATTATTGTAAGGTTGTATAAATTCTAAACAAACTAGATAAGATATTGTTTTTCCAGACAATGCCACATTGCATAATGGGCCAAAATCAAATGCATGGAAATCACTGTGCCTTTCCCCAGGATAAATCAGTGGATGAGGTTCTGTTCTACTTTCTGGATTCCAGTATAAGAATAGAATTAGAATAGCTCCTCATGCACACTTGACGTTTTGATAACGCTGGTAACATTAGCTGTGTAAAGTCACGTTAAAAAAGTGTTTTCTGCTTTTTGTTAGCATTATTGCATTAGTGTTTTGCAGCGTTTTGCTACATTTAGAGGCATTTCCCGTGTTTTTCCATATTTGCATTTGTTAGCATTTTTTTTTACCAAAAAATTGGGTTTTTTTGGTCAAAAAAAGTCCAAAAACTCTGGTTTGCGGCAGTTTAACATGTTTTACCGCGTTTTCCCATGTTTTCCAGTGTTAGAGCGTTTTTACAGCTAAAAAACTTCTCTAGAAAACAACTAGTCCTGGGTTTTTTTACAGTCAAAAAACATCCCATCCAAAAAATGTTGATTACAGTCTATGTATGCATGGACACATAGGATAACATGCTGGGGGGTTTACTAGCGGTAGAAAAAAAACGTCAAAAGCCAAAAACAGCCACTGTAAAAATGTCAAGTGTGCATGAGGACTTAAATAGCTGGTGAATAAAATATATTCAAAAGCAGCAGGTCCTCTTTAAGGAAACGCTTTGTTCCATATGCCCATCGCAAGTATGAAAAACATTAATATTTGTTAGCGATTTAGAATTGTGAATATTCTATTGATTAATTTAAGAAAAAATTCAGCAACCCGGGAGAGATTACAGGCATGACGGCATCACACTTGTTGCTCAATTCTTCGCAATGCATCTTGGATTGTGCTTGAGAAATACACAGCATATTGGTTGTGCCATGGGAGCAATATTTACTCACTATTATAAAAAAGAGGATCTGTGTTATATTATAAAAGTAGGTAGGTAATGATTTTTTAGTGGGTATTACAGAAATTTTGTAAAGAAGCAGTTGATACCCTTAGGACCTGTGTGTTGTGTCAGAACTGATTCTAGTGTAAATATGTTATGTAGATACTATTGTGCTTAGAGATATAAGGGATTGTGTCTATAGGTAGATGCTTTTCAGTTCATTATGTTTGCATTTGACATTAGTTTAGAATTCTTAGAGCACTCACTAATCATTATCAGGTGCAGTTGACCTCATTTAGGCTGCATTAGCCTACTTTGAGCTGGTTTTATATTCCCATGACTTGTATGAGAGGAGAAGCAGATCCTCCATATGGAAAAAAATAGTTTTCTCCACCCCAATCTATCCTACAAATGTAATACTACTACATGGTATGTAAGAGATGTCTTTTAAAGTAGACTTATGGCCTCCTATTAAAAACCTACCTGTTATTTCTGCCTGTGAAATTCACTTAATACAGCTTCTTGTGATGGGGTGGCAACAATGCTGCACTGCTCCTGAATTCAGAGCAGAGTTGCAACTCTTGTGTAGTCTGTGCCTGTTTGCATTACAGTGGAATGAGATGTAGTGGTGTATGGCTATTAGCATGGCCGGATCTATGGGGGTGCTGGGATGGGCTATGCCCCCCAGATTTTAGTTTCCCCCCCCCCCAAAGCTAACCCTAACCTGCCACTATACTGGCCTAATCTGATACTTTCCTGCCCTAGTTTGACACTGTACTGTACTTTCCTTGACTGACACTATACTGATCTCAGTTATACTTTGTGTGCGGAGTTCTGCTGCCTGTGCCCAGGCTGTGTACAGTGCAGGGATGGGAGGAGGAGCTCTGCCCCTGTCCTCTGCCCTGCCAGTAGTGACACATGTCCTCTGCCCCCTGACCTCTGATGCTCTGCCCCCCTGACATTTTTTACTGCACTCCCACATTGGACAGGCTAGATCCAGCCCTGGCAATTAGTATTGTCTTTGTAGATTCACAAGCCTGTAGGTTGTGTAGCAGGTGGCACCCTGCCAGAGTCTGAATAGAGGTTATGACCCGGAGGATTTCAAAGTCATCCGGGAGGGATGATATCTCCAGTCCTGGGTCCAGGTTTTGTGAACATCCAGCACACTAATCGGTCAGGTGTGTGTTGGGCTTTGAGGATGCATTCACACTTGAGTGATTTGTAGCTTGAAACTCGAAGTCCCCAAAAACATTCAAATTTAAAAACAATCAATTGTTCTCTATGGTGCCTGTTCACGCGATCAGGTGTGAATAGTAGGGTTGCCACCTCATCCCTTTAAAACTGAACACATATTAACTACACAGGTTCTGCTGCTGATCAAGGTGGTAAATAAAATCACTTAGTGCCTTATCTGCATTAAATTAGCCTCAGAACCTGTGAAATTAATATGTGTTCAGTTTTAAAGGGATGAGGTGGCAACCCTAGTGAAAAGGCACCATAGAGAACAATTGATTTTTTTAAGTTTGAGCATATTTGGAATTTCAAGCTTCAAGCTACAAATCGCTCAAGTGTGAATGCAACCTTAGTAGTTACCTGACCATGGTTCTGGCAGACAGTAGGTCATCGCCCAGGAATCAGGAGGGCTACACCTAGGAGAGAGGTGGGAGCCAGAGCAGCAAGGGGCTTCTGGATGTGTGCACAGAATTGTGTAGGAAGATGGTCTGTGGGAGACAGACAAAGGCCTAAAGTCTATGGCCACAGAAGCAGTGCAAGTGTAAGCCAAGGCTCCATGTGTATTTCTTTGTGAGACAGAAAAGCTTACAATGCCTGTGTGTGAAACCCTCTGATTTTGATTTATTGAAATTTATTTTAAATAAATTTGGCAAGAAAAGCTCTTAAAAAGAAGAAGAAAGCGAGTGGCTGAGCCCTCCATGGCAGAAGTTCCTCTCCCTGCACCCGCTGTCACTTTTCAAAAGCAATGTGGTTGTATGGGGCTCCTCCCACACAGCCAGAGTCACATTCACAGATTTCTGTGAATGAATAAACTACAAGTACCGTCTGCCACCACAGCCTTGTAGTTTCAAAGGGCTAGAGGAGGCTCATAAACACTCTCATAGTCCACTGATATGTACTCTGGCTTTGAAACTGAAAGTACTGAACGCTGAAGACATGTATGAAGGTGCCTGCATTGTGCCGGCATTGCACCTGTCATCTACTGATCGCAATGATTTTCAGGCTCCTGCAGGAAAAAAATATATTAGCATTTTGTCCTGCAAAAATATGTGCATTTATTACTTTTTTCTGCAAAGGTGAACTTATCCTTTAAATTTGAAATACATTTTACATGTAAATAGTAATCTTACCCAATCTTTGAGGGACAGCCCTGATCAGGCTGCATATTGGCTGTATTTTCCTGATAGTAGAGGTGCACTGCAGTCAGCCTCTTTTATCCAGCAATGTCTGATGATGTATAACAAGAGACTTTCAGTTGTGCAGTGAATATAAATACATCAGCTAACTCATTTCATTCATAATATGAAATTTGCATGCATACTTGTGAACGGTATAATTATCTCTTCTGGAAAGTCTTTGTATTATAGGTTTAATGTAAGTACTGCATTTTAATTTAATCATTACAAATCTGGTGTGGAAAACTAAAGACAGCCAGGCATGTCCGAGTCAACATTAAAGGTGTCTAATGTGTTATTTGACTTTAGTGAGCACCGTATTGCTCTGTGCTGGTAGCCATTTTAGATTTAGTGAGGCATATACATGACATTTGGCAGTGTCATTGCACAGGGAATCAGATGTTGACAAATTTCTCCATCCAACAAAACCATACTAGATACTAAATGCAGTGTAGAAACTTCAACAATTGAAACATTCTTTTCTCCATTATGAAAAGCTCCTTTACACAGTAAAAAACAGAACTGGCATTTATGTTTAAAGTTCTGATCTGCAGATTTCTATTTACTTTATTGGTGTAGTGTTGATGGCAGTTTTGAGGCTGCATTTCACCTGCTTTGCATTTATTGGGACAGCGCTGATCCTATGCAAAATGCAGTGTTTGCCAACGCCTGTCTATACAACTTACTTAGTACCACAAAATTATACTTGGTTCTGTATTCTCCAAAAGAGGGGGTACTAGGAGGCAGGTAGGGGATGGAACCAAGGAACAGTGCTCGAAGGTGGGTAGGGGGTGGAACCAAGGAACGGTGCTCGGAGGTGGGTAGGGGGAGGAACCAAGGAACTGTGCTCAGAGGTGGTTGGTGCAAAGACAAAGGGTGACTCTGAAAGGAGGAGTTCCTGCACCTATTTGCTGAGACAAAAAGCCATATATATATATATATATATATATATATATATACACATACGGCAAGAGAGAGAGAGTTTCATCAGTAAAAAGTGTACAAAGTCAACAGCCTGAGTAGAAAAGCCATGTGATAGCATGATAGCATGCTGTTTAGAATCACCCTTACTCTGTGTAGAAGCAGTGGTCTCTCTGCAGATATGACACCCCCCCTGTTTAGTCAGACCTAAAGCTCTGCAATCAGTAGAGCTTGTGCTCCTTGCTGATTAAAGAACTAGCAATGACACACTGCCCTAAGGTTTTACGGGTTGTAGTCCAGGTTAAAGCATGTTTCCTTTAAAGGCTAAGTTCACAATTACAGAAAAAATAATAAATGCACATATTTTTTCAGAAACAAGCAGGGACCTATAAGGCATTGTACCTGTGATTAGCAGTTTGAAAGCTGGAGGACATGTCAGGGGAATACAAGAGAGCTCATCAGCACCCCCACAGCCCATTGTAACCACAAGTCCATCTGCCGCAGTGGCAGATGTTACTTGTAGCTTATTCATTCACAGGAATCTGTGAACAAATGACGTAGCTGTGTTCCACCCTAAATATGGGTGGAATATGTAACATGTTTTAAATGTGAACTTAGCCTTTAAGGCTCAGTTGTCTTTTATAGAGATTCTTTAATGTCAGGCAGAAAATGGAAAACTCATTATCTAAATCACAATCTCTGCTGATTGACAAGGGGCTATTGCTTAAAATTTCTGTCTATCAGCAACAGGGCTGCACAGCATCGCTAAAACATCTGATCAATATGGGTTTCTGAGCAGGATTATCTTCTCTGTCGAATTGATAAAACTGTCCCAAGAAAATTTCTGTGCTCAAAGGTTTTTTTTTTTTTGGGTTGGCTTTTTAAAGCGTTAAATGGTAATGATCAGCAACTAGAGCAGAAATCTGTGAACTGCCGCGATTAACAACTTGCCATCTCAGTCTATTTTTGTGCTCTGGTGTGTCCTTGATGATATGCGAGGTGAATAGAAACAAGGAATCACTACCGCACTGTAGCACTGACCTGCTATTTTCAGGTTCAGAGTATTGAAGCAGTACATTTGTAGCTCAAGCTTTATTATGAATACGTTTCTTAGCTGTAAATAGCTGGCTGACCTGGGATCATCAGTGCATTTCCACTTTTATTGTTAGGCTTACAATGGTTTTTAAAGAAGAAAGGAATCTTGGCGTTGAGACTAATAGCTGAGTAACAGTATGTGAAAGATGATGGATCTGTCTTCCTAAAAATTTTTTTCGATACGTACTATTATCACACCTAAGTGCATTCTTCGGTCTGACAAGGAAAAGCTTTTGAAACTCTAAATCCACAATTACAGTACATATCTTCAGATTATTTTCTGCATCCCAGTGGAATTACCTTGGATCCTAGACCAAGGCTGTATATGGGGCATTGACTTTTGCCCAAGTTGAGATTAAAGTGAGCCCAATTTTCCCAATCAGAGCAAAGCAACAGGTTTACTTTCAAGTATATCATCACCTTCTTTCTGCTTTTCCGCTTCCCTATCAGGAGCAAAGAGATGTAAGATTTGAGTTGCTCTACTCTGCCTATTCCTAAATGGCAGTGACAATCTTCTAGGCTTCTGGTGGCTGACTGAAGAATTAGGGGAGACCAGGGATGATTTATGCAAACCTGTTGGTGGAAATTGTAGGCATATCCAAGACATGATCCCAATCAATAGCCTACGGCTTAGCATCCTTTTCCACATTAAAGCGGTAGTAAACCACAAAAAAGAAAACAAAAAAATCCCCTTACATACAAGTTTAGAGCATAATGTGCTAGTATGCATCGCATACTAACACATTATGAAAGACTTACCTGAAAACAAAGCACTCCAGCAGAACGCTGTCACGGAATCCTGCGGCTTCCATCTTCACCCGTTTTCCTTCTGGGTTCGCGGGCTGTGGTCAATTTACTGACTGAGCTGCGATTACATCACCGGCGCTGTTAAAGTAAATATCTCCTAAACGGTGCACATTTAGGAGATATTTACTGTACCTACAGATAAACCTTATTATAGGCTTACCTGTCAGTAAAAAATAAAAAAGTCTTTACTACCAGTTTAAGCTTTAACTTACCAACATTAGATAACTAACATGCCAGTGGACAAAATCATGCCAACGTCATACAGTTTTTGCACTTATAGCTGTAATGATAATGGCAAGTTTAACGCATTCATATTATTTTAATATATAAACAGTAAACTGGACTTCCAGTGTGATCACTGTTCCTGTCTTTCAAGGTTTAGTTGCATTATGTATGGCTTGTAGGGTGTTAATACCAGCTTCACGCATGCTTCTGAATTATCTGTTGTAAGGTGGCTTTGAGATGGACTTAACACTCTCTTCAGGTGTAATAAAAATATGTTCACACATATATGTGGATACAAATGCAGAGATGCTAAAGTCACTTTCTTCAAACATAAGAATTTGCTTAGCAAACTCAACACATTGCAGGTTAGCTAATGTTTAACTCCTTGGCGCTAGCCATACGCATATACGAGGCCACTCAGCAGGTGGGCCTTAATGCAGAGCGAGCACATATATGCGGTCCTGTATGAAGCACTTACTGTGCTTAGAGCATGCTCCCAGCACAGTAGCCGGCCGGGATTTAGTAAACTCCCATTGCATACTTGCCTTCGGAAGCTTTCCAATCATGTGACCACTGCGACAACCAATCACAGCAGTCATATGACCCTAATGTCCGCCTCTGTCCCCCGATAACTAGAAGCTCTTAAAGGGCCAGGAGGCACCGGTGCAAAAGTGTTAATAGAGTTTACTACAGTTATGTTTAATGAGGAAATATCATTTTGTAGACATGTGACTATCGATCTTTTGGGTCACACTGAAAATAGCTTGGAATGCCCACCATGACATCCATGACTTAGGTTGCTTTCCCCTGTGGTAGCCTGTCTATGGAGCCCAGAGTTTTCTGAAAATTTGGAGGCATCTTAGAGGATTCCTTTTCATTGATGCTAATCAAAAAGTAGAATGTTACAGTAACCCCAACTTTTCCTTAATTTTCCATCTCTCCTAAAGAATGTTTGGTCTAGGGACTATTACATTTTCCAAAAGGAATGAAGTCCTGAGACCAACCTGCTCTAAATGTGAACATTATGGCTATCTGGCTATTCCTGCTTTATCATAGCTGTGGTTCAAGTTTCTTATGTTACTTTGCTTCCCCCTGACACATCCCTTAGGTTATGACTGTTATCACATAATTAGCCTTGTGTAGGCACAGTCTAATTTTATCCAGATAATATATATATGAATATATATATATATATATATATATATATACACACACACACACCTACTGTTGTAGCAGGAAGGGGTACAGAAAAATCAGATGATAGGCTCAAATCACTAGGCTATAACATGTTGTTTGCCATAGCAATTGTTATTTTCAGCCATGGACTGTTATTTTCAGCATTTATAGTCTTTCTTTGCTGAAAATAATGATCATTATGGAAAATAATGATCATTAAAGCTTAGTGAATTGAGCCTAATGTCTTCAAGTTTATCTGCATATAGTGGTTCCCAGTAGCGGTGGTTTCATGGTTATGAACAGATATTAGGAATCTACAGAATCCATTCAAGCTATAAAAATCAGTATTTGCTATAATGGCTAAAAATAACACTCCCAAGCCAAATATAACAAATGTTACAGAACACACTTTAGAGAATTTAGAGAATTGAGTCTTATGTGCATCTAATTAAGTTGGTTCCAAAAATGTTGCAGGTTAATCCATAATGCAGTTGAAATTGCTTATGTATTTGTTGATAATCAAAACTAAAAACAATCTCCAGTATTTACTTTAAAATTGAACTCCAGAAAACTTGCAAGGGTTAATTGCTCATTTAGGTCTAGAGGACTTGTTAAAGTAGATTTTCTTACTCATCCTTCACTCCTCTAGAGCAGTCCTCGCAATGTCTGCTCCCCCCTATTCCAGGCGGTAATGGTTCCTGATGTCATCAAGTCCTGCATTGGATGTGAGGACGCCAAGGGACAGACCATCATTGTCTGCTGGGTAGAGGAGGATCAGGTAAGTAAAAGTGCTTTTTGCTGCCCCCAGACTAGATGAGCAGTTAACCCTTTCAATGCAGGCACAGCCCCACTACAAGTGAGAATTTTCAGTTCCCTGAAGTTGAGCTTTAGGATCACAAAATCTTTCAACAGTCTAAGCAGACCATGAACACTTTGTGAGTGCTGGTATCTGGCCTTAAGTATTATTTTAAATGTTTGCTCTTGATGGGGGTACTCAGCAATTAGTTGACACACCTGCTCACAATCAACATGGTTTTTAAGTTTGTTTAGGATATTGATTTAGAATATTGAATCTCAAGTCTAGCAAATTAGTTAACAAGTTAAAGTAAATTAATACAGGTAGAAAAATTAAAGCTGCTTCAGAGTGTCAGAACCCCCATTTGCATGCTTGTTTCAGATCATTTACTCAGAAAGCAATGAAGCCCCTGGGCAGCCAAGGAACCATCATTTTCAGAAATACTTAGCAATGGCAGCTTAATATGGGTTTCCTTTAAAGGGAATATAGTGGCACTGTTTGGTCCCTAACTGTTTGCCTGACTCTGTTCTAGCAGTTCATATATTTTACAACAAGTCATCACAAGATATTATATCACACATATGTCACCAGCCAGGGGAAGCAAAATGTCTTTCAGATATATTAACTGGGATGCCAGTAGACTCAAGTTCATTTGATGCTTTTTAATTTAGGATGCAGCTTGTGATGGCACTTCCGCATGGACGTCAAATAAAAGCTCCTCAGAACAGTCCTAGATTTTTCTATACCCAGGCCTTCACATGATTATTCCATTCCCTGACACAGCTACATATGCCTCCTTCATCATACCACCTCCACCGCACCCCTTTGTAGAGAGCTCGTGTGTAAGGCTGGAAAAGCATGAAGAGGCGTAAGCGACGTGCCAGACCGCAGTACACCGCCATGGCCAAGACAATGAGAGGGGACATCATGACGAAACCCAAGATTATGAGTGCAGAGGAGCTGTTGTCATCTAGTAAGGTCCTGCAATATGAGGCATCCGAGTGAAGGACCTGTAGAAAAAAGAACATACATAATCTAATTAGAACCATTTTATCTGTAGGTGCCAGCTGTTGGGAACATAGCGTTTACAATGGCCTTCACACTTGCAAATAGGGCAATTAGTGATTACATGAGGGAGACCCTGCGGGGTTCCCTACTATTAACCTGTGAGTGGGACGCCCCATTTAAAACAATGGGAGACCGATCATTTCTACAGCTATTTTCAGCCGGTTGCATGTAATACCTCAAGCAGCGTACCTGCGAATCAGCAGCCCTGAACGCAAACTAGGGCCAATCATTCACAGTTAATGACTACTAAGGATACTACCTGTGATTAGAGGAACTGAATTTATTCTCTCTTGAGAAGAGAAGATTAAGGGGGGATATGATATGATCAACATGTATAAATACATCAGTGGTCCATATAGTGCACTCGGTGTAGAGCTATTCATCCTGAGGTCATCACAGAGGACAAGGGGGCACTCTTTACGTCTGGAAGAAAATACATTTCATCTCCAAACATGGAAAGGTTTCTTCACAGTGAGAGCTGTGAAAATGTGGAATAGACTCCCTCAAGAGTTGGTTCTGGCCAGCTCAGTGAATTGCTTTAAAAAAGGCCTGGATAGTTTCTTAGATACACAGAATATAACTGGATACTAACATTTATAGGTAAAGTTGATCCAGGGAATATCCAATTATTGCCCCTCGGGGGATCAGGGAGGAATTTTTTTTCCCTGCAGGAGCAAATTGGATCATGCTTTGCTGGGTTTTTTTGCCTTCCTTTTGATCAACTGGGGGTATAGGATTATAACTTTTTTTTTTTCTTAATGTTTGAACTGGATGGACTTTTTTTGGCCAGACTAACTATGTAACTATGTAACCACCACTTCAGCAATTGCATGCAAGTGGCTGCAAGACTTCCATTTGGGTTTTAAAAGAAATCTAAACCCATGAACAAATATTTAATATACTGTAGCGTATCAGTCATTAGATATGGTGGCTGCAATCGTTTACTTTCCTCAGGCTGTTTTCCTTTCTCTTCACTTCATACTCCTGTGAATCACATACTTCCTTTTCTAGCGTGGCAATTCTCATGGATTTCACTGTAGCTATAGGCTGCTTTCCTAATTTGGACTGCAAACATGTCTTCATTTCTTCATTTCCAATTTTGGTTGGGTGTGGGGGTTAATTTGTAGTTTACAGAAGATAGCTTGAAGAAAAAAAGTCAACCGGTATTTGTTTTTGAAAAAAAAAATGTAGCCAGTAGCCAACACCACATCTAATGGCCATTAAACTGCAATAAACTATGGCTTTTGTTTTTGGGCTTAGATATCTTTTAAGGTAAATCAGGTGAACTTCCTTATGTTAGCTCAGGTTCACTTAGTAGCTCACCCAAGTATCCATTCTTGGAGACCAAATAACAAAGTTCAAAATAGTGTGACAGTACCTTTGTTTACTTTGACCTTTAGTTAAACTATGGGCCAACATTATTTCTAGTAGCAATACATACAATGAAATGCTGGGGAGGTGGAGGATGCATTACCATTACCAGCAAAAACGTTCATTCAAAGTAAGTGGTTTGTCTGTCACCTTTCTTCAGACTTTATTAGGCTTGTTCCTCTTTCTGTCATACATCCCCACATTTTAAACAATGATCTGGCACACTGTGGAATTTTATCACTGGGAAATCATATACCATATATTTTATTTCTTTGTGTTGTTTGAGAACAATACAAAAATTTCCAGTAATTAAACTGATAATAATCTGCCACCGAGGAGCAGACAGTCTGAGAATAGCTTGTTTGTAGTAGTTCAAAAGAGATGACCTTTGAAAAGCACTTACTGGCTTAGATATTAAACCTTTGCTGGATGTGTAATTTCTCGCATGGCTGCCTGCAAAACATGTTTAGCTATTGCCTCCCCTATGCCTCAGAGTCATCACTCCCATCTGCTGACCTTGGGAGATTACCTGAACAAGTGCTACTACTGTACCAAGGTTCATTCTTATCACACCACAATTCCAAACTCATTAAAACATCATCTGATTGCAAATTTAGTGTGTGGTCTAAAAAACGCATAGTGAGAACAGTAGAATGCCATTCAGCATTTTTATAGCACATTTGATTTGGTAATTAAAGCAACAAGCAGTCAGAATTTTGGTTTCATAAACTATTTAAAAAAAAGTCACCTTCACAAGTCTGCAAACATCTACATGGTATTCCGCTTTACTGATTCTGGGCGGCATAATCAGTATGCTTCTCATTAATTTGAACCCTATGCACACAGTTAAAGCAGAACATCACCCTCTCAATCAACATGGACTAATTTTAATCCTTATGCTGCTAGCATTTGTAAATCGATAGGAAAGTATCATATTTCCTTGTTTAAAAATGTTTTTTTTTTCATTTCTTTAGTTACTTCCTGGTTCCCATGCATAGCAAATTATGTCAATGCAGTCAATGCCTGAGCCAAGGACAGATGGATTCCAGGAAGTAAGTGCTACATGAATCATCTGCCCTTACTGAAGATGGCCACTGCCAGAAATGCCAGGGGGTCTTTTTCAAAATGATTTCTCAGTAAAATAAAGCCTGGAGGCATGGATGAATGGGGGAGATTGCTTTGAATATTAAAAATGAATTAAATAGCATTTTTGGTTTGTGGTGCAGTTCCACCTTAATGACAGTTCAAATACACATTACCTGTTGAAGCTTCCATCCAACCAGGGGCGGACTGACCATTCGAGCAATCAGGCACTGCCCATGGGCCCGGGATCAGTAGGGGGCCCCATGAGATGCTCCTGGTACCTTTCATTGGCTTTTTCATAGGTTTTTTTGGGTGTGAGCGAGGACACAGGGGCCCCATGGTCCCCTATTGCCCCTATTGCCTGGGGGCCCCATGAGTTGTCAGTTCGCCCCTGCTTCCAACCCCTCGATGTGAGTTACATGCCTCAATACCTACCTTTAGCCCAGATCCAATGATGTTGCCTGGTGCCCTAGGCATTGCTATGGCTCAGGCATGCTAAGTGCTTTCCCCATTTGTTCCTTTGGCTGGAACCATACTCCTCTGGGTGGCTGGGGATAGCGTGAGTGCAGCCTGCATCACAGAAATGTATGGAGCGAGTGCTGCACATGGTGAGGATACTGCTGGGATTTTCTGTTTGTGCAAAGGCTGTGAGATGTCAAGCAGGGCCACACAATGAAGGTTTCTCAAATGGAGTTGAGAGAAAATATTTAGGTGTGTGTGTGTGGGGCAGCTTCATTAAAAGTGAAGTTGTCCTTTAAAGTGAACCTATACATTGCTCAAGCAGGACAACAAAACAGGTTCCCTTCAATACACATCTTTCCTAAGGACTTACTCGCCTTCTCTTTGTTCCTCCACTTCTTTATTTAATCACGTAAAGCAAAGAGAAATACTAAGTACTTCTGAGTATGGAAAGCAGCCAATCATTAGGCATCACTGCTGTCACGTGGGTGGGGACAGAATTCCTAGCCTCGTGAGAGTTCTGTCCAGAGCTTACACAGGGTTTTCTCTCTTTGCTCCAGTGGGTGGAGGGAGTGGCAGCAGAATGAAAGGAAGGAACGCGAACACCGCATATAGGGTGACATTTTACGGAACATACTGCATTATTGCATTGTTACACTTCTCACTGTTTTTTCATATACACATTCTTTACCCCTACAGCCTGGTTTCCGCCCACAACACTCCACTGAAAATGCGCACCTAAAACTCACTAATGACCTACTAACTGCTAAAACCAACTGCTATTACTCCATACTCTTAGACTTTTCTGCCGCCTTTGATACAGTTGACCAACTCTACTTCTTTGGCCTCCAAGACTCTGCTCTTTCCTGGCTCATCTCCTACCTATTTCAGCACACCTTCGGAGGTACATGCAATTCTATATCCTCTACTCCTCTTTCTGTTGGGCCCCTCTGTCCTTTGGACCATCCTATTCTCTCTCTAAACACCTTTTTCCTGGTTCAGTTGATAACCTCCCTTGGCCTCAAATACAATCACTGGCTAAATCTTGCTGCCTTAACCTCCACAACATTTCCAGAATTCACTTTCTTAACTAACTGTAGCACAGACTCAATAATTGGTCCCACTGGTAAACCTAGGCCCCGACCCTTTAATGGTACATTGAGCCAGGCACAAGGTATTTTCATCTAGGGGTGTTAAATCTCATTCAGTTCTCAGACAGTGACCAGGCAAAAGTTGTTCTTTTTTTGTTGTTTTATTTGTTTGGTGGAACTGGGACAGGGATTGGGAAAAGCTTTGGGATGCCTGGAACTAGAGAACTTGGCTGAGGACACTATCTTGAAACAGATGAACGACACAAAGCAGAGTTTCTTCCACAAAAAGGGTAGCAACAGTTTTTAGTTCTTCCTCTAAAGCACACCCCTGGCAGCTAGGTCTGGAACAGTCCCTCTATCCCAGTGGTTCTCAACCTTCCTAATGCAGTGACCCTTTAATACAGTTCCTCATGTTGTGGTGACCCCCAACCATAAAATTATTTTCGGTGCTACTTCATAACTGTAATTTTGCTACTATTATGAATCGTAAGGTAAATATCTGATATGTAGGATGTATTTTCATTGTTACAAATTGAACATAATTAAAGCATAGCGATTAATCACAAAAACAATTGTAATTATAAATCATGAAGTGTCGTTTTACTTCCAATACTGCTTCTTTCAATACAGTAGCTGCTTTTAACAGAGTAGCTCCTTTCAACACAGCAGCTGCTTTCTACACAGTAGCTGCTCTTTACACATGTAAAGAGCATGCTCTTTACATGTGTGACTGGTCCACATAAGTACATTTTGGCTCCAACCCTGTCACATACACCTGTATTTGTACAGGGTGTATGTGATGGGGTTGGCGCAATGATGTCATCATGCTGGGTACTTGTATGTGGGCGTATCTGCATTTGGGCGGACCCGCCTAGAGACGGATAGAGGAGTGGTGTCTCGGTTCCTAAGACCATCGGAAATATGTGTTTTCCAGTGGTCTTAGGCGACCCCTGTGAAAGGGTCGTTCGACCCCCAAAGGGGTCGCAATCCACAGTTGCTCTATCCAGAAGGGGTGGACAAGCAACAGTCACTCTCTCAGATCTCTCTGTGGCACACTCATTGTGATCCATGCAGACTGAAGGCCTCCTTCACTTCAGCTGCCTCTGACACAAGATATCCCAGAAAGATCCTCTCCAGATGTTGCTCTGATGTTCCTGCAACTTTAGAGGATAACTCTTCCTCGGTGAGTTAGAGTCATCTGGAACTCCTTTAGGCCTCATCTAAGCCTTAGAAGGTTTGACAGCACTTACAGGCTGGGTCAATCCCCAGCCAGCAAAGGACCATGCTATTCTCTGCTCTCACTCTTATATACCACTCTCAGCTCCCTGCTGGTCACTCTTCTTGACCAGAGATTAACTGAGTCTGTATTTAGGGCCAGTTCAGACTCTGCCCTCTCCTGCTCACTATGTTCCCAAAGAGTTCTGGAAAGATGGGAAGATAGGCAAGCCTGCAGCTGCAGAGTTGGCAAAACACAATTATGTATTCACTGCTAACAGCAGAGCCAAAAAGCTAAATCTGCCTAACTTCTAGCACCTAAACTAGGAGGGTGCTACATAACACCACAAAACAACTTATTCACTCCTTGGTTATCTCCCGCCTTGACTACTGCAACTCCCTTCTGATTGGCCTACCTTTACACAGGCTATCCCTCGTTCAGTCTTTCATGAATAGTGACTCTAGACTTAAACGTTTTACTAACCAATGCATGGCTGCTAACCAAAAGGACATTGGTGTAGGTCTATACCCTCTTTTTGGGATCTCTACTACTTGGTGCTTTAAGTGCATCCTTTGGGAGGGTAGCCTACCCAAGAGTAGAGATATATGATGGCACAAAGTGGGGAGCTAAAAGATGGCTATATTATTTATAAAAAGAAGCCGAGAATCCAATGTTCCCGGGGGGGGGGGGGGGGTTTAATGAGGTTTTATATGTTCTGGGGCCAACACAAATTCCTCCTGTGTGATTGGGTGTTCCATGGCCTCTCGCATGTCTGATGACAGGCATACCCGAAGATTGTAGATAATGAGCTATTTTGTTGAGTTTTTCTTGTGAGGTTGCTTGAGGTCCAGAGGAAGATAGCTTACAGTATACAAGTTTTCATAGTATGCGAGAAAGGTTGTGGCTATCATGTGTGAGGAATGAACTTTCTGACCCTGTTTAGTCTCTATCAATGGGATGTAGGACCGCAGCCTCTTTTTCTTGCTAAGAACTTACTAAGTTTGTTACTAAACTCATACCAAAAAACCCCACTTTTGTTTGCTGAGGTTATGTAGGGATATACCATGCAGACATGTTTGCAAAACATGAAGTTCCACAGCAACCGATTAGGCAAGGGTCTGTTTGTGTACAACTTGTGTGCTAGAATGGGGTGAGTATGTTAATTTTTATTTTATTGGCAATTTAATTTGTATTTTTCATCTAGAGATGGAATTGGGTTTCCATAGTGTACTGCATTAATAATTAGATTAATAAATCAGTTTTAAAATAATCTATCAACTTGGTTTAGGGAAACCAAATAAATCAGTATCCTTTGAAGAGAAGCCAGCCAGGTTTTAAAACAGCAGAGCATTTACACCAACCGTGGCCGGCAGAAGCAGCACTCTTAAATATACTTGTTTTTTTCCTGCAGCTACAAATCTGTAATGTCTCTAGATGTTGATATCCACTTTAATTTTCCTCAGTCAGGGGTGGAGGTGGGGGGAATCATCTATCATCGAGAACATGAATATAAAAGTTAATTACTCCTCTAATCTGAAAAATGTCACAGCTGTCATTATTATGTACTGTCAGTGGCACAACTAATGTTTCACTTTCTAATATTGCTTGGACAGCAGCGAGCACTTGATGGCCATGAACCCAGGAGTAATTAAATCATAACACAAGGACAAAAAAAAACAAAAACAGAAAAAAAATTTGGACAAGTGAACCTCTTTGCTAAAGAAGCATATTTCACATTTTTATTGCCACTTGACAACAGTCCCGACCTTTCAGAAATACACTCCAGCCCCAGTTGACCTGCATGTGAATTAAAGAGGAGCTCCAGTCTCCTGTGTAAAAATTAAAAGTCAGCAGCTACAAAAACTTTCTTTACCAGGAGCAGGGGAGGAGGCCTAAAAGCTGAGCTTCCTCTCCTTTAAGTTAGTCAATGCTGATGCACTTGTAATCTGATTTCAGGCCCCTTTGGCCTTTATAAAATTAAAGGAAAATTTGTTTTAATACTTATTTTAAAATAATTAATCAGCACACCCCTTATGAATACATGCATAGCACGAAACGTGGAGCACACCCCTTATGAATACGTGCTTAGCACGAAACGTGGAGCACACCCCTTATGAATACGTGCTTAGCACGAAACGCATCAAGGAGGAGCCATACGCAGTGATGTCACACCGCCGAGACCACGAGGAGGTCCGGCGGCCATCTTTTGGATTCTCAGATGGTCAGTGTGTTATGTTTTTCTGCTTACTTTATTGAAATAAACGAGTACCATTTAAAAACATACAACACTATGGGCATCCTTCTTTCTGGCTCTATATGAGCCAGCACCATCACACAGCCCATTCTGGAGGACGGCTGAGTGGCAGATGACCCAGGGGAAGTGAGGTTTTATGACCAGACCTGGCTGTACATATCCTTAAGGGGACCTCCGGCTGATATTATACATACAAATGCGTACTCTGATTGCGCATCTGGTGAGTGCGTAATCCTAACATATTCACAGCACACTACCTGGATGGTTACCTTTTGGAGCACTTATTTGAGACCAAGTCGGATCTTCACCATTTATCTGTGGACACTTGTGCAATATTAATTGATACATAGATTCATTAGCACCATTGTGTGCTCACCATTATCACTTTATAAGCACCTTAATTGTGATTATTTGCACTTTATTTGCACTTTGCCACTTATGATTCGTTCAATATTTATTATCATTTTTGTGTAATGTACATTATTGTGACAACTTTGATGTTCTAGCGCTGCACCTACATATTGTGATGAAGATTTTATGCTGATTAAAAATAAAAAAAATCAGTTTTAAACTTTCAAATATAATGACAACACTTACCAAAAACCATTGGCTGCAGACCTCTAGACAGAGCTAACTAAATATTTTAAATATATGTATTTAAAGTGCATTAACAGCCAAATGATGTGTTTCATTCTGTTCAGCAGGAATTGTGATTCACACACCCCTGTCACACTACACAACCAGATATGTGACAACTATTTTTCCTAGTTCAGCATGGCATCTAGCTATATTATCTACCTATTTCCAGTCTGCTCTCTGGGCAATTATTGAGCATCACCGCAGTTCAAAGAGCAAATAGATACCCCAGGAAACTATAGAGCTGAATCAGAAGATTGTGTAGTCATCTCGCTGTCTATGCAGCAATAGGTGAATCTCAAGACTGGTTAAGCAGAACTATAAACACAGATGTCTATAGACTCCTGGCCCCTTTTTGCTAAATCTTGAGAGTCTTATTTTAATTGAAGTCAATCTCTCAGATACAGGGTGATGATATATTAGTGTCTAATAATCTCCAACTTCTCAAAAGTAACATTTTTTTTTATTATTATTATGTTGGGATTGGGAATAAGTCCGCTGCCTCTGCAAATAACCATAGCCTTTCCTCCAGGCTGCCTGCATCACATGCGGTTTGTAATGTCTCCATAGATTCCAGATGACTGGGCTTTGTATGATTCGAGTGACACAAATACCATCTCCATCGTCTGACCATGGAATCAGAATTGTACATGCTGTATTTTAGTCATTACATCTAAAAGCACAGGAGATAAAAGCACCTGGGAAGCTGAAAGCGGGTTGTGTCTGGAACGTGTGCACAGACTGCCTAATCTGATCAGTATCAACAGCTGAGGTCAGGGCTCCTTGCTGTTTAACTAGTTGTGAAAGTGCGGGTTTTAGTTTCTTGTTTCTACTTTGTTCATTCTGGAGTAAGTACCTCTATAAGGCTAGGTTCCCACCTATGTAGTTTGCATTTGACCCGTTTCTGCATTGCGTTTTGTGTTGCATTTTGCACCTGTTTTTGACACGTTTTTCATGCGTTTTGAGTTTTTTTTTCTTGTTGCTAGGCAGATTTCAAATGCAAAACACCTAAAAAATGAGTAGAGAACACGCCAAAAACTCACTACATGCTTTTCTGCAGCGTTTCCATTGAAGTCTATAGATCCAAAAGCGCAACTTTTTGTGTTAAAAAAAGTCCCTGACCCTTTCCAAAAAACGCACCAGGTGAAAACATGGAGATGTCCCATAGTAAATCATGTTAAATGGACTGTAATGCGTTTCTGTGAAACGCTGCAGAAACCGCTTAGGTGTGAACCTTGGGTTAGTCCTCATTGGGCGTATATTCAAAACAAAATGGTGTAGCGCTATCCAAAAAATTCTATAACTTCATCCACATATATGAATCATAATAAACAGTAACTCAGTAATGGTTAAAACAAGTGAAAATATTGAAGCACACATATGTAGTACTACAGAACTAAAGAAACCAAAAAGAAAAAAAGCCACGGACTGACCAGGAAAAATTTTCAGTGTGATATAGTGTACAATGGAAATGTGGATAAAAACCTCCCTTAATATCATAAGGTGTAAATGTGCTCCCAGATGTCTGAAAGTGACATCCAATAATGCCTTATAAAGACTAGTGCAAAATGATACTGAGAAGCAATCGAGAAGAGTGCTGACCGAGGGAAAAGGTCAGTGATAGCAACACAATAGATAGTGAATGGTTGCAAGCCGTCCTAAATGCGGAAAGCTAAAAGTGATAAAAGTGAACTCCCAGATGCCCAAAAGATGGCATCAACATATGTCACCCTAATACCTAAATGCACAAACCAATGTGCAATAACACTATCCATGGGACCAAAAGGGTCCTAAAATATTTCCCATAAATAATAATTAAGTGATACAAAAGTGGACTTCATATACAAGTAAACTACTGGAACAAAAAACGTGCCCCACAAAAATGACCTCCAATCTGATCAATCCCATACGTGGGAGAAAACCATGAATAATATAGGCACCTTGGGGTTTATTTACTAAAGCTGGAGAGTCCAAAATCAGACTCCCTTCTGCATAGAAACCAATCAGCTTCTAACCTCAGCTTGTTCAATGAAGCTTTGGCAATGAAACCTGGAAGCTGATTGGTTTCTATGCAGAAGTGAGTCTGATTTTGCACTCTCCAGCTTTAGTAAATAAACCCCCTTGTGTCTAAGGTGTGCAAATATAATCCCCAAAAACAACCAATCTCAAAAAATACAGTAACAATAGTGACAATGACCACAAATAAAGTCCACGTAAAGAACAAGTCCTATAATTGTGGAACATATGCAGATACTACAGAGCTACTGCATTTGAAGTGTTTTTCAGCAGTAAAAATGCTCTAATGCTAAAAACCGTGGCTATCCAACGCCAATGCAAAAATGCTAAAAATAGTGACAAAACTCTTGTTTTGTGCACAGCACAGCCAATCAAAGCAGTGTGCTGACAGTGAAGCACATGGACACAACCCCATAGTAAATCACTCCCAACACACAGTTAACCCTTTGATAGTCCCTCATGTTAACCCCTTCCTGCCCAGTGCCATTAGTACAGTGTTAGTGTTTTTTCTAGCATTGACCACTGTATTGGTGTCACTGGGGATGTCAGTTCCCCTCACTGTCAGAATGCCCGCCGCAGTCCCGCTATAAGTCACCGATCGCCGCCATTACTAGTAAAAATAAATAAATAAATCCCAGTATATATACCTCTATTTGTAAATGCTATAACTTTCATGTAAACCAATTAATTTACACGTATTGGGATTTTTTTTTTAGCAAAGACGTGTGGCCTAAATTTATGATGAAATTTGATTTTTTAAAATTTTTTTACTTGAAGTTTAATAGAAAAAAATCAAAAATATTGCTTTTTTTATCAAAACTGTCAGTCTTTTTTATATAGCACAAAAAATAAAAACCCACACAGGCAATCAAATACCACCGAAAGAAAGCTCAATTCGTGGGAAAAAAGGACGTAAATTTCATTTGGGTGCAGCATTGCACGACCGTGCAATTGTCAGTTAAACCCTTCGCGCCGGTGTCTTTAAGGGTTTCAGAAGCCCGGAGGTGGGGCGGGGTTTAGGGTCATGTGACCGCCGTGACACGCCGTCATGGCGGTCACATGATCGGGAAAGATCCCAATCGAAAGAGGAGATCGGGACCTTTCCGTGAGTACCGGACATGTGTGCTGGCAGTGTGCAGGGCGCGCGCTCTCAGCACATATGTTCTTTTTTAATAGAACGCAAATGTGCGGCCGCTCGGCGTCTAGGCCCAGACACCGGGAGGCCGCACATTTGCGCGAAGAGGTTAAAGTAACACAGCACCGTAACGCAAAAAATGACCTGGTCAGGAAGGGGGGTAAATCCTCTGGAGGGCAAGTGGTTAAACAATGAAAAAATTACTGCCCCTTTAAAAATGGTACTTTTTGAATTTTTTTTAATTCATGTCCCCATACATAGGTACATAGTTAGTTTGGCTGAAAAAAAGACAAAAGTCCATCCAGTTCAACCATTAAAAAAAGAAAAAAAAATTATAATCCTATATCCACAGTTGATCCGTACCCCTTTTATGGCCAAAAACTTGCATATAAGCCTTCAAAATGGGCACTTTTGAATATACAAGTTCAAGCCCCATAGTCTTGCATGAAGTTCGAAGTTCACTTTCAAACATTCATTAGGTTCGAATGTTCGACCGAGAACTGAACAAGGGGGTGTTTGGCCCATCACTAGTGGTTAGACCTGAGCACTGTCACATGGGAGGAGGACACATGCTCCCCCATCCCGTAAGCACAAGGTATTTTGAGCTAGAAGGCCTGAATGAGCAAAGTGAAAATGCCTTTTTAAGCAAAAAGTACACAGACAAAGGACACACTGCCAGTTACACAAATCATGGAAAATTATTATGCAAAAATAATATGGGTTAAGTCTACATTAGATTTTTTTTACTGCTTATTTTCCTTATGCTGGTTTGTAAAAATAACAAATGCAATTATTCAGAGATTGGAGGAAAGATTTGTAGCATGTAGATGTAGTACATCACTTTGGTAGTTAAATAGTAGTGCAATTTTTTTCGAAGAGGACTGAACAGCAGATCAAAAAGAGGGACAACTGAGGAGAGAAGAGAGACAGTGAGATGGTTACAAAAGAAGTGTGTTACAGGATTATCAGTGATCTGAGTGCGCGGTATGACAAAGATGCAGCCTGCAGTCTCTGTATCAAGAGGAGAACACAAAACATGTGTTGCTCACTTGCAGTCAAAGTTTAATGTGTTAAACCAAAATGGATCACATTATACAGATAATTACTTTCCTTATAGTGGCAGCGCAAGGAAAAATGCATCAATATGTATTAGAGAATTACCATTACTATAGGATGCTAAAGAGAGAAAGGGAATGTTACAATAAACACAAAACTGAACAAAAATAGCATAAACAAAGTATGACTAACCTAAGGAAAGCACAAAACACATGTTGCTCACTTGCATTCTGAGTTTAATGCAAGCTTGTTGGTATTAGTCTCCTGAAGTCACACTACAAATCATTAGAGCTCCCTTTAGCTACAGCCTAGTAATAGCATTACTGGGAGGTTTATTCATTTATTTGCTATAGGTGAAATTCTTAAAACAAGGAACAGTTGTTAGTTATGCCCTGGTGGAAGAGTTCAGCACTATTCCACAAAAGACAAGCTTCAAATTTCCATTTTTTTAAAATCTACATTGTAAAACATTTTTTATTGTGCTGACTATTAAAAAATGTAAATTGTAAGGCAGTTTTCAGGAGGGATCACTAATGTGACGCGACACCCACTCTTTTATTGACACATATGTACCTCAGAAATAGGTGTGAGTAGATTGATTAATGAAATTTATTTTACTGCAAATTTACCAGTTTAATTTATTAAAACAGATTTTCAGCCAAAAATAACAAGACAGAAGTAAGTAGCCTAATAAAAAAAAATAAAGGTAACTTTGCTGCAAAATTCATTTTAAATTCAAGGATTTTCCTTGCAGTGCTTTTCTCTGTCACTAGATGTTTTCAGTCTGATGTTAAGCATCTTTCAACCCACTCTCTGTGAACCCAGGTCACCCTGCACCTGCCCCAGCATGTGATTGGACAGTAAAAGGAGAAGTAGCACAGTGAGGAGTTCATCTGTCACTTTGCTCTCCCCTCCTATCAGCATGTTTCTTGTGAGCATATGAACTGATTAGCTCCTTTTGTATTTTTCCTCTCACACTCCAGCTCTGCTATACAGGGACTGCAAGAAGCTGATACCAGGTCACATTCAAATACCTACACTGCTTGCACTAAAAAAAATAAATTTAATGATGTATTAATGATTACAGAGCTGCCTTGATTTTATGCCCAGAGTGCATCCTTAAGCTGCTTAAAACAGAGCTCCACCCAAAGGGGGAAATTCTGCTTTAAGGACTGGTCCCCCCTCCCTGTGAGAAATTTGCACCTATGGGGAGCGGGTACCAGCAATTGGAATGGAAGTTGTCCTCCACCCCTCCCTCCCTGCCATCTTCTGGGACACGTGACAGGTCCTAGAAGACTACAGGAACATTCACAATATGCAGCACTGCTTGCACATGCATGGTGGGTGAATCCACACGCTATCATAGCGAGGTGCCTACACATAAGATGCCGGCACCGAGGAGAGAGGACGGTCAGTAAACCCGCCTAGTGTGAACCCACCACTGGATCGTAGGACAGGTGAGTAGCTGGGTTTTTTTTCAGATTTGACTGGAGCTCTGCTTTAAGTAAAATTTGCTAAAAAAAATCTATTTTTAATTTTCTTTAATTAAAGAGTGTGAGATCTCCATAGAAGCTGGAAATCTCTGTGGTAGGCACCAGCTTCCAGGTCCCATTCCAAATGGCCGCCCTGCTGCATTGTGAAACATAGTCTGGCTGAAAAAAGACAAAAGTCCATCCAGTTCAACTATTAAAAAAAAAATTTATAATCCTATACTCACAGTTGATCCAGAGGAGGGGAAAAAAACCCAGCAAAGCATGATGCAATTTGCTCCTGCAGGGAAAAAAACCTCCTTCCTGATCCCCTGAGAGGCAATCGGATATTCCCTGGACCAACTTTACCTATAAATGTTAGTATCCAGTTATATTCTGTGTATATAAGAAAGAATCCAGGACTTTTTTAAAGCAATCCACTGAGCTGGCCAGAACCAACTCTTGAGGGAGTCTATTCCACATTTTCACAGCTCTCACTGTGAAGAAACCTTTCCGTGTTTGGACATTAAATCTCTTTACCCCTAGATGTAAAGAGTGCCCCATTTTCCTCTGTGATGACAATGGGGCTCTACACCAAGTTCACTATATGAACCACTGATGTATACATGTATACATACAGGAGGTCATTCATTTGGCATGGTTTCCATTTCTTCATTGAATGCAAAGTGTTCTCTAACTGGATGAGGTGGAGAGGTGACATCACAATCTCCTCCGCATCCAATCAGAAAACACTTTACATTGATAATAAAATGCAAAGTGCTCCCCGAATGGATCCCAAGCTGAACAAATTACCTCCCGTGTTGACTTAGTATCATGGCAGCCACTTGGGACGGGGCTCGGAAGCTCTTGGCAATTACAGTAACCACTAGTGATTTTTGCAGATTCTATGGGGATCCCACAGGTATAGCACATAAATACTTATGCTCACCGGCCACTTTATTAGGTGCACCTTGCAAGTACCGGGTTGGATCCCCTTTTTTCTTCAGAACTGCCTTAATTCTTTGTGGCATAGATTCTACAAGGTGTTGGAAACATTCCTCAAAAATTTTGGTCCATATTGACATGATCGCATCATGCAGTTGCTGCAGATTTGTCAGCTGCACATCCATGATGTGAATCTCCCATTCTACCACATCCCAAAGATCTACTGGATTGAGATCTGGTGACTGTGGAGGCTTTGTGACATGGTGCATTATACTGCTGGAAGTAGCCATCAGAAGATGGGTACACTGTAGTCATAAAGGGATGGACATAGTCAGCAACAATACTCAAGTAGGCTGTGCTGTTTAAATGGTGCTCATTTGGTACTAAGGGGCCCAAAATGTGCCAAGAAAATATCCCTCACACCATTACATCACCATCACCAGCCTGAACCGTTCATACAAAACAGGATGGATCCATGCTTTCATGTTGTTTACACCAAATTCTGACCCTACCATCTGAATGTCGCAGCTGAAATCGAGACTCATCAGAACAGGCAAAGTTTTTCCAATCTTCTATTGTTCAATTTTGGTGAGCCTGTGTGAATTGTAACTTCTATCTCCTGTTCTTAGCTGACAGGAGTGGCACCCCAGTGTGGTCTTCTGCTGCTATACCCATCTGCTTCAAGGTTCGATGTGTTGTGCTTTCAGAGGTGGTATTCTGCGTACCTTGGTTGTAATGAGTAGTTATTTGAGTTACAATTGCCTTTCTACCATCTCGAACCAGTCTGCCCATTCTCCTCTGACCTCTGACATCAACAGGGCATTTTTGTCCACACAACTGAAGCTACCTGGATATTTTCTTTTTTTCTGACCTTTCTCTGTAAACCCTTCAGATGGTTATGAAAATCCCAGCAGATCAGCAGTTGTTTAAATACTCAGACCAGCTGTCTGGCATCAATAACCATGCCTTGTTCAAAGTCACTTAAATCCCCTTTCTTCCCCATTCTGATGCTCGGTATGAACTTCAGCAAGTCGTCTTCATCACATCTAGATGCCTAAATGCATTGAGTTTCTGCCATGTGATTGGCTGATTAGCAATTTGTGTTACAAAGTAATTGAACAGGTGTACCTAATAAAGAGGCTGGTGAGTGTATATTGGTCCAAGCTGAATCAATGTAACTATGCAAGCTTTAATTTCATCTTCCCCAATGACTTCATTGCATTATGCCAAAATTGCTACATTTGTTGAAATATCCTGATTTCAGGGAAAGAAACTAACTGTCTGTGTTTCTCATCACTACACAGGAGTTCAAAGGGGCAGGTTTCAAACTCACAACTCATCCAGTTAAAGTGTTTAATATACTCCATCAGTGTTTGATGTTTTATGGTGGACTTTTATACCAATTCTCCTTGAAGTTCCTTGTTGGGGTAAATCAGGCTAGGACTTTCCCTGGATCAGCTGTGGATATAGGGTTCTGTAAATGCAGAGTTTCTATTTATTTATTCATTTTTTCTTTTTGTTGGTTGAACCTAATGGACTTTTGTCTTTTTTTTAACCCGACCAACGAAGTAAACTATTTAAACTGTAAGCTCTGAATGGTTTGCTGCTTTGTTAATGTTTCCAGTAAACTGTTTCATGCTGATTTCTCAAACATTTTCAAGATTTATACAAACTATCAACAGTTGAAGGTCTCCTGGGGAAAAGGTAAATAATGGGCTGTTTTTCTGAGAGAAATGCATCTGCATGTGCAGCTCCAGCTGACATTTTGCATTTAGCAGATGTTAATGTGTTTTTCTCTTTAGTCAGTGATGGGGCATCATGATGCAAATACACCTTCCGAGCTATTTCTGCTGCCATGATAAACATCTTTCCTTTGATTAGAAAAGGTCAAGGTCATAGCTCTTCATGCTCAAAGGACTTTCATTTTTAAAGCCGACTATGAGATATTTGCTTGAAGATGTAATATCTGAAAGTCACCTGCTGAGTTCTTGGTTAGCCCCAGTTGCAATAAACACAGCTCTGTCTGCTTAATGGCATTTAAAACCCATCCAGGGCAAAACTGGATATCCCCAAGCTTTCTCCCATCCACCCATTCCCACTGAAAAAAAAAAGCCTTTCCTAAACTGTTTTTACTGACCTTAATCTGCTGTCTCAAGACTAGGCCTATTGTTGACTGGTCTTGTCATCACATCTCATTGTAATGTTGCCCCATTGCTGGTGTTCATGGGACCCTGTGAGGTACCAGCCAGTAGACACAATGGGAACTGTCCAAATTAGCAGGCACTAGCATTAACTTCCAAAGATGGACCTTTCCTTTAAAGCTGAACTCCAGAAGCTGAACAAGAAGATTTAGGATCTGTTGTCATGTGTCCAGGGATTTAGGTAAAATATTTGGGACAGGCTTATGACCTGACTTTCCGTTTTTCTTTTTGTGTTGAGTCACCTTACTGCCCCCACCCTGTAATTGGGCAATGATTAAGCCACTGAGGCCTATCCATTTGTCACTCTGCTGTCTCCTTCTATCAGCATGTTCCTTCTAAGTACATGTTCATGCAGCACACCAGATCGGCTTTCAGTTCTTTCTCTCCCCTTTCACAACCTGAGCGCTGCAGTACAGGGGGTTATAAAAGGCTAATACCAAGTCAAGATGCTTATAGTTTGCATTTGAAACAGAAATTAAATTAATACAGCACAAACTGCATTACTTGGTGTTTTTTTCCCTACATGCTAGGAGATTGACATGTAATTGCCTGCTGAAACAGCAATTATTATTATTATACAGGATTTATATAGTGCCAACAGTTTGCTCAGCACTTTACAATATAAAGGGAGAAAAGACAGCAACGATACAGTTAGGAGAGCCCTGCACCTTGGAGCTTACAATCTAAGGGTAGTACTGCCATTTATTTGTAAGTAACAGGTACAATTTCTTGTTAATTTTTGGCCAAGAATTATACCCCTGTGTCATGGGTTGCAAGATTGCCGCCACCAACATGCGACAATCCCACGACCGCTGCCACCAATATGTCACGATCGTGGCGTCAGACCCCAGACCTTCTCACCAAACTTGTGACCGAAGGACTGACTGATCAAAACCGCGATGTGATGTGCGTAACAATGCCACACCCAGCTGCACCCTGCACAACGATTTTCCAGCTAATTGGACACAATCTATGTACTGGCAGTCTGGGAGCGATTGTTACTGGGTCAGGTTAATTACGCAATTAACCCCTTCACACTGCCACCACCTCCTTTTGGTTCAGAGAAAGAGGAAACTAGCAATATCACTATAACACAATAATAATTGAAATAATCGTCCGCATAACCCGGTCATTGACACAGGCCGGTTATACAGAGAGTTAAACCAACAGTAGAATCTCTTTAAAGGCAGGGATTCGTAACTTGCAATTAAGAGTTATAGAAACAGTTCAACACTTTCAGAAGAAAGATTTATTACTAAAATGGTCAAACAGGTGCAGTAAAATATTTACAGAGAAGATGTAACTAAGATATATACAGTGTGGCAAAAAAGTATTTAGTCACCCACCAATTGTGCAAGTTCTCCCACTTAAAAAGATGAGAGAGGCCTGTAATTGGCATCATAGGTAGACCTCAACTATGAGAGACCAAATGAGAAAAAAATCCAGACAATCACATTGGCTGATTTGGAAAGAATTTATTTGCAAATTATTGTGGAAAATAAGTATTTGGTCAATATCAAAGGTTCATCTCAATACTTTGTTATATATCCTTTGTTGGCAATGACAGAGGTCAAACTTTTCCTGTAAGTATTCACAAGGTTGGTACACACTGTTGCTGGTATGTTGGCCCATTCCTCCATGCAGATCTCCTCTAGAGCAGTGATGTTTTGGGGCTGTCGCTGGGCAACAAGGACTTTCAACTCCCTCCAAAGGTTTTCTATGGGGTTGAGATCTGGAGACTGGCTAGGCCACTCCAGGACCTTGAAATGCTTCTTACAAAGCCACTCCTTTGTTGCCCGGGCGGTATGTTTGGGATCATTGTCATGTTGGAAGACCCAGCCACGTTTCATCTTCAATGCCCTTGCTGATGGAAGGAGGTTTTCACTCAAAATCTCACAATACATGGCCCCATTCATTCTGTCCTGTACATGGATCAGTCGTCCTGGTCCCTTTGTGGAGAAACAGTCCCAAAGCATGATGTTGCCACCCCCATGCTTCACAGTAGGTATGGTGTTCTTTGGATGCAACTCAGCATTCTCTCTCCTCCAAACACGACGAGTTGTGTTTCTATCAAACAGTTCTATTTTGGTTTTATCTGACCATATGATATTCTTCCAATCCTCTTCTGGATCATCCAAATGCTCTCTAGCAAACTTCAGACGGGCCCGGACATGTACTGGCTTAAGCAGGGGGACACGTCTGTCACTGCAGGATCTGAGTCCCTGGTGGCGTATTGTGTTACTGATGGTAGCCTTTGTTACGTTGGTCCCAGCTCTCTGCAGTTCATTCACTAGGTCCCCCCGTGTGGACCTGGGATTTTTGCTCACTGTTCTTGTGATCATTTTGACCCCACGGGGTGAGATCTTGCGTGGAGCCCCAGATCGAGGGAGATTATCAGTGATCTTGTATGTCTTCCATTTTCTAATTATTGCTCCCACAGTTGATTTGTTCACACCAAGCTGCTTGCCTATTGCAGATTCAGTCTTCCCAGCCTGGTGCAGGTCTACAATTTTGTTTCTGGTGTCCTTCAACAGCTCTTTGGTCTTCACCATAGTGGAGTTTGGAGTGTGACTGTTTGAGGTTGTGGACAGGTGTCTTTTATACTGATAACAAGTTCAAACAGGTGCCATTGATACAAGTAATGAGTGCAGGACAGAGGAGCCTCTTAAAGAAGACGGTACAGGTCTGTGAGAGCCAGAAATCTTGCTTGTTTGTAGGTGACCAAATACTTATTTTCCACCATAATTTGCAAATAAATTCTTTCCAAATCAGCCAATGTGATTGTCTGGATTTTTTTTCTCATTTTGTCTCTCATAGTTGAGGTCTACCTATGATGCCAATTACAGGCCTCTCTCATCTTTTTAAGTGGGAGAACTTGTACAATTGGTGGCTGACTAAATACTTTTTTGCCCCACTGTATATATAAATATACAGAGCAATACAGCACAGTAACTGATAACAGAAGGAAGTTTAGGTAAGTAAGTACTTGCCAAATAAATGTCTGGGGTTGTCAGGGCTCCGGGTATGACCAGAGGGGTGTGGACTGACACAGGGAAACACAGGTTTCAGATATGGTATAAACAATATAATTTATTAAGACTAACAATACAAAACGCAGTGCAAATCTAAACATAAACACAGTGCAAACAAACCAAACCACCCACCGATAACAATACATACAATACAAAGAGTAGTCAGGCAGGCCGGGTCAGTAGCAAACGGGCAAACGGAGTACAAGGAACAGGCGGGAGAGTGGTCGGGGTCACAAGCTGGGTTCAGTAACTCATGGGCAGCGCGGTACAGAGGGTCAGGCAGAGAATGGTCAGGGTCACAAGCCAGGGATCAAGCAGGAGAAGTCAGCAGAGGTCAGGATCAGGCAGGGTCGGCAACAAGTCAGACAGGAACAGGAATACAGGATACAAGGTACAGGGGCCCATGAAAAAACACACCAAGGCCCTGACTGTGAGTCTGGCCATTCCTTAAATACAACCCCTGCAATCAGCTTCAGGTGTTTGGCTGATTGCAGGGGTGAGTCTCTGATTGCTGAGAGCACCCGCTGGCCAGCCCTGGTACTGCATCCCACAAGGCAGGTGAGTCCCACCATTATTGGCAAGTCCATTCCTGACAGGTGTTAAGCAGTTTCAATTCTGATGAGCTCAAAAGGATTTCTGGTCTTGCACTCAGTTGCGATGGTACAACAAGACTCTCGGTCAGCTCGATGGTACAGAGCCAACGTCCTCACTTGTCTGACTGCCCACACAAGAACTAACAGTTTCTTTTCTACCCAAAAATCAATTGGTATCTTCTTACAACAGCAAGCTTATTGCCTTATTTGGGAAAAGGATGCCATAGAAAGCCCCTTAGCAAGGTACACTGAACGCATTCTTGAGGGAGGGGGGAAATCGGAGGAGGGAGCCTGATTTGGAGTTTGAGAAAAATACCAAAATGCAGAAGTTTAGGAGCAAAATGAAGGACCGCGCCCCTCTCTGTGTGCATGATTGTGACACCCTGCACTCCTTAAAGTGGTTGTAAACCCTTACTGGTACCCAGTGACATGACTAGTCTTCCCTACATCTGTTCAAAATCCAGAATTTATAAAGCTTGTCTGAACTTTAAGAAAACAGGATGGAGAGCTGAAAGTACATACTGCAGAGTTGATTGGAGGGAAGGGGCACACCCCTTCAGAAAGCACACAAGAACAGAACTGAGGCTGTCAATCACAGACTGTGCCCACTCCTGTCACCTTTTTTTTTCTTGGTGTCAGGAAAACGTGTCAGAAGTGACTCATGCAGAAAGGAATGAAGCAGCAGACAGAAATGACACTTAGTGCTCTGGATTGAGACGCATGCACACTGTAAAGAGAGATATACTTTGTTCATATTGCACGTCTGAGGTTTACAACCACTTTAAACATTACCCACACATACGTCACTCTAGCTTATCCCCAATGGGCTAACAGGTCCATTGCTGGGGTCCTCACAGGACTGGAGATGGGTTTGTATTCTGCTTCAGGCCAACATGTTCTTGCATGCTTTTACTACATGTAATGCCAAAGTTATTATGGAGTGTTAGTGCCCTGTCCTAGTCCTTACTGGGTCATTACTGAGAGTACAATATTCAATGTGGGTGTTTCATAAAGAATCACAAATTCTCCCCAGCAATCATCAAGCTTGTTTTAGATGCAGAGGATTTTGTTTCATTTTGATATAGCATAAACATTAGTGTACATCAGGGAAAATGTTTATGACCAGTTTTGGTGTCTGTGTCTTGTAAAGAATACAGATATCTCCTGGAAATTACAGTATGTGGCAAAGTAATTAAGATTCTTGAAATGGTTCACTACAGGACAAGGATTTTATTCTCATTATACTCATTGTTCTTTTTCCCGCAAACCATTAATGTTAACTTTAACGTTTTCCCAGAATTATCAGATTTGTTATACGTTCCTTTGTTTTCCAAAAATATTTCTCTTCCAGTTCATAAGGCAATTTGTCATTGGAAAGACAAGAGCATTACTTGCATCTAAACTGGTCCCATAACATAACCATGTAAACATTCAGTATGGCTGCGTTTAGAAAAAATAGAATTCTGTGCATCCAGAACCCAATCCCAACCTTTAAACACGGCTATACTGGTTTAAATGTGGCTAAACCAGCTTTAGAGCAGGAACTTCTAAATACAAGACAAAGTGACCTGGAAAGCATAAAAGCTTCATACTTTCCAGAGAGCGTCTCCTGTATTTAGAAAAGCCAATAGCACGTTTGCAAGTTTGGAGTAGCGCATAAGTCTCTGCACGCAAGTATCTCTCAGTTGTGCATATATTGGCATACTGTGTATTTCAGCCTGTCTTTATTGGGACAGGTTGTTGGCAGTGAACTGTACAATGCACCTGTTACTCCCGGGAAGAGAACTATGCCCAAATGTACCCTGCATGGTCCTCTTGTGGCTGTGTGCACGAAGCCTCATTTTTGAAAAAGTGACAGTTATTTGTAGCTGAAGTCAGATCTAAAAAATTACAGTCATGCGATGAAAACAAAGATCCTTAAAGTATAAGTTCACTTTTACAATAAATAAATAAATAAATGCCCATTTTTTTGCAGGTAAAAAAATGTGCATTTACTATTTTTTTTTTTTTGGAGCCTGGAAAGCATTGCACCAGTGATGAGCAGATTTGATTTTACATTCTTGCACATCACATGGACTTTATAAATTGTATAATTTTAAATTTATAATGTTTTTTTGAATGATTTTAGTTTGAACAATGATAATAATGATCATTTTCACCTTCATTCAAGGGTTAATCCTGCTGGTTAAAAACACAAAAAAATATATACACCATTGGGACTAAAAGAAACTTGCTGGTAAGATATTCCCATGCTATATGAATAAAAGATAAAATATTACATAATTTATAGAGCCATTACTATCCATAATAAAACATTTGTTTAGCTTCTCTGATCCAAACAGCTGCAGCTGCCCACAATGCAGAAAAAATGATTGGAAATATCTAAAATGGAAATTTCCAAGGTATGGATTGGTCACTATGACATGCTGAGGTTTTGGTGTATTGTTCTTCATAATGATATAGGCCTTGATAGTGATAACAGTCTATTCTTTGTTCTTTATAATTACCTGTTAAAACTATTCCCCTTTGATGTATTTGTGAATTTATAAATATGTATAACCTGCAGGACAAATGGTAATGCTCTCAGTACAGAGGTGTTCAAAAATAAACTATTTTCAGTAAATGTGTGGGTTACTGTAGCACTGAATAACCCTAGACAGTGTCATTTGCTATTGTGCAGTATTGTAAAGTGTATCTAACCTTAAAATTAAATATTATTCTACACTTCATTAGTTCCACTCTCATCATTGTGTTCATCCAAATGACTGTAAAGTGATCAGGTAGCTTTAGATCACTTTTACTGAACAGCCAGTAAAATGATACCAAGCTCAAGGCTGCACCTGCAGGCATGAACTTGTTATAACCACTTGCTGTCTGGTCATTTTTCTACAGCAAGAGGTTAAAGGACAATTGCACTTGCAAATAAGCTAAATAAATATCAGGTGAATCAACATGAAAGGTGTGCAAAGTCTTACAGTTCATTTAAAAAACAGCCATGAGTAAAAAATATGTCCCCTGTCAGCATGCTGTAGAAAAGAACCTAATCAAACAAACTGCAAGACTTTGTACACCTCTTGTGTTGATGCCCCTAGAATGTATTTAGCTGTTCTAAACTGAACATTCAGTTGGTGGTGCTCCTTCCTTCACAGCAACTGCCTAATCAAACTACCTCCCCCCACCCCATCTGTCTGCATAAAAGAGTTCTCTAACAGCTTAAAAATAGTAGATTTGCTCATACCTTATCAAACGTGTGGATGTTTGGTGCTAAAAGCTTAGTAGAATTTTCTCAACCTCATAAGTGAGAGCCTTGATTAAACACAAAGGTGTCAGTGTTTTCATCTAGCACTCCTAATGAAGAACTAAACTTTTCTTTATGCACAATGCCAACAGTATTTTTACTCTTCCGTATGCCGGATTTAATACCTAGTATGTTTTCATCCCTTGTGGCTTTTTTAAAACTGTACTGAAGACATTATTAAATGCAACGTATTTCTTCTACCAATTCAGGAAAGTTAATGTGTTCACTAGTATGACTAAGATGAACTGTGAGTGGGAGCTGATTAACCTGCCAAACACATGAAGAGCATGCATGGTTTATCTAAATATTGCTATGCGGGTTTTTCAGCCTGGAATGCTAAGATTACAGGCCCACCATCGCCCACTTAGCCGATCTTTAGGTTCTTCAACCCTTTCGTGATCTTCATGTCAGGCCAAATTAAACACCATCAATATGTGTTTGTTAACTTGACTATAACTCTAAGACTAATTTGACAACCTAAATCATTTTTATTTTTGAAGACATATAAAGCTTTTACTTTGCATGCTGTTATAATAAATTTCCTGCCTATATATGTTGTGCTTACCCCCGAAGGAGCCGCTGTTTCTTGGGACCCTGTTCCCATGCCCATGACTTTGCAAACAGCACCACATACTTTGACGCACCTGGCTAGGTGGGGAACATTTTTTGAAGATGTATATGCAGTACCCCAATGGCAAAAAAAATATGACACAGCAGCAATAGTACAGCAAACAGTTAAACCATAGCAAGGAATATATTGCAAATAAGAGAACAGTAGAAAGAAATATACTGTAAAGCAAACATTCAATTGGTGTGGCAAACAACTCCTCCTAAACACTATACTGGGGCAATCCTAACTTGGGAGAATTACGCTACCCTTACAGTTAATAACCTGTAATGTACTCCCTTTTGCTGGCCAGCTCATTGGGGCCCAACTCTTATGTTGGAGCTCTCAGGATAAAGTCCCTATAAGCACTGATGATGGCACTGGCTCTGGTCCCTTTAAGCACTGATTGTGGCACTCGCTCTGTGATATTCACAGGCAACACTGTCCCTTTTTTGTCAAAGAGTAATGTGGATTTGGCCAGTGGCCTCTCACCAACCTCCTGTGTTAGCAGGCGGTCTCCCTCTGTATTCTGGGTGAAACACAGCCCATCTATATCTGCAGTGTCCTTCCCTGTGCATCAAGCTCTATCAGCATCTGTGGTACTCTCCGATGTCCCAGAATGTCTGTCGTTGTGCCTCTCTTCCTCTCAGGTACAAACATGGGCAGTCTGCTAGCAGCCCGATGTGCAACAGGAAAAAAACAACTCTCCCCTGTTTCCCCAGGGCCTTGTGTATCTGTAGTCAAACCAGCTCAGTCTATGTAAGGCCTCATGTACACGGGACACTTCTGAACGATGGAAACTGACTGCTGGAAAACGTAGGTTAAAAAACGTCTGTTTAGCCACGTTTGCATAACTCGTTTATGTGCGTTTGCATTTAGAAACTCTTTTTTTTTTTTTTTACAAAAAAAAACGTTTATTGAGAAAGTGCATAATAATACAAAAGAAATGCGAATGATGGTCATATACAACATTTGGCAATGCATACCGGGAAAAAGTAGGAATATTCTTACAAAGAACCACATATAGAACATGGTTGTGCCAGTCCACGACGGGGTAAGTCTGTAATACTCAGGCAGTATAGTAGTGTGCATGGGAATGTTATCGCATCGGACCTCCTTAGTATGTAATTCTCATTGCAGCGCCGCAGAAGGAGGCAGGGTAGATGCAGCACAACCGTTGAGGACGAAGCTAGTGTTTTACTAGAGTGATGGTGCCTGTAAGTAAGCTTAGATCGTCGTGAGGGTCGCTAATGTAAATAGGATAAGTATGACAATGGCATGCCTAATGTTCTCTAAAGAGGAACCCAGTGGTTGACTGGGCGTGTAACAGGAAGATAAGACGAAAGAAAAGGAGAACAAGAAAAGAGAGAGAGAGAAGAGGAAAAAAAAAAAAAAAGGGGGGGAAGGGGGGGGGGGGACGAACTGGGTTCGTATTGTCGTCAACACCAAGGGTCTTCTATGGGTGGATTCGAGCATAAGTCTATTAACCGGAGCATGTAGGTGGGGATAGAGCCCTGAAGGTGAGGAAGTCGCCTACCGAATGATCTAAAGTGTGGAGTAACATACAATGGAGGTTAGTATTCAATCAGGCGTGTTGGTTGGATGGTCCATAAAGGACCGGTACGTAGGAGTGGTTTTAAAGTGAGTCCAGCAGGCCCAAGTATGGGAGAATTTAGTGGGGGAATCGAGTGCAGTCGCAATCAGTTCTTCCATTTCCGCAATTTTACCCACACGGATCAGCCAATCGCGTATGGAGGGAGGGCGGGTGGAGCCCCAAAGAGTGGGAAGACAGAGTCTGGCTGCGTTGACCATATGCATGGCTAAAGATTTGAGGTATTGTCCCCTGGGTAGGGAGGAGTGATGGAGAAGAAACTGCTCTGGAGAGAAAGGTAGGGACAAGGTGGTCACAGACACTACAAGCCTGTGGACCTCCTGCCAAAATGGTTGGATACTGGGACAAGACCACCAAATGTGGAGAAAGGACCCATCTGAAGTTCCACATCTCCAACAGCTGTTGGGGACGGAAGGGTTGAAACGAGAGATTCTCGACGGGGTTCGGTACCATCTCGAAGCCAGTTTATAACCGTTTTCCTGAGTCGAGACATTGAGGGAGCATTTATGAGTATGCATGAATATTAGGTCCCAATCGGCGTCCGCCAAGCTGTTTCCCAGGTCTCTGTTCCAAGCACGGCAGGAGGGTAAAGAATCATAATCCCTACTCTCAACAAGGAGAGGGTAAATCTCAGAGATCAAATGTTTGCGCGGTTCAGCTCTAGAGCATAGGGATTAAAAAAGGAGTGAGGGGACGAGTCCAGTTATGGAACAGTTTGTGTGAGAGCAAGAAGTGTCTTATCTGCAGATAGGCCCAGAAAGGAAAATCTCGGCTATCTAGGCTATCAAGCAGTTCGCGGAACGATTTTACTTTGCCATCGCGGATAAAGTGTTTAACCAAAATCTGGTCATGTGGCCAATGCTCAGATAGGAACGACTTGTGCATGCCTGGGGGGAAGTCAGGATTGAGACGAATAGAGGTTAAGGGGTTCGGTGACTCAGAGATAGATGCCGTTTTACAGTTCAGGCGGAGAATATTTAAACTGGGCCCCACTAAAGGGTGGGTGAGGAGCTCTTGAGGTGTATGCTTTGGCAGGAACCATGGAATCGATGCCAGGGGTGAGGGTGAGAAGGCATTTTCTAGGCGGACCCAATCTTTAGAGGTAGAATGAACATGCCAGTCCACTATGCGTGTAAGGTGGCATGCCCAGTAGTACCGGTGAAGGTCAGGGAGCCCAATTCCACCTCTAAGTTTAGGGAGAGTCAGTTGGGAAAAAGCAATACGCGGACGCTTATGGTTCCATAGGAATTGTGAGCAGATGTTTTTACAAGATGTAAAAAAAGCAACAGGTATGTGGATTGGCAGCGTTTGAAAAAGATAGAGGAGGCGTGGGAGTATGTTCATTTTGATTATTGCTGCCCTTCCAAACCAAGAGAAACAAGGACGATGCCATTTATGGAGGTCCTCTTGGAGAGAACGGAGAGCGGGAAGGAAGTTTTTTGCGTAGAGGTCATCGAGGTTGCGGGTAAGTTGTACACCGAGATATGAAAGGGAATCCTTTTCCCAACGAAACGGGAAATGAGATTCACAGAAAGAGACGAATTCTGGGGGCAGGGATATGTTAAGGGCGAAAGATTTGGAGAAGTTGATTTTAAAGTTAGACAAGAATCGAAAGAGGGCAAAATCTTTTAACAGATTAGGCAAAGTGGTGTGCGGATCAGCAAGGAAGAGAAGGATGTCGTCCGCGTAAGCAGCGAGCTTGTATTCCTTGTCCAATACCCTGACCCCTTTGATGTTGGGGTTTGAGCGGATTTTGCGTAATAGGGGCTCAAGGGATAGGACAAACAAGAGTGGGGAAAGGGGGCAACCCTGACGTGTTCCGTTTCCTAAATAAAAAGAGTTTGACAGGTGTCCATTGACCCGGACTCGAGCGGTGGGGCCTGTGTACAGGGTCATGATGAAGTTGAGCATCTTCTCACCCAAACCCAGTGACACCAGAGACGCTTGCAGATAGTCCCATGCAATTCTATCAAAGGCCTTCTCTGCATCCAGGGAAAGGAAAAAAACGGAAGTGTTAGATTTGCACAGCCAATGGTGAAGGTTAAGGGCCTTAATGGTATTGTCCCTTGCTTCCCTTCCCGGTATGAATCCAACCTGATCTAAATTGATCAAGGAGGGAAGCAGGGGGAGAAGTCTATTAGCCAGGATCTTCGCAAATAACTTAACGTCCACGTTCAGCAGGGAGATGGGTCTGTAGTTGGATACCTGCGTGTTATCTTTATCACCCTTGGGGATAACCGTTATGTGGGTCTCCAAAAGACGATGTTGAGGTAGGGGGGATTTGGAGAAAGTATTAAACGCCAAAAAAAAGGGGGTACCTAAGATATCCAAGAAGGATTTATAATAGGCTGCGGAGAAGCCGTCGGGACCCAGACTCTTACCAGGTTTTGTCTGCTTCAAAGCACACTGCAGCTCATTCAGGGTCAGATCCGCTTCCAGAGAGTTGGCCAAGTCTTCTGAGAGAGCCGACGGATCGTGGAGCTGGAGAAATTCAGAAATCAAAGAGGCCCTGGATTCGTCAGTGTGCGGAGGTGGGCGTTCAGGAGGAAGGTTGTATAAGGATCTATAAAAGTGTTCAAAATGGGCAGCAATATCAGGATTAGATGTGGCCATGGTGCCATCGGGACCTCTAATTTTATGTACCGTCATACTGGATCGTTTCTCGCGGAGAGCTCTGGCAAGGAACTTTCCGCTCTTGTTAGCAAATTCATAGTATAATTTTTGAGAGAGAATGAACCGTTTCTTAACCACCTTCCCCAATTCTGTAAGAAGCTGTGAACGTGTACACGTAAGTTCGGATAGGGTCGACGCAGCCAGAGACCGCTTATGTGCCCTCTCTAAAGAATGGATCTTATCTGTGAGGCGTCTCAAACGCTCTTGTCTATCTCTTTTACGCTTCGACGCAGCTGCTATGAGGACGCCCCGAATGACACACTTATGAGCCTCCCACTGCGTGAGTGGGGAGGTATCAGGGGAGCAATTGAAGGAAAAGTATTCAACCAGATTGGTGCGGATCTCTTGTTCGATTGCAGAGTCTGCAAGAAGGGAGGCGTCTAGGCGCCAATATTTCGAGCGTGTGTAGGTATCTGGGAACCGTAAAGTCATGGTAATGGGATGGTGATCGGAAAGAACCATTGGTTCTATAGAAGCGGCATGGAGTAGCGGGAGATCTGATTGCGACAGAAAAAGATAATCTATCCTGGAGTACTTATTATGTGGTGCGGAATAAAATGTGTAATCTTTCACCGTGGGGTAGAGAGTTCTCCTGGAGTCGTGCAGTTGTAAGTGTTGTAATTGTATGTTTATTTGTTTGAGGGCCTTAAACGGTAAAAAGGAGCTTCCGGAGGAGGAGTCTAGCAGAGGATTTAGTGGGACATTAAAATCGCCCCCTAAGATCAGAACACCTGAATGGAAAGCAGCTAGGGTGGCAGTTATTGAGCGCGTGAAAGAGACCTGCTTGGTATTAGGGGCGTACACATTAGCAAATGTGACGGGTCTATTGGCGAATGAACCCTTTATGAATAAGTACCTGCCTTCAGGATCAGCAAGGGAGTCTGACATAGTAAAAGGAAGATGTCTAGCGAGTAAAATAGCTACCCCTTTCGACTTGGCCAGAGGGTTAGTGGCATGGTGGACTATGGGAAAGTGGAAATTAAAAAGCTTGGGAATAGAGTCCTGACGAAAGTGCCTCTCTTGAAGGAAGACGACATCTGCCTTTTGTTTATGCAGATAGGAGAGCAACATGGAGCGCTTTTCGGGTGTGTTCAGACCCTTGGTGTTGAGTGAGAGGATTTTCAGGGACCTTGGTCTCAAGACTGAGGTGGGGGATGGCATGTTTACCGATCAGTATTGCGAGTGTCCAAAGATGCAGCGCCCCGGGGGGGGTGAAGGGAGAGAAAAAAAAAAAAAAAAGGGGAACCGAGAAGATAGTAAGAGTAAACGGCTAGAGGAAGAGACCTGCTATTCCACGTGAGAGAGGAAGAGCAACCAGAAAAGACAGAAAGAGAAAAGAAGAGGGGAGGAGCACGTAGAAGAGAAGGAGACGAACAGTATGAGGCAAGTAAAGAGAAAAGGGAGAGTCGAGATAGTGAAGATAGCCGTAAAAATATTCAGTAAGAGCTCGCAGAGCCTACTGTGTTGGGAACGAGGTAGACGACGAAACGAGAATAGAACCACCGCCGGCCGGAAACCACCGTGAGATGTGTAAAAATTTGTTTATAAGAGCGGAATTTGAAGAGGGAGGAGTCTACAGAGACCCATATTGCAGAATAAGCTCGGGGTACGATATGTACCCCAGCCCTCGCTGTAGAGTAGCAGGGCACATAAGAGGAAAAAAAAATAATAAATTTGGCGTCGAATACAGCTGCATGGGTAGGGGCGGGGGTACAGTATGAGTGGGTTAAAGCCAATCTGAGGCTACCCTAATCATAAATGTACCTAGAGCGTCAGGGTTTAGAGGCCACAACTACTTGAGAGCCACCAGGTAATTTTGAGACATTTGGCAGGCAAGTAAGGGGGAAAAGGCAATATGCGGAAATGTAGGAGGCCGTATGAGTAGTACAAGCAACCCCTTACATGAAACATAGTATCAACAGGACAACATGTGCAATAACAGTTAAATCAATGCAAAAACAGAAAAAACAGCGTTGAGTCCCAAGCATCCTGCAAAAATGTCTGGGCTACCCCAGGATCAGCGCCAATCAGTATATCTCATAGAATAGAAAGGCTAAGTGTCAAGAAACAAAACAAAAAAAAAAACAAAAAACCCCCATCTGTGGCATCCCCCTATAAATCCCAGCTTCCTCCCCGTACCCAACCCCCCTCCCTCCCAGGCCCCCAGCACAATCCCAAATGCATCATATACTGTACTAAGTCTGTCAGGGTCTCCTTCGAGGACACCGATTAAGCAGAACGTGTCGGGACGGGCAGCAGAGAAGCAGAGGTCATCTGGATACTGCCACGGAGAAACAGGTCTTCTTCCAATATAGCGGGAGGAGGCTCTGGGGGAACAAAAAGGACAGGGACAATGGAAGACAGACGACTCAGAGGCCCACATTAGATTGGAGTGCGTGGGGGTCTAGCTCATAGGGCAAGTCGGTGCGAGGTCTGTTGGGTAAACCGGGATGCTGAATGTCGACAGAGAAGAGAGAGCTGAAGATTAGGTCATCTGTCCAGGAGGAGGAGCCATTCGTATGATGTATAAATCTCCTCTGACCATGGCGTAGAGACGATCAATAGGGGGCTCACAGAAATCCACCATTCGTTAGTTGCGGAGCAGACCTCAGGGGCATTGATTCCCTTTTGGGAGGTCAGATAGTGAAATGAAAATAATGAAGGTCCACTGATCATTGCGTGGGAGAGCGAGGAATCGCCGGGACTCATGTGGAAAAATGGTATAGAAACATGAGGATAACAGTAAAACTGCAGGCACCTGGTAAAAAATGCGCATGAGTTGCAGGAGTAGATGAGGATTAGGTAGGATTAGGTCTCGTGCCGTGACTTTCTATGCGCAGGCGAGGCTGTAGGGCTAGGGGCAGCCGCAGTACCCCCTGTGGGGTGTCTTGGAGGAGTCGACGGGACTGTCCGACGTCTACGATGGGAATGGCCTTGCCAATCCATTGCGTCTTCCGCAGATCCCGTGTCCAGGGCCGGCTGCAGTCCCAAGAGTCCGTACCAATCTGGCAGGTCTATCGGTGGGATGTTCAAAGAGGAACAGAAAGACGGTAGATCTTTGGGGTTTCGCAAGTTAAAGGTGTGAGCACCAGCCTGTACTGAAAGGCAAAAGGGAAATCTCCACCTATAGGACAGATTTCGGGAGCGAAGCGTGTCTAGTAATGGACGCAGAGCTCGCCTTTGGCGTAAGGTCATGCTGGATAAGTCCTCTTACAATTGTATTTCCGCCCCTTTGTAAGTTAGATGTCTTCTGTCCCTTGCACATCTGAGGATATCCTCCTTGATCGGGAAGCTGCCAATGCAGCATACAACATCCCTGGGTGGGTCCGCGTCACCCCCCCTAGGCCGGAGGGCCCTATGTACGCGCTCAATGTCAATTGGAGTTGCTGGCGGGTGGCCTAGGAGGTCATTAAAGATGGTAGTTACTGCCTTAGGAATGTCAGTGGCTTCCACGGATTCCGGCATGCCACGGATTCTGATATTGTGTCTACGGCCACGGTTGTCTAAATCCTCGATATGCTTGTAAAAATCCCGGATAGTCGAAGTGTGCGACTCTGACTGTCGCTGTAAATATACTATGGCGGTCTTATTTTGCCTAGCGGCCATCTCTACTTGTTCCATTCTGGACCCCATAGCGCGGATATCCTCGCGCAGGTAGTTTAGGGCATTGGTCAGTGTAGTGGTTAGTGTGACCTTAATGTCTGCAGCCACAGCTTGTAAGTCCCTTAATGAGAGGGACTGTGTGGCAGATGAGATATCATGTTGTGGCACTGTATCCTGGCCAGCGTGTGTCTCAGAGCAGGGAGAGCAGCCTGTGTCCTCGGCTGCAGAGGGAGGGGGAGAGGGGGAGGGAGGGGGAGAGGGGGACGGAGAGAGAGAGGGAGAAAACTGCGGCCCTGCTCTCTGTTGGTGGGAGCTGAACAGCTCCTTTATGTTCCTCCCAGTGGTGCTAGGGCCCCTTGGGGACCGGGACCGTGCGCCGGAGGGCATCCTGTCGGGTTTCCCCATAACGAAAGGGCACTGTCTCACCCGACTCCTCTGTGCGTTGTGGTGGATCGGTCCGGCCGGCGGGAGCTCCGGATTCAAGCAGCCATGCTCGTCGGCGGCTAGCCACGCCCCTTAGAAACTCTTTTTAAAGATAACCACGGGATAACCTCCCAAATGCCCAGAATGCACTGAAAAGTGGTAAATTATTAACTATTTCAGACTGTTTCAGAGAAATACAGAGAGTAGAAGCAGAGACAGCAGTATGTGTTGAGATTAGCTTAGGTGTGAGTTGCTCATTAACATTTCTTTTGTTTCCAAGGGTGGCAAAGGTGTCTGCTGGAGTGAGTCATTAAGGTCACCTGGCAGGGGGTCTTCATGAGGAATTTGAGGTGTGAATGGTCATTAACATATCTTTTGTTTGAAAGGGCGGGAGAGGTCTGATGTGTGAATTGGTCATTACCATGTGTGACAAGCTTGGTAGGAACATCCTGTGTTCAGTGTTTTATCCATCTGAGTACCTTGAAAACACTTTGCATGCATTTTTCATGATGAAAAAATGAACTGGAAGAGTTAAAAATTTTTTTTAAATGCAAACGCTTCTAAACGCGATTTGCTGCATTTACAAGCGCTTTCCGTTTGAAACGCTGATAAAATTGACTGCTGAACGCAAGTTTTCTGCGTTCAGAAAAATGACTGTAAACTCAAATGCCTGTAAATGACTGTAAATGAAGATGTGTACATGGACACATAGGAAAACATTAGGGTGAGTTCAGGGCTGCTGAAAAAAATGCTGAACAGCTCCTAAATGTGAGTTTATCAGCTACAGTGAACATGAGCCGTAAGACTACACCTTCCACAATCCTTGCAGTCAGCATCCTGTGTACATCACTGTTCGGTGGAGGGCAGGTCTGACATTGGCTGCACAGTTTCACAATAGTCTCCTTTCATCTGCTGTGTCGGTGTAAACGTCTCCTGTGAACACAAGCAAGGGCAGCAGCAGACAGAAACTGCAGCTGCTCCTCTTCCTGTAAGATACTGACCCAGGCTACAGATATTTTTTTATAGCTTGGCTAATGGAAAAATTTAAGAAAAATGTAAATAAAATAATATAGTTCTCACTTTTTTAAGTCCACTTCCACTTCATCCCTTGTACTTGCAATGGACCAATTATTGCATCTCTGTTATGGACCTGTTTTTTTCAGCAATAACTTTGTCATTACTTACGATTCTACATGTATTGTTTTTTCACGACTAACAATGCTTTCTTTTGGTGATACTGTCTTTCAAAAATTATTTTATTTTCTACAGCCTGTAGACAAAAAGATGTTAAAAAACCCATACTTTTTTCTACTACTACTACTTTTAGTTTAAAAAAAAAAAGGAGTTGCTTTAGATAAATAAAAAAAATGTATTCTATAATTTGTACCATTTATAATTATGCTAAAATTGTTTTTTTGGTATGAGTATTACAAACATAATTATAAATGAAATAAAGGCTTTTGTTTTGTGCCTGTTTTCTTTTTTGGTGACGCATTTACAAAAATTTGCAAACGATACTGATAAAATGTAACAATTACAATAAAAAAAAAATTAAAAAAACCAAGAAAAAATATATCATAAAAATAATTTGGAGGGGTAGGAGAGAAGTTAATTAGGGCTAATTAGGGTTAACTAAGGGTTAATAAGGGGTTGAAAAAGAACAATTTTTATTTTTATTAGTAGGATTGATTTAACCACTTCCTGTCCGGACACTTTTGCCCCCTTCCTGTCCAGGGCAATTTTCAGCTTTCAGCGCTATCATACTTTGAATGACAATTGCGCGATCATGCAATACTGTACCCATATGAATTTTTTACCATTTTTTGAGACAGATAAAGCTTTATTTTGGTGGTATTTATTTTTTTTACTATGTAAATGAAAAAGTCCAAAAATTTGAAAAAAAAGTGTTTTTTTTATAAAATTTTGCAAATAAATAATATTTCATCATAAATTTTGGCCAAAATTTATTCCGTTATTTTTTTTAGTAAAAAAAAAATCCAAATGAGTTTATAACCAAAAATTATAATTTTTAAACATTTTTTTTTACATTTTTATTTTATTTTTATATATTATTATTTTTTATTTTTATTTATTTATTTTTTTTTTACATACTGTCACCCTAGCAGTACAGTGTCACCATGGTGACACTGTACTACTTGGGGGGTGATGAAGATTTATTTTTTTTTTTTTACACTGATTGCTTTTACACCCATATAGGATGTAAAAGCAATCATTTCTCTTTCTCTCTGTCTGCATTCTTGCAGTCATTGAGAAGTACTGAGTGAGCTGTGATTGGTCACAGCTTGTCACATGGTACAAGACTGTTGTGAATAGCCTTGTACCATATGACCTCTGTGATCATTCACAGATTTCACACGTAGTAAGCAATGATGTCACAAGTGACATCTTGCTTACTACTTTGCATGTGATCACTGATTGGCCAATCAGTGATCACATGATTGGGACCTCGTACAGAGGTCCCATCCGACGATCGGTGTTTCACTGTGTCCGGAGGACACAGCGGGCACAGGATCGCGGTGCTGCGCGCTCCCAGGGAGCGAGCACAGCTAGAAAAGGCCGGTGCCGTTTATGAACGGCAACCCGCCCCTGGACTGACACCGCCCTGCCGTTTATAAACAGCAGGCGGACAGCAAGTGGTTAAAGTGGTTCTAAAGCCTAAAGATTTTTTATATTAATGTATTCCCTGCTATATTGTAAAAAATGCTCCAGTAGCAATATTGCTTCCTCACCCCCCCGCCCCCTTTCCTTATATTACCCTTAGCCCTCACTCATTGTGCCTGTCTGTAGTGGTTCTCTCCCTGCTCTCACAGGCTTTGCTGAGGCAGCAGTAACTATTGGCTCCTGTTGCTGTCAGTCGAATCCTATGACAAGGGAGCCGGGGGTAGAGCTCGGCCATGCTGTGCGTGTCTATGGATGCAGACAGTGCAGATTGGGATCGGGCCCACACATGCACCTCGATAAAAAGCAGTTTCCTGTGGGGGAGCACTGATTAGAGGAAAAGGAGCACTAACCCCAGAAGAGCATTCCATTGCACAGAGCAGATAAGTATAACATGTTATTGTTATTTTTAAAAAATAAGACTTTACCATCACTTTAACTGACATTGTATGCAGATCAAAGTTCACCACTTGAAGACGAATAAAGCAGAGTAAATACAAAGTAACAATTATGTTCTACCTATCACTGAGGGCCGGTTCACACCTGAATCGCACAGGAACATGGTCCACATGCCTAAGGTACAAGACTGGTTGATGTTTAATTATTTTTTTTTATACTGTAATTGTATCTAAAAACTATCGCATTAAAAACCTTTTATTTTTATGCTGTGGTGGCATCTGCAAACTGAAGACTTTTTTTTGTGAATAATGCTCCAGCCTGCATGTGATCACTTTGTTATAGTGATTTCATGATTCAGAATCACTCAGATTGATTCTGGATTTTTAATGGAGACTGGAATTGTCAGTAACAGCCATGTCTGGCATGAGAATTATTCAATGTACTTAGAAGTCTTACTGACCAATATCAGGAGGTGGCCATGCCAGTCATGATTTTTACAGGAAAGGTCAAGATCAGCTTTCTAAATTCAGACAACCTCTGCTAGTGTGTTTTCATATTATATTCCAAGTTTGTTGCCCAGATTTATGACAGATTGCTTTAGGACATTTTACAAGTAGATAAGTCTGTTTTGGCTGGAGTTCCACCTTATCCTAGTAGGTCCTCTGACCTTCCTGAACCTCATAGTTGCTCTAGGACAATGACTCTGTAGGCCTCCATAACAGCCAGGGTACTAGGGTTTTCAGAAGGTTGACAGCTCCCATATTTCCATTAAAAAAGGTTTACTGTATGAAGATCTACTAGCATCTCTAACATTTGTAACAGACACTTGTGTTTATCTGCAAGTAATATATTATGTCATGCCAGTAAGCCAAACAATGCTTCAGCTGTAGATGGATGAGGCCTCTGGGTAATTTCCTAGTAAAAGGCAAAAATTGTTTTTGTATAACGTGTTAATCCAATAGATTGGATCCATTAATGGCAGCCTGAGGCCGACCTTATGGCAAGGACAGCTAGATTGTAAACACTCACTGACTTCTCTCTATTTCAGTTGAAGTGCTGGTTTCAGTGATGTCTTTATGCAAACCAAACGTAAGAATGCATGATGTGTACTTTAAGGTATTTCTCAGTCATTTTAACACATTTATTTTTAATATTAAATAAACAAAATGTCAAAAAAGACACACTGGAATGGGTGGAATCTTTTACTGAGTGATAAATGAAATTAGTTTACATTACTATGCATTAAAACAAATTTTACTGAACCCATACTCCTTTGACAAGGCATTGAACTCAATAACCCTCAAATATTTTTCTTTCTATATGGTTTTAAAAAATAATTTGATTGGCACATTGGTTGCATTGCTAGTTTTTGGCTTGGGATTTTCAGTCCTGAAAACAAGCAAAAACCACTACTCCCCATACACCCTGGCTCATAACATTCACCTACCTGACCCCAACCCTCCAAAAGTTGCCTGCGGAGGTGAGGGGCAAGTACAACAGGGGCAAGTAGGAGTGGCTTTTTAAATTTAGTATTGCTTGGCTGTAATCAGCATATTGATAGATCTGTATTCACTAGGTCTCCCCTAAGCCCAAAATTATCATTAACAGTTGCCTGTTGCTGGCAGGTGTCCTTTGCATTACAACACCCAAAAATGATGAGTTATAAATATTTATGTTTCCTCTGGCCAACCACAAGAGGTTTATTGCCAGTGGTACATGCTCAGGGAGGACCTGAATATTTGGGTGTGACGTTGTTAAAGTGTTACTAAACCAATAACATTAAAATCAGCCTGTATATGCAGTAAAGCATGCTTGTTATACTCACTGTGGAACCTAAGGCGTTAATCATCTGCATTGTGTAAAAAGGCCGTTTGATCCTTTCTTCTCTGTTCCTCCCCTTTTTCAAGCGACCACCTCTTATTTCCTGATAAGACATACTGAACCATAGGCATTTTGCACATGCTTATTTTGGTGTGTATTGCTAGAGAGGTTTTTTTTTCTTGAAACAGTACATGTGATCAGCACAGGGCCAATCAGACAGAGGTCAGGGGTTTTGCATCCTCCTAAAGCAGAAAGAAAACTCCTCCTGCAAGCTTTAGCTAGTGCTTGGTTGAACACTGATAGAAGCCGCAAGACTGCTCTAACTGCTGATGAGAAAAAGTATTTAGCAGTTTATATTTACTAAAATAATTGCACTTCTATGTTCTGTGCACTGTGGGGCCAGATAGAGTGAATGCAGGGTCCTGGGTTTAGTAACACTTTAAGTTTTGTGCAGCCCAGGCTCCTGTCTCAGAAAGAGTGTATATTGGATGTCTAGATCTTTAAAGTAATTTTAAAGGGTAACTTAAAAACAAAACACATGTTATACTTACTTGCTCTAGTATAACTCTAGTATAACATCCAATTCTTTTTGGGTCCTGGCTCCTCCCCCCTGTCAATTCCCCCCAATAGCAAGCCTCTTGCTATGGGGGCACTCGAGCAGGCTTGCATTTGAGCTGTGCTCCTGTAAATGGACATTGTTTTCATTCACATACAGAGTGCGGCTCAGCCCAGCACCCTGTTATCTCCTTAGTGGCTCACTGGCTGTGATTGAGAGCAGCAGGAGCCAATGGCTCCTGCTGCTGCATGAGCCAATGAGGAGAGAGTGTCCCAGGACAGCCAAGGCTCCCGGTCCCATTGCTGGATCCCAATGGGCTGAGGTAAGTATAAGGGGGCTGTACCCAGAAAATTGTTACTTCAAGCATGGAATGAGTACAAAAACTGCCTTTAAAATTTAAGGCCTGCTGCCTAGAGTGGGCTGCCATGAGATCATGAGACTGGGCCAAAGTCTGGAGCCTAGTCTGGGGCCTAGAGCTGCACTGCCCTGCTGCATGTGATTTTCCAAGGGGAAGTAGAACTGTGCCTGAACAAGTAACACCACTGAGGAACTTTTGCTGGCAGAGCTGGGACCTCGCCTGGAGTATGGTGTATTGCCCAAGAGCTAACTACTACTTCACCTATTCCTTAGCCAGGAGTTTAAATTCACAGGATGCCAGACTGGCTTAAAGGTTCTTTACCTTTAAAAGTTGAGAGTATTCTTTTTCTCCTTTGGCTAATCACCAGGTACTGCTGTGACCTCAGGGGTGTCCCCTGCCCTAACCTTATCTCCATCTAAGCTGCTAAATAAATTATCTGCAAACAAAAGGTCAATAGTGTGGAATAATAATTTGATCAGCACTAGTGTGTTGGTAATTGTTATGGAGCAACCGTGGCAGGAATTAACCCCAGACAGACTACGAGGGCCCAATACAACCATCTGCTCCCCATAGGGTAGCGCTAGATTTAGATATGAAAAAACTTTACACTCCAGCATCTAGTAAAAACTGATATATACTGATCATTTACATCGTATGCAAGGATTTTATGCACACCGCAGCATACTTTGGTGATAAAGCCCCATTTTCCTGTAATAACATTCAGTTGAAAGTACTTATCCTCTCTCTGCTATTGCTGTGAAATAGGATTCAATGCACTTAAAGAGGATGTACCATTATTGCATTACAGCAGAGCTGGTCTGTAGTCCCTGCTCAGCACAAGGCAAGACAATACAGAATTCTAAATTATCTGAGATTTCAGCCAATGAAGAGGTGGCAATCCTGATCATACCAGAAAACTGTGCCATTTGCATTGTGATTATCATTTTCATAGCACGGATGATAACAGCCTGAAAACATGAGTGCAGCTTATTTTGTGCAATTTTAATAAATTAACCCCTATCTATTTCCGGTCATCTTTTCTTTTTATTTCAGAGTCTGATATACACTTATGAAAGATCTGAAGCTACCAAGTCTGGTCTTCTCATATGTCACTGTACCTTCATGCTGACAAAAATTTCAATGGCTTCATACTAGAGAAAGTACCTGTAGTGCTACTCCCACAGGAGCCACTTGGTAATTTGGGGTCTCTGCCCTTCCTCGACTCCAAGAACACCTTCAGCCCCTCAGACACACCTGGTTGAATGAAAGTCAAGGCAAACACTTAAAAGAACACGGGTATGGATACCTTTAACTTGCCTGAGAATTAGTATCAGGAAATAGACATATGACCATTTAGTGGTAAATTAACTTAATGTTATTGGTATGATTTAGAACATAAATTGTTTGAACATAAATGAACACACAAGGTCAGGGGCGGACTGACCATTTGGAAACTTGGGCACTGCCCGAGGGCCCAGGGTCAGTAGGGGGCTCCATGAGATGCCCCTGGTACCTTTTTCATAGGCTTTTTTGAGTGTGGGCAAGGACACAGGGGCCCCATGATCCCCTATTGCCCGGGGGCCCCATGAGTTGTCAGTCCGCCTCTGCACAAGGTAGGATCAGACATAGTCCACTAGACAGTATAATCACAAATGCCAAGGTAACTTAGAATAGAGTTCTGTACCACTAGACTAGGATTAAGTCACCAATAAACAGTGCATATACTGTAAGCATTAACTTCAATGTGACTATTAATACTTAGGTGTCCTTTTATCATGCAGCAGTAAATGACCGCTGCTCAGTTCTCCGGCATTCTCAGAGGAGACAGTTCTCTGGAATGCCTTTTTATGAAGCGGTGTAGATCACTTCTCTGAATGAAGAGAGAAGCGATCTACAAACGCTTTGAACGCTAGAAAATGGCTGCTGTTACTATAATCTCGCGAGATTACAGTAAGAGATCAGTCAGACACCGTTTACTAAGCAGCAGACAATTACTGCTGCTTCGTTTGCGGTTCCTCCGATTCTCCAGCTCTGGGCTGGAGAATCTGGAGGGAGAACACAGATCACCAGTGAAGGGCTGACATCACTCCTTCATACACTGGCCATCTGTGTGCTGCGATGATCAGTGGAGAACATGTTCTCCACTGATCATCTCTGTTTCCTAAACCACTAATTATCTGAGATTAGCAACGATCCTTAGGATCGCCGCTGATCTCTGTTTCATAAAAGGACACCTACAGTAAGTGCACTCTAGAAAATTGCTAGGATATGGTGCAATTTCCCCAAAGAAGAAACTCTTACGAAAAGCAATAGGTGGGGGTCTCTGTGTAGCAACTGTAAAGGGACTCTTTAGTCCTAACTCTTCAGCCGGCTAGTGTTGGGGCACAGTTTTATTTTCGGTGCACAAGAAAATAGTCAAGCCTGCAGGAAGCAATAAAGATACTAGATGGCTATATGATTAGTTTCTAAAGGGCTCAGTCATCTAGGAGCAGATAGTAAATGGTTTGGCACAGAGCAGCCTAGATTCTCCTTTTCTTGGGTGCTCTTGGCTCCCCCCCTCTGAGTGCCCCCATAGCAAGCTGCTTGCTATGGCGGCACTCATACATGCTTGCTCCCAAGCTGGCACTGTGTGTTCATTAACACACAGAGATAGGTTTGGCCCCGCCACTGCCGATCCCTCCTCACTGACTGTGATTGACAGCAGCGGGAGCCAATGTCTATCGCCTAGGACTACTACTATGCCAAAATGTAGGAGGACTAAAGCGTGGCTATTTGAGAGAGGGGATCACACTACATGTTACTGCAATCAAATCAGCTTTAATTGCTGGATAGGCGGCAGTGGAAAATACGATTTACAAAAGTGCAGATAAATGGTTTTCTTAAAGGCTTATAAGGCACAGGCACACAGTACATTCACAGAAGATATAGATTGCAGCTTAATTCTGCTGGCATTGCGATATCCTCGCTACAAGCACAGATGTGTTATTTACGGCACATAATGTTTACTGGCCAGAGGCTGGTGTCTGTAAACAGGTGACACAAATGCAGCAGTCTTGGTATAGCAGGGAAAAATACCGACTCTGATAGACTTTCTTCTCAAACGCAGCAACAGTGATGATAGGCAGGACTCCAGAGGATCCCTGTTCTGTCTCTGAGGCTGAAACACTCTCCCTAGCTTGCCCTAGCAAGGCTGGGTATCTGTCCCTTTCTATATACACACACAAAAGCTCCTCAAAATGGTGGCTGGGCTCCGTTTATATAGGAGAGCCAACACAAAATGGCTGCTCAAATCTTGAGAGAGTTTGTGCCCAATCAGAGCACAAGGCTTCCCCAAAATGGCTGCTGGAGAGAAATACAGAGGACAGCTAATCCTCTACAGCAGGGGTGTCAAACTGGCGGCCCTCCAGCTGTTGCAAAACTACAAGTCCCATCATGCCTCTGCCTTTGGGAGTCATGCTTGTAACTGTCAATCTTTTAATGCCTCATGGGACTTGTAGTTTGGCAACAGCTGGAGGGCCACCAGTTTGCCACCTGTGCTCTACAGGTTACCACAGAACAGCAAGAACCACAAACAACTATTTGCATAAAACACAACATTCCTGCATGAAAAAGTGAGTATGACAAAATCACTGTCCCACTTCTCCTCACAATTAGCGAGGTTATTGCTGACACTGCCAAGTGCATGTGAACGGACTGCCTACAAGGAAATACTCACAGTTCCGTGCAACTTGAGAACACAGCAATGCACCACCAGCATCTGTCCCAGAGGGTGGAATGAGGCCTGGCCTGTCTGGTCCCAATGGGAAGGCAGAAAGAACAAAGAGAGGGCGCACAGGCCTAGTGCATTACCATAAAAAATGTTTAATAAGAAATAAAATAGGTGTTGTACTCACAAACGAGAGTAAAGTCAAGGCACATCATAAAAGAACAGCTGGGTCAACACCGCGCTGAGTAACAGTCCGAAATGGGGAGTGTAGACATCCAATAGGCTGACGCATTTTGAGGACTTGCCTCTTCCTCAGAGCCACAATATATTTGGATTCCCCTGGTCCATTTGAGTGCAGCAAGGTGTGCATGTTCCAGGACATTCTTAATGTGCTTGTAGCCTGCATCGAGTCCATCCCCAAGCGCAGGAGCATTTGTGTTTGTGTCAGGGCAGGAGCTGTGGAACGGACAGGCAGGCCTAGAGGCAGGGTCACAGACTGACTGACGACAACCACCACCCACGGGCCGGAGTCCCCCAGGGCTCGGAGTCTAAGTCCTAGGCTGCCTTTTACCAGGGCCCCTGATGGTGGGGATGGACTTGACGCAGCCAGGAACCAGGTCGCGGCCCCCGAGACACCCAAGCTGCGGTAATGGCCGCCGCCAATGGCGTGTAGCTGGCAGGAATCAGATCAGACAATAGCGTAGTCGGGCAGGCCGGGTCGACAACAACGGGACAAATGGTACAGAACAGTAGACAAGAATCACAGGTCACAGGCCGGGTTCAGCAACGGGAGGTCAGATCAAATGAAAATGCAGAGAATGGTCTAGTCACAAGCCGAGTCAGATTCCAGGAGAGTCACGAGAGTATACACAGAGCTGTTGCAACACTAACACACAAGACACGAATGCAACAAGCATGTACGGACAACAGACTTATATGTAATCAACCACACCCCTCTGGGGGATGGACCTCAGAGGCCTGAAGGCATAAAAGACTCCCACCATGCTCTTTGCAGAAACACAAGATGGATGCCAGCACATGGAGCAGCACAACCTCTGGGAAAAGGTTGGACCTTGACAGTTTGCTGGCCCAATGGGAAGGCCTCTGACGTAGAATGGTGGGTCCCTCCTTGTTCCCCCCTGCCACTATGCCACTGACAAAATGGGTGCTCTCTCTCTCCCCTATCCACTTTGGAATATGCATGGAAAAACCTGGGGGAAGGGGCTTAAAAAGACTCTGCTGATCCAAGATGGAAGCCAGGGTCAACTAAATGCAGCAAAGCCAACCAGAACTCTACCTCAGGGGACCAGGAAACCCTAGAGAATCCAGGTTTCTCCTGACTTCCTCTCCACCTGCTCAAGTTGAATGCCACCTACAGTGGAGAAAGTAGACTTCACCGGCTTACATGCCCATCCACACAAGCCCTAACAGTGATGGTTTTCTTCCACATATGTTTATACAGGTGGAGCTCCAAGTAAACAGCTATATTCACAAGTAAATACATCTGTATATACTTTCTTAATGCCATATAATATGTATTTCTGTTCAGCCGATCTTGTGATGCTATCTTAGAAAATTAAACTGAACACATCTTTCAAATGTGTGCTCTGTGTGTAATGTATCCTGGATTTGATATGTTTTAGTAGTGTGGACATGGACATCATGCCATTTCTAGGCATGACAATAACTTACTGTCTACTAGGTCTTGAATAATGTTAGAACTTGTTATCTCTATAAATGTTGTGGGCTAGTATCTCAGAAGGCATTGAAGCCAAAACATCAGTATGACAGGGAACTGGCATTCTAAAAAGGTTCAACAATGGCAACCTCCATAGTCTGTTATGATAGTCTACACACACACACAATGTCCCCAGTACATATAGTCCTGTTATAGTTGTTATTTGCTGTACTGAACACATTGTACCTTGTTTTTATTTGGCAATGACCCAAGTATTTTCTGTGATGTAATTATGGACTCCACTTTGCTGGGTTTTACAAAGATAAATTTGGTCAAGAATCCTCAGGGACATAGAGTTCCTCAAAGACCATTTCCATAGCAATCTCTCAATCATAGTGGGAGTCCATCTCTATTTAATGTGCCTCTTAAAAATGTCCAATTACAGGGAATGGAACAAAAAAATGCATTGAGTGTCACACAAATGTTTCTCCAAGGCAACATAACAATGCTGCAGTGACAGCACAGTGAGATTGCTTTAGATATTATTTTCATCTCTCTTTTCTACCATCCAAACTGTTTTTTAGATGAATCAATGTCCAAAAACTGAGGCATGTTCAGCAATCTTACTGGCTGCAATTTTTTTTTCTAAGTGACTATTGTGCAAACATTAAATAATGCCAACTTTTCTATTTAAAATTAAATGTTTGCAAATTTGTGGTGCACATAGTTTGCAGTGGATGTAAAAGCAAAGAAACAACACACATTGTAGGTACTTGTATTTGAATGGTGTAACCTGGCCTTCACCTGTCTCTAGCAGAACAAATGGAGCAAAAAGCAGCATGGCAGAATCGGCAGAAAATCAATTTTATTTATTTGGATGACCCATACTAATCCCCACCTAGGGTCTCCACTCGCTGACACATTTCCCCTCCCCCACCAAGGATTTAATCATAGAGTCCATTAGTGGGTGAAACGTATGAGAAAAAGGGAGAATACCAGATGGGGATTAATATGGCTCATCCAAGAGAGAAAAGTGTATTTTATGCTGATTCTGGCATGTGATGTTTAGCTCTGTGCTGTTGATTGGGAGCAGACATGAGCTTGGAAGCCTGACCTGAACCCATGGTGGGAAGTGTGAGTGTGAAGGACAGGCAAGGAGTCATATTGCTTTATCTAAAGAAATACAATTAAAAGTGCAGCTCAATAAACCTATCAACACAATTCTTGTAAATATAAATGTGACCAAAGTCCAAAATATAAACATCCAATTGAATCTTCGCAATGCATGCACATCCACACGTGACGGTCTTAGATTGTAAGCTCCAAGGAGCAGGGCCCTCCTATCCCTCTTGTATTGAACTGTATTGTTGCTGTATTGTCTCCCATTATATTATAAAGCACTGAGTAAACTGTTGGCGCTATATAAATCCTGTATTATAATTATATACGTTTTTCTTGCACACTTAGGCCGGCCATACATTGAATGCTCATACCCATGGGAAAATTAATTCTATTTTCAAATTTGTTCGATTATTCAGATTCAGAAAATGAATGAATCCAAATTTCATTCTATACCTTAATTTGGATGCACAAGACACAAATTGAAATTGTTCAATCAGCTCATGCCATTTCACTTGGTGGGTTGGACCACCATCTGAAATCTGTGCGATTCGATAATATATAAAAAATTTAGCAATCTTCTGGAAAAACTGAAAACTTTTTCAAATCCACCCAGACCAACAAGTATATGAAACAAATGTCAAAGATATGAAATTAATTCTGAAATCGAATTGGGTCAACATACTGAATATGATAAAACAAAATTCTTCAATGAACGAATGCACTCAAAATGAAACAAAACTTTCCAGCGTGCATATGTCTACTGATAAGAGTCCTGGTGAAATTGTACACATATATTTGGGTATACATACACTCACCCACTTTATTTGGTACACCTTGCTATTCCCGGGTTGGACCCAATTTACCTTCAGAACTGCCTTAATTCTTTGTGGCATAGATTCAACAAGGTGTGAAAACATTCAGAGATTTTGGTCCATATTGACATGATAGCATGTCAAGTTGCTGCAGATTTGTCAGCTGCACATCCATGATGCGAATCTCCCGTTCCACCACATCCCAAAGGTGCTCTATCGGATTGAGATCTGGTGACTGTGGAGGCCATTGGAGTACAGTGAATTTATTAACATGTTCAAGAAACCAGTTTGAGATGATCTGAGCTTTGTGACATGGTGCATTATCCTGCTGGAAGTTGCCATCAGAAGATGGGGACATTGTAGTCATAAAGGGATGAACATGATCAGCAACAATACTCAGGTAGGCCGTGGCGTTTAAATGATGCTCAGTTGGTACTAAGGGGCCCAAAGTGTGCCAAGAATGTATCCCTCACACCATTACACCACAACCACTAGCTTGAACTGTTGATACAAGGCAGCATGGATACATGCTTTCATGTTGTTTACGCCAAATTCTGACCCTACCATCTGAATGTCGCAGCCGAAATTGAGACTTAGACCAGGCAACATTTTTCCAGTTTTCTATTGTCTAATTTTTGGTAGCCTGTGCAAATTGTAGACTCCGTTTCCTGTTCTTAGCTGACAGGAGTGGCACCCGGTGTGGTCTTCTGCTGCTGTAGCCCATCTGCTTCAAGGTTCGACATGTTGTGTGTTCAGAGATGGTATTCTGCATACCTTGGTTGTAATGAGTGTTTTTTTTGAGTTAATGTTGTCTTTCTATAATCTCAAACCAGTCTGCCCATTCTCCTCTGACATCAGCAGAGCATTTTCATCCACACAACTGACGCTCACTGGATAATTTTTTTTTAACCATTCTCTGTAAACCCTAGAGATGGTACACATGAAAATCCCAGTACATCAGTAGTTTTTGAAATACTCAGACCAGCTCATCTGGCGCCACCAACCATGACACATTCAACGTCTAGATGGCTAAATGCATTGAGTTGCTACCATGTGATTGGCTGATTAGCAATTTGAGTGTATTATGATACCTCCAGCAGCAAAGTCCAGTTGCAGAGGCCCCTGTGAATGATCATGATGCAGTGTCCATCTTGGTGTCAAAGACCTGAAGACAGAATCCATGATAATAGGGAGATCCTCTAACCAGCCTGGAAAGTAGCTTCTCACCAACAGAAACTGTGGTGTGACACTTGAACTCAGGGTCAGCCTATCTGCTCTGCTTCTTAGTCCCTAGTAGCTTCCAATCTGCCATGTAACTGGACCTCTCTCTACCTGTGAATCATCAAATGCCTAACCTGGCTTTAGCCTATTCTGGTTACTGAACCCTGAGCTAACACCAGCTATAGAATCCTAGACCCTAAGGGACAGGATGAACTGAACCAACAGAAGCTGCATATAAACTCTATTGCAATAAACAGGTTAACCTACTAACATACAGCAAGGTGACCACTACACATGCACACTTTTTTTTCAGACATAACTATCAGGTATATGTGTGTTACTATTACACTATATAAGCCCAGAAGTTATGAGCAACAACAGCAAACTATTAAATATAGAACCACTTGTCTAATAATCCATGCTGCTGGTCTAAATTAAACAGCAGCTCTTTCATGGTAGGACATATGGTACCAGGCCATTTCTCTCTACTTCCTCCTTGTGGGGTTTCCAACTCCCTTAAGTGCAGCCCATGGTATCACAACAGGGCCACACGTAATATTCAGTGAATTAAGTTCTATAGAGAACTGTCAGGCACTGCAGACATGTAACAATACATGGTCAAAGACTACGGACATGATACAAGAGATAGCCGTTGTTGGAGACTGGGGGCATACTTCAAGAAGCAGTCATAGCCTAGAAACACATTGTATGAAAATGCTAGAGATCACTGCTGTCACAGCAACTTTACAATTCAATACTTTTGCATTTGTGAGCCCTTCAGCCCTGTTAAATATTACTAAGCCCACATGTGAAATCTCTATCAGAAAGATCCAGGAAAAGTTCAAAGGAAAAAAAAACATAAAAAGAGAAAAGTGATCAACACCACAGATGAAAGTCAGATAGTGTGAAAGAAATAAACCAAAGTATTGAACTACTATAAACTAGTCTAAAGAATATTTTTGACCTCACTGGCCTGTGTAAGTACATAGATAAGGAAAACAGACTACTGTGTGCAGAGGCCCTGAAGGCTACACAATAAGCACCAAAGGGCCTCAAGTTGAGCATCATGGCTCTATGGCAATTTAGGATTTATTTTTCCCCTGTGCGCACATCAGTGGTTATAATTTCAATAATCCCTCTGCTTATACACTGAACATTTATTTAAAATTCTGCTTATCTCATATAATAGAGTTCATGCCATTTAGCAGACCCTTGTAGTTTGATTAAAGAAAGTGTGAAGGGCCTTTTATACCATTCCAAGGCAGAGAAGACTCTTCTAGATATAATGGGAGTTCAAACTGGATTAGAAATCCACAGGAAAGTACAGTAATTATTAACACTTTACATAAATATTTCCCTACTACCAAAACCTTAAGGGAAATATCATATTCAGCTTCGGAACATTTCAGAGCCTACAATGCTATATGGAGTAATTAGTGAAATAAGCGCATTGTTTCAGCTCTGCGATCTGCCTAATTGTGATTCTCTCTGCCCCACTTTCATGGCTGGATGATACATGCTATGCAGTGATAGTCTATTAGGTTACTGTAATATAAAGCGGGATATTTATCTTCAGTCTAGAGCACACACTTTGGCCTAGATCCAAGCAATAATTCATAAACTCAAGAACTCAAGAACTGAAAGAAAAAAATGCACAGCAAGGGTTAAATGATTATTTTTGCCTAGGGTACCAGTAAAAAGCAAAATTACTTACCTCGTCTCCTGCAGGCTTCTCCTTCCATGTGAATGGCTCCCTGAAGCCTCATCCCTGGTGCTCCAGTCACGGACAATACAGGACCATTAGCCGAGGGCCCACCCACAGCCAGCAATGTGGGAGAGAAGAGGCAAGGGGTGAGGAATAAGGCCCTAGGCAAAAACAACCATTTAACTCTTGCACTACAGGGGGTGCCCCATTGTGTCTAAGATCTAAAATGTCATTATTACATCAAGATCTAAGTAAATGCCCAACAGGGGTTTGTAAAAAGGAATCTGTCAAAATAAATATTATGGATTGTTAAAGTTGAAAGGACTATTTGTGTAAACTATTTGTTAGGGCAGCTTCAGTTAAAATGGAGAAATAGTTGCTTCAGTGCCCTGTCAGTCATTTAAGAATCAAAGCATACAGTATCTAAAAACAAAAATGTAATAAACTGCAGCTCACAAGTTCATAAATATGGTGGGGGTATTCTTTTCTTTTACTGCTTTTTCGCCTGATAATCCTGCCAGTAACCTGCTTCCTGTCCTAGGATGAAAATATTCACTCACTGTACTGTATCTACAGAGGATCAGCATAGTCTCATTGGACTGTTCTCCTGATATGGACAACAAACACCTCATCCCCCTCATTTCCATTACACAGGGAGAAGGAGTTGTGTAGTTCACAGAGCATAGTTGGAAATGCAGGAGACATGGAGTCAGATTGCTGTTCAGTCCACAGAAAGTTAAAACTGTAGCACTACTCTCCTAGGAGTCACTAGAGATTTGGGTCCCCCTATAGTCCTGCACAGCCAGACATGCATTTCCTTCCATCCTTGTGCTCTAGGGACAGCAAACAGTCCTTGAACTTGTTTTTTTGGATTTTATTTGGGGATTTGAACTTGGATGGGGATAACAGATACATGGGATGCCTAAGAAACTGTTAAACTGAGGACAACTTCCTGGAACTATGTACAAGTGCTCAGAAGGGTTTCTCTTCCTTGGACAGCTACCCAGCCTCTCCTGGCATACCTCCTCAGACCCCAGATGAAGTCTCCTCTTCGCCCAGCTCCCTGAGGGAATCCCTGGACAAGGCAAACCACAATCTGCCACCTTAAGATCAGCAATCCCAGATGGGGGCTAGTCAGGTTTCCCACCCGAATGCCCTTCTCCCATTATCTGGCCCAGTGTCTGTGGCAGGGGTGGACTGACAACTCATGGGGCCCCCGGGCAATAAGGGATCATGGGGCCACTGTGTCCTTGCCCAAACTCAAAAAAGCGTATGAAAAAGGTACCAGGGGCATCTCATGGGGCCCCCTACTGACCCCAGGCCCTCGGGCAGTGCCCGAGTTTCCAAATGGTCAGTCCGCCCCTGGGCTGTGGTGTTACCCACTATGTCCTCTACTGCAAGAGTATGGGTTGATGGCTGCTTTCAGGCTGTATGCTGGGCTGGCTCTTTCCCTGCTTCCCAGGATGTCCTCTCTCAGGGGACAGTGAGGCTGTGAAATCCTCCCTTCCAGCTCCTCCGCTTGTAGATAGGCCCCTCTCCTGGACCCCCTCCCAGGCTCCACAATTCATTCTGCTCACTCCATCTTCCACCCGAACTCTCCTGCTACTGAGCAGGCTCAGTCACTCTTAAGGGCTGTCCTGACCCCATGCCAAGCCTCTAGTTTGGGGATTGGTCAGAATCAGTTCCTCCTCACCCCCTCCCACTGAGTTCTTGAGACTTCTCCAAGTCTCTAGATCTGGGGGAGGCATCAAGTGAGCTGATCTGCAGAGCCTCTCAGCCCTGACCCAAATTTGACCCTCTGACTATTTCTTCCTGGTTGCTACTCAGCCTTCTAAGCAAAAAAAAATAATCATCTAGCTAGCTTGGAGAGTGCTACAAAAGGGTAAACAATTTTTGGCCAAATTATTTATTTATTTACAGTTATTGTTCTGTACCATTTTTAAGGTGTAAAAACATGTTCCCGCTCCTGCAGCCACTCGCCGATCCCCCCTCTGTGTGGGGAAGTTCTCCAAACCAGCTGTCACTTTTTGAAAAGAGTGCAGCTGTGTAGGGCTCCACCCACACGGCCGCATCATTCATTCTGTGAACGTGAAAACAACAACCACAGACATCCTTTGCGGCTGACGGCTTGTAGCTCTTAATGAACTATCATGGCACTTTCGAGAGATCTGGTAGTTCATTGAATCTCCCTGTTAGTGTGAAGTTGCCTGCCAGTCTGCAGGAGCTCTGCATGGCACCATTGATCTGCTGATCACTGGTGTAATGCTTTCCAGGCTCCTAAACAAAACAAAAACAAGAGTAAATGCGCATTTTTTTACCTGCAAAAAATGTGCATTTATTATTTTTTTTAAAGGTGAATGTATCCTTTAAAGAATGAATACAATAGTAGAGAGAATTCACTGATCAAAGCATCATAATAGTATTCAGAGTTACTTGCAGTGGTGGAGTCAAAATGCGATCAGTTTAGCTGCTCGCTGCAGCTGTGATCATTGGTTGATGAGTGCAATATGGACACCACATGTTCCAGTACATGTGTGTAGGAGGTTTTTCATGTGACAGTGGCATGCTGGGTGTACCAAACCACCTTTTCAGCAAGCAAACAAGGCACCGCAGCCTCCCAATCATGGTATAGCGTGCACAAAAATATAAATCAATACCAAAACTATTTGTGGAAATCACATACTGAGTTAAATGAAAAGGCATGGCGGAGATATGAGAATGTCACACAACATGAAATCCACTGGGACTAATTCTGAATTATGACTAATATTATTTCTAAGGGGTCCACAAAGATGGTCAACTTTAAAAAATGTTTTTTTACAATTCTCAGTCTTCTTTTGATTTCTGTTATTACACTCCTGGATAGCTACGCTTTCCGCCTTTCCTTCTATTGTTAGTTTGCTTGGGCTAACCAACGCTTTCACCAGGTGGACAATGCAGTACATTTGTCCGATAAAACACTCTTCCCTGCAGCCTTTCAAAGGCAGCTTGGCAGCTTTTCCATAGTTTGTTGCAAGAACAGGACCAATGAACAATTTTGAAAGGGAATATGAAAGATGCCCAAAGTTATCAGACTTTAAAGCTGAAGTTCAGCTAAAAAAACAAAACATTTGTCTCATAGACACAGAGGCAGCTCAGGAGCAAGCAAGCATGAGTGCCCCCCGGAGCAAGCAGCTTGTTATGGGGTACACTCAGCAGGGAGAAGGGTCCAGAGTGCCTGCAGGGGACCCAAGAAGAGGAGGATCAGGGCTGCTCTGTGCAAAACCAATGCACAGAGCATGTAAGTATGACACGTTGGCCACTTTATTAGGTACACCTGTTCAATCACAAAAACAAAAATGTTATCCTGCGCTAAATGCCTAAATATAATTCATAAACTAATTAATCGAATAAATAACTGCACTCACTGTATCCTCTCACTAAACCATACACAAACTAATAAATAAATCCAAATGTGTTGCGTTGTTACATATTATTATTATTATACAGGATTTATATAGCACCAACAGTTTGCTCAGCACTTTACAATATAACGGGAGACAATACAGCAACAATACAGTCCAATACAAGAGGGATAGGAGGGCCTGCTCATTGGAGCTTACAATCTAGGAGACATGCATAAATAATACAATTCAATAAAGTGCACATAATGTAAAACAATTATCTAATCAGAATACATAAACCCAACATTAATTCATTACAATAATCCAGATGACTTAAACGTGAACAAAGTCCATCCACCGAATTTATAAACAATCGTGCTCAGTCTGTTTCAAATAAGCAGGAAATAATCTTGTGCTTCCAATTCACACTGTTGTGCGTGTCACCCTTTGCAAAAAAGCCTCTTACCAGAAACTGTGACCTCAGAATATTATTTACATCAAATGCTGACTGCCATTGGTGTCCGTGTGTTGACCCATCCATTTCCGATTGGAATTTTCCCAAAGCGCTGTTAGACCTTGTCTGTGAGGTCTTAATGTTGGATTTATGTATTCTGATATGATAATTTTTTTTATTATTTTGTGTTTTTCTCTTTATGCACTTTATTGAATTGTATCTTTTTAAGATAAGGGAATGGCTAAAACCTTCCCCTTGCTGTCTGTCCCCTATGGGGTGGCGGGGGGATTTGCCTTCACTTCCTAGATACAACAGGACAAAATCTCTTCAAAGGCCAATTCCCTCATAGACAGTTGTCACCAGAACAGGGGCCCCCATAGGAAGATTTCCTCTCAGTTCCTCTTCTGGAATTTCCTAAAATTTCTAACATATTGGACTAATGTTTCCAGGACAAATAGACAGTATAGATTTCTTCTGCACAAACGCAGACAGAAATAAAATGTGGCAGAAGTTTTAACCTTCCCCACTCTATACAAATTTTAAATAAAAGGTTTGGCTGGAGTTTCACTTTAATTAATGTTGCTGGTAAACACAGCTTTAATCACCACTCCTATTTTTACACACTGGGCAAAGAATTACATGCACATAAGTATTAGCAATGGCTGAGCCTTTCCAACTTGGCAAACTTTACTTTGAATTAGTGTCTTAGCAAATAGAAAAGCTAATATTCTCTGGCTCATTTTCCTTCGAATTGGGAGCCAAGATGCAGCCAAGTCTTTGTGAGCCCTCTTATAATAAACCTTGGCTCCTTGGCAGAGTCATATGTATAAACCACAGAACCTTGATTTTCAAATCATAATAGGAATAGCCAGCCCCCTCATACATCAGGTCACAACAGGACAGGAATACATTTCATCAGGGAGGCCAACACATCCAAGTGTCCTTTTACCGGAAGGGACAGTTTTCTCTGGGCTAAAAGTGCCAGGGCACAGCTGTTAACGGCTAGAATGGCTGCTGGTCATGTTTCTGCCTCTTTGTACATAGAGAAGGAGAATGGTGATGAGATAACATCCCACTTCCTTTTGTGGGTAGGTACACACTGCACAGCACCCTGTTGTAACCCGCCTTCAGTCACCGATTATCGACTGGCTATGTGGGCTTTTACTAAGAAGCGAAGACCACCATTAAGCACTGCTCACATACTGTACATGCCCACTGCCTTCCCATTGATTTATGAGAATTGTAGTTATTTACCTCTGGAACATGCAGAATATCGAGGCTAATACTTACCAGCCAACTAATAAAACAACCACCCTTCAACCTTCCCCCACCTGAAATAACCACACAACTCTCCTTCTTTGGTGTTAAAATGGCCATAGCAGCCCATTTATTTAAAATAACTATTACATAACAATGCATCAAGTACAATCAATGTATTAACTGACATTAATGATCCCAACCGGGTCCAAGATCTTCAAAGGCACTGCTAATCACATCAAAATAACTTGGCTGTATCTAACACCCAATAAGAAGGCCCCCAGCAGCTACTACACCGCCTCGGGGACAATGCTACAGCTACGTAGTCCCAGATACAGTCCATTAACTACAACCTTACTAACGTAACCTTATAATTGGGAAGGGACACCCATACCCACGATGGGCCCAACCCATAATCCTCAAAAATATCACTCCAGCACCGCCTTCAAAGGCCCAGTGACCCCTGCCAGCTGCCATGACAAAAAACTCAAGACAAGGACCCCAAGGCAGAAAATGCAAATAAAAGAAAGAAAAACAAAAGGAACACAAAAAACAAAATGGCAAGACAAACACAAAAGACAGAACCAGGAACCTGAAACAACACACAAACAAAACAGGTCCAGGGAGGGAGGGCAGGAGAAACCTCATCAGTGCTGGCACAAGTTCCAACTGACCCCCGACAAGTTCAACCCCTCTCCTCATCCTGGAAAGACCTCCCTCTTCACTCAAAAATTCCAATCAGGTGAGCCACCAACCCTACCAAATGAATATACTCCCACCCTATTAGAATCTCCGCCTCGTCTGCAAGCCCCTGTCATGTTGGCCCTCCCCATAGCTTTTCTCAGTTCCAGGCCATGTACTGGAAGTGAAGTTAAATGTACCCAACGGCACACAGAAAAAACTGATGGAATTTTGGACCTTTCCTTGCCTGATCCAACACTATAAAAAACAATGATCTTTAGATACTCTCTAAGCATATTATTTAAATCACAAAAAAAATATTATCTTTCTAAATCCCCTGAAAAGCTAGGAATAATCAGGACATTATTATTTATTTTTAATGCTTGAATATTTTTAGCAGTGTAAATCTGACTTCCTTCTATAGAACATTGTTCGTAGGTGTTTCCTCCTTTTGTATCTGGGAAAGGATAAACATGTTTATCTGTACACCGTCTACCTTTAATCCAAGCATTACTAAAGTCCACGTAAACAAATGATGCGGGTGAAGAAAAGGCATCAATAGTAATGTTTTAACATTTAGAAAAACTCTGATTTTAACAAAAACTTTCATCTATATACTTATAAATCTTTTTCTTTTTTTAATGAAAGTTGCATGATTGACTTATTTAACTTTAGTAGGAAAACTGATGGTGCTGGATTATATGGGAGGAACAATAGCAAACAGTGGATGGCACCATCTGTAGTTATGGGCATATGATTGTCAAAAACGATCAGTTTTGACAGCTCTGGCTACTGTAAAGGAGGCCTATAGTACTATTATTATTTTTATATATGTCAGTTATCTTGATCAACTTAATGTACACAACAAAGAGCACATATACACTCTACATTACAGGTGTAGGTGTACAAGTATATGCCATCACACATATTCAAATAAATACCAAATTATTTTGTAATCGGCACAACTAAGTATAAGTATGTGCTTATACAAATACCAGTGAATATTCTATATCACAATATGATAATGCAAGCTGAACACTTGTTAGTAAATTTCATCTCACCCTAACAAAATTAATACAATTAAAAGTGCAGCATAATAAACATATCCATACAATTGTGTGAAAATAAGTATTAATATAACCAAAGTCCAAAATCGAAACATCCAATTAAATCTACGCAATGCATGCACATTCACACATGACTGTGTACTCTTGTTCCTTTCCTCCTCGCGCAATTAGTGCACCTCTACCACACCAGCTGAAAAACCTACTCACCTCCAATATATCATTAAACGTTCATCCCATTCACAATACTGCAGGCCTTCTGGTCCCGAAATCCATTTCTTATCCAGGTGATATCCCACTTTTCCTCCACTAATACTCAGAGATTGATGGATAAGTGACCATGTAATAAAAAGGTCAAAACATAGTGCTCTCTGTTTGAGACTTTATTTTCCCCCCTATTAAAATAACACATGATATTCATAGAAAACTAGCATATCTCCAACATTCCTATGCTCACCACTCCACTAGCAAGATAGCAGCAAACAATGGTAGTAGAAAGGTCGGCTCCTCCTCACTATCTATCACAGTTTTGGAGGCCCTGAAATGCCAGGATAGCAATAAATCCCCCCAAATGACCCCTTTTTGGAAAGTAGACACCCCAAGAAATTTAAAAAGAGACATGGTGAGCATTTTGCACCTCTCATTTTTTCTCACAAGGTTTTGAAATATAAAAGAAGAAAAGAAAAAAATGTTTTTGTTTTCTTTCTTCATTTTCCAAAAACTTGTAGCAACAAATGAGATCTGCAGAATACTTAACATGCTTCTTATCAAATTCCCTGGGGTGTCTACTTTCCAAAAGGGGTAATTTGGGGGGGTTTGGTGCATTTCAGGGCCTCCAAAACTGTGATGGTAGTCTGGAAGTGTAATGAGGAAATAAAGCCCTTTAAAAGCCTGAAGGTGTTTATTGGATTTTGGGGTCCTGTACTTGGCTAGACTGCCAAAAAATCTCTCACTTGTGGTATCCCCATACTCGGGAGAAGTAGCAGAATGTATTTTGGGGAGTAATTCCACATATACTCATAGCATGTGTGAGCAATTAATCATTTAAGTGACAATTTTGTGTAAAAAAAAAAAATATTTTTTGTCATTTTTCAAAAACTTGTGGTAAAAAATAAATTCTTCTATTGACTCAACATGCCTCTCGGCAAATAGTTTGGGGTGTCTACTTTCCAAAAAGGGGTTGTTTTGGGGGGTGTGGATATTTTTTGCCCAGCATTAGAAGTTTATGCCACACATCATTCACTCTTCTAACACCTGAAGACCAAGCCTTTTCTGACACTTTGTTCACATGAAAAAAATCTGCATTTTTTGTTAGGAAATTACTTTGAACCCCCAAACATTTTTTTTTAAAGCAGACACCCTAGTGAATAAATTGGTGGGTGCTGCAATGTGTTATGTCACATAGTACTCGCGCAGGGATTTTTAAAATGCTAATTTTTTTTAAAAAATTAACATTTTTTACTTTTAATGCACAAAAAAACCACAATATATTGGCCAATTATTTGGTAAAATATAAAAGATGATGGTATGCTGAGTAAATAGATACCAAACATGACATGCTTTACAACTGCCCATCCCCTGTGCAATGATGACAAACTGCATACATTTTTAATATCCATAGGCAATGTTTTAAAAGCCTTTATAAGCTACCATTTTAGATTCACAGAGGAGATCTAGTGCTAGAATTACTGCCCTTGATCTAACGGCAAAGGTGCTTTTTTTTTAATTAGTTATTTTGATCTTTTAAATAATTTTTTTATCACTTTTAATGCTATCACAAGGAATGCAAATATCCTCTATAACTTTAATGGGCATTGTCATATATTCTGTTTTGAGAAATCTGGGGTCTATCAGACTCTAGATATCTCCTCTGCCCTTACATTATCTAATCTCACCAAGATCGGTGTGATCAGATGCTTTCCCAATTTACAAATGGTGCTGTTTATGTCCTGCGAAACTGAAGTGATGAAATGCTCGTAGCTACCGATTTTTTAGACTATAGAGATGATTGGCACCATTCCAGTCTCCAATCAACTCTATGGTTAGCTGGCAGAAACAGCGGCTGCATTCTCAGGTTCCCCCGATGGCACGGGACTGCCCGAGAAGGCCATGGAAGGCAGCGGGGGAGGGGGGGTAATCTTCTCCCACTGCTTGTAAAAGCAATCCTGCAGCTAATTAGCCACTAGGATTGCTTTTACAGCTGCAGGCATCTTTCTGGTAGAACTACTGAAAGTCTAGAGATGTACCAGTACGTCGCTGGTACTTGTTGAGTGTATATGCTATGTTCTTTTTTTTTATGCAGCCTGTGGGCTGAATGAAAAAAAGAGAAGAAATATCTGCCAGAAAAAGTGTGTGGTATGCCCACCATTAGAATACACCGCCTTGCATCCACCCACTTCTAATGGTGGGCACACATGAAATGTACCAAAAAATATAAAATATATATGCCAAAGCATAGAGGCCATCCACCCACTGGCCATCCCAGGCCCCCATGCTTCGACATATATTACGTATATTCTGAGAGCAAGACCCTATTGCTGTCAGAATAAACACGTCGGTGCTGCAGCTGAATGAAAATCCAAGCAGGCTTTTTCCCCCTTTCTAAGACGGGTATTTACAAGCCATTGTTGGAAGCTCCGGTGATTAGGTTGCACCGTGCCACATGCGCCAATTCCAAGATTGTACAAATGTGTAAATAATGGCACGCTTGAATAAAAATTGTCCACGTATAAGTAGTACCCCGTATGGAAAAAGGATGACACTAAGTCCCAAACTATCTTGTCACTACCCCCCATGTAGTCTGAGCATCCGGGGGGCTCCACGTGACTATCTTTTTCCTCGTAAATCCGAAACTTATATGTATAGCCTGTTTCCCTCTCACAGGAGTTATACATCTTGACCCCATATCTGGCACGCTTGCTGGAGAGAAATTGTTTGAATTCAAGGTGGCTGTCACGGTCTCCCCCCTCTCCTGCTCTTCCTTCCTCCCCCCTCCCCTCAGTTCACAGGTGGCAGCGGCTCCCCTTTGATCTCCCCCTCCCTTCCCCTTACAGATTCCTAAGGTCCTGCACAAGCCTACATCAAAAGCTGTGCAGGATGGAAGGAAACGCCCCCTGGGGTGTGGTTAGCTCCTCTCCTGATCGAAGCCGCCAAGTAGTCGGGCACCCTGCTAGGCCTGCAGGGCGCAGGCCGCCGAGGTGTCTCTGCACACCCGCCCAGCGGGTGCAGCACGGGTAAGAGGCTTCCTGCACTCTGCCCCCGTCGGAGACAAAGGCTGGGCTCCCTGAGTCAGGGGGGTGTGCCTCGTTATCCCGGCAACCCGACGCTGGGCCAGCCGTTGCCGGGGCAACCAGGAAGCGTCCTGCTCCGGCATAAGAAGTCCGGAGCAGGACCCAGCTCGCTGTTGGTCCCCTGCTCTTGAGAGAAGCGCTGTGTGGGGTCTGAGCTGATGCCAGACCCTACAGCCAGGACCCACGCTGAGTCCCTGTAGGCCTGCGGGTTGTCCTTGGAAAGCTGAGCACCGTGAGGGCCCCTGTCTGCTGATCGCTGGTTGTCCCTGGAAAGCGATCCCTATCTGCTGACCGCTGTTTGTCCCTGGAAAGCTGTTCCTGTCCGCTGTTTGTCCCTGGAAAGCTGTTTCTGTCCGCCGGCCGCTGTTTTCTCCAGGAAAGCTGTTCCTGTCCGCTGGCCGCAGTTTGGAGGTCTGAGCTGAGGCCAGACCCCAAAGCCCAGATCCCGCTGGGTGTTCATTGATTGCTGTTTGTCCCTGGAAAGTAATCCCTGTCTGCTGACCGCTGTGTTCCTGGGAAGCTACCCCTGCCTGCTGACCACTGTTTGTCCCTCGAAAGCTGTTCCTGTCTGCTGACTGCTGTTTGTCCCTGGAAAGCAATCCCTATCAGCTGACCTCTGTGTTTCTGGGAAGCTACCTCTGCCTGCTGACCACTGTTTGTCCCTGGAAAGCTGTTCCTGTCTACTGACCGCTGTTTGTCCTTGGAAAGCTGTTCGTGTCTGCTGACCTCTGTTTGTCCCTGGAAAGCTGTTCCTGCCTGCTGGCCACTGTGTCCCTGGAAAGCTGAGTGCTGCATGGGTCCCTGTCTCCTGACTGCTGTGTGCCTCTGGGAAGTTACCCCTGCCTAAACAGTGAGTGCTCATATTCTCCTGCCTGAACTGCCCCTTGAATCCATATATTGCCCTGTCCGATCTGCCCCACTGAATGCACCCATATTTTCCCTGCCTGGACTGCCCCATTGAATCTATTATCCTTACTGGAACTGCCCACTTGGATTAATACTTGCTCGGACTGCCTATTGCGTTTCTGGATTATCGTAGCTACCTGGACTGCCCCCCCTGAGTGCTCGGGCCATCGCTACCCGAATCGCCCTATCGTGGGCTGGATTATAACTGTTTGGACTCTTCTCCCCTCTTCCCCCCTTTTTGGGTACCTAGACGCTACCTTCCTACCCTGATTGAGTGTCTCTCCTATTTCAATAAAACTTTGTGTGTTTATCATTGTGGAGCCAGTCAAAGTCAGGGTCACCCCGAGGGGTACAGAGTGTGTTGTCGTTCAAATGCAATTGAAAACACATTTTACTCTCATATCTGTGCCTGGCCATGGCAGCAGAGAACACGGCCATATGATGAATCGGGTCTGTGGACCAATACAATTTTTTTTAGTAATGCCCATGTTGTGGGTTAAGCCCAAAAAAACTTTAAATTCAGAAGCCGAAATGGGTTTCCATGCGAGTGGTCGGGCAGGGTTTAAATTTGGGTTGGCGGCGATAAATTGTTGTGCATATAAATTGCTTTGATCCACAATCAATGCACACAGATCTTCTGTGAAAAACAGCTCCAAACAATCAAGGGGAGTAGTTAAATTTGCTGTTTCCACCTGAACTCTGGGTTGGGCAGTGAATGGGGGAAGTACGGATGCTGCAGAATTTGTGGGCTGCCAATCGGGATTTGTAAGCACATCTGGCAGGATACTAGGGGCTCTACAAGCTTGTGTGCAAATTATTTGTGGTTGCGGGACAATACTTGTGCTCGCCACCACACCAGCTTATACTGCACTTATGGGACTCGCCTTGTCACCAAGTTCACCAAAAGGTAGCGCGGCACTAGTACAGGCACTCTGCTGCATATGAGAGTCATCACAATTTACCAGCAAGTGCTAACAGAGATCAGGCATGATTCTGCAAACACTGCTGTTTTGTGTGCAATGTATCAAGTGACAGTGACCTACTGATACTGCACTTGCTGGGGGAGAAGGGGGGGTAAGCATAGGGGCTAAACGCAGGTGCTGGCAGGTGCCGGGGCTGATCCCGCTAACACTGCATTTTTGGGGACACTATACTAATGTGAACACTGGTATAGTGCTGATCTGATCAAAGATATTGATCCGTTCAGACACTATACTAGCAATGGAGGTTTATTGTGAATGAGCATGTTCCTGGAAATCAAGGGGTTAAATGTGATGACTGGTGTACTGATGGGCAATCTGAGAGGGGCGCAAAAACCACAGGAGCGCAAATCACGTATATATACATGATTTTGTGCACCTGTGCCGCCCTGTAGCAGTATTTCTACTATAGGGTGACGCAGAAGCGGTTAAACACATCCAGTAAAAAAAATTTTAAGAATCAAATTTCTTCATAAATTTTGGCCAAAATGTATGCGACATGTCCAATATGTGTAAATGAATTGGTTTACGAGAAAGATATAGCATTTACAAATGGTATATGTACTGGAATTTTTTTTTTACTAGTAATGGCGGCGATCAGCAACTTATAGTGGGACTGCATAGGACAATCTGACACTGGGGGGAATTGACTTGGTGTCACTGACATCCCCAGTGACACCTATACAGTGATCAGTGCTAAAAAAAAAACACTGACACTGTACTAATGGCACTGGGCATGAAGAGATTAACATTTTGGGGTGATCAAAGGATTAACTGTGTGCTGGGAGTGTTTTACTAGGGGGGGTGTGCTTCACTGTAAGCACACTGCTCTGGATGGCTGTGCCTGAGCTGACAGGGAGGAGGGCTGTTAGTAAACATAGAAGCCCTCCTCCCCATCGGTGATTGTCGGTCGGTAATCACTGGGCACTGACGGTTAATCATCAGCCGGGATCCGGTGATTGACAGCCGCGGCCGCGAATAAAATATATACGTGATTTTGCGCACCCATGCCGCCCTGTAGCTGTATTTCTGCTACAGAGCGGTCGGGAAGCGGTTAAATAAAAGTTTAAAAACATGTTAAAAAATGTGTAACAGTACCTCCCCCCACCCCCCAAATGTACACACACATGTGAATGCAAACACACTTGTCAGTTTGCTGTTCCCAGAACAGCTAGAGAACTGACCACACTGTTCTCTCATGCCTAGTGTGGTCAGTTTTTAATAAGAAAGCAGAGGGAGTGGCAGAAACACCAGGGATTTCACACAAAGGACACAATACAAAGAGAACAGGATACTTTGTCATACAAGTACATGGTATAGCAGACACATACCAGGAATATGACATTTTGGGTTTACATATTCTTTAACTGCAAATTGATGAGCAAAATAGACTTTTTGACTGTAGACAATTTTGGGTACTCTATTATGCACAATTTTGAGGCTTGGCATATCTGGTATTTATTTATTCATCACAACCTTGCCTTTTATATTTTAAAAAATGAGTAATATATTGTGTTTCCGTGCACTAAAATGTTGGAGTATATTTTGTACTGAAAATGTAGTTTGATAAACAATTACACAATAATTGTGTGACATAAAAAAATTGCAACTTCCATTGTTTTATTTTACATCTGCTGTTAGAGTGTAAACTGAAACTTAGTTGATTTTACAATTTTACTAATTTGCATTTTTTCCTATAAAAAATATTCACCAAAAAACAAATGTATATTTTTTATTTTACATTTTCATGTCAAGTTCACCAGCTTATCAGATCCGCTGCTGTACAAATGTTCTCCAGTAGGCAGTGCTACAGGCAGATTTTGGAGTCACAACTCCAGATGCATGCTGCTGGAGAGCACCCTGACTTGTACCCACGCCGGGGTACAAGGGATTTGGGATCAGAGAGAGCATTTTTTAAATTAAAATGCTAAGTAATTTCTGTGAAAAAAAAATACAGTAAACCCATCTATGTGTTCTTGAAAGTTTGAGCTTGATACTCCCAGAAGCTTCCCATCTGTCCACAATGATGTTTTATTGTCACTGCAAGACTTTTCCATTTTTCCTCCAGCGATTGTGATGCTAATTTACACATGCAGGCTGCTGTTCGATCACAGGGGGCCGCGATTTTACAACAACGAAGAAAGGGAAGGGAAAAAAAAGAAAAGCGCTCTTGCTGTTAGTATTTAGTCTATAAACGTTGCTGACAAGCTGGGGAGAGATGTACAAAAGCCAGCCGTCATCCCAGCACTCAGACATGCACATCAGCCTTGCCTATAAGTGTAGCTGTTGTGGTGAGAAAGGCTGTCAATGTGTAATTGTTAGGTAGAGATTGCTGTCATCCAGAAGCAGGGGAGTTATTCCTATAATTAAAGATAACAATTGACAAGACCTCTTCAGAATGGCTTTTCGTGATTTTATCTTTTCTCTCTTGTTCCTCCTTGTTTCCCCCGGGAATTAGCTCCACCAGGAGAGGAAGAATTAGTTAAACACAAAAAAGAGAGGAGAAAAGGAAACAGTTATTTGAAGGCTGAATGAAGTGTCTTCCAATGCATTATGTAGGGCATAAGGGGTCATGGGCAAAGCAAGCTGACGCATTTGTCACTGACGACGCCTGCTAGTGGTAGCATGAGACAAAGCACCTAGCCTTGGCACCTGTAGCTGCCTCCTGCTAATAGTGCACACAAAGGAAACTGTACATTCCTACTTGGAATTCCTGCAGGAGGCTTGCACCCTGTTGAGCGTGTAATTGCATGTGTGTCTTTTTTTGTGATGGACACCACTATCAGCAGCTGACAAAAGATTAGTGTAGACGGTACAGCTACACAATAGCCCTCTGTGACCTAGGGGCCCATTAAAAGTGTAACCCTAAAAATGAAAGCAGTATTAAACCTAGAAGCAAAAATGTACCTCCTTAGGATTTACTAAGTTTTTGGGTCCCCCTACAGTCCTGCACAGCCAGGCCACATGGATTTTCTCAGTAAAATAGTCCTTGAGCTGGATTTTTAGGTTTTATTAGGAGTATTTGAACTTGGATGGGGTAAGGGTTGTATGGGATGCCTAAGGGAACTGAAACTGAGGACAACTGCCTGGCAACTATGTACAAGTCCAACATCTCTTCTAGGAGAGCTCTCCAGCTTCTCCAGGTGTACCACCCCAGACCCCAGATAAATCCTCTTCTTTACCCAGCTGTCTGGAGGAATCCCTGGGCAAGGGGATACAGTGGCTGCTACTTGAAAAGGTTAATATGTGGAGCTAGTCAGGTTTCCCACCAGCATTCTCTCTCAGTTTATCTGGCCCAGGGGGTGCAAGATTACTCACTTGGTCCTCTCCTGTGAGCTGGTGGATTGGTAGCTGAATAAGGCCTTCTGCTGGTCTGGGGATGAGTGATCCTCCTTCCAAGGTCCCAGCCTGTAGGTAGACTCCTTACCACTGGGCCCCCTCCCAGGTTCCTGCATCTCAGCCTTCCTCATATCTTCTACCCAAACTCTCCTGCCTGTGAGCAGGCTCACCCACTCCTAAGGGTTGTCCTAACCAAATGCCAATCCTCCTGCCTGGGGATAGGCCAGGATCCCTCAAGAGTGCAGACCTTCTCCTCCTCACCCTGCCCACTGAATTCTAGAGACGTTTCCATGTTTCTAGATCAAGGGGAGGTATCAGTGAGCTGAGCTGCAGTGCCTCTCAGCCCTGACCCAAATTTGACCCTCTGACTCAGCCAGGCTGCTACTCAGCCGTCTAACTAAAAAAATAATTATCTAGCTTCTCATAGCTAACTAGGAGGGTGCTACATAATATATTTCATCTTACTAATAGCTGTGGTAGCTGCATTAGTTTTATTTTTTGGACTTTTTTCCTCTGCTTTCACCTGATGATCTGGCTAGTAACACACCTCCTGTATTAGAGTGCCCCCACTCTGGATGAAGGAGCACAGGAGGCACAGCAGACAGCAGCATTGTCAGTTTGGGGGAAGGGGAGTGTTAGATGTACTAGCAGATTTAAATAGAGTTACAAATTGAAGTTAAACTTCAGCTCACACTTATAATCAGTTACAGCAAACAGTTTTTCTCCTTTTGGGATAAAGGTTTTCATATGAATGAATAAAGGGTGATAATTTTAATCATGCCTGCCAGTGTTAAATGGTTTGTCCCATCCATGTTAACTGATACATTCTGCTGGAGAGCTTGTGCTCTTGAAAAACAACAGCCTTAAAAAGAAAACTAATGCAGCCATCACATCTAAAACAAATGTTAAGCTGCAATATAATAAATGTTTGCTTTTGGGTTTAATACTGCTTTGGCTTCCCTTATTTGCTCCCTTTTGGTCAGCTAAATATAGCATTGCAAGTATAGTCATACAATATCTGTTTAATAAATATAAAAATACCTGTTTATTGTGCTAGAAATCATGTAAGCTGATAACGCCTAAGAAAGGAAACTAGCTTTATAAAGAGAGGCCCAATTTGCTCCAATGCAGAAAAAATATTTCCTGATCCCCAAAAAGCAATTGGATTACACCCTGGATTAATATTCTACTGTAGCCCCTGGTCCACAGCACTGCTCTGTTAGGCTCCATGTACACTGCAGCTGATAAACTGACTTTCAGGAGCTTTTCTGCGTTTTTTTTCAGCAGCCCCTGAACTCTCCTTAATGTTTTCCTATGTGTCCATGTACACTATGATGTTTACAGTTGTTTACAGGCAGTTGAGTTTACAGTTGCTTTTTTAGAACACACCAAACTTGCGTTCAGGAGTAGATTTTATCAGCGTTTCAAATGCCAAACGCTTGTAAACGCGGCTAACCGCATTTATAAGCATTTGCATTTAGAAGCGTTTTTTAACTGTTCCATATCCAAATGCTGTCCAGGGCCTTTTTTCATCATCAGAAATGCATGCAAAGCATTTTTCATGTATTCAAATGACCCTAGTACACCAGAATAGTCAGTTCCAGGGTTCGTGTGAAGGAAAAAATGGTAGAACGTGCCGCATTATGCTCATGATGGGATCCATAGTGAATACAAGCAGAAAAGACAGGTAATCTCAACACATACTGCTTTCTCTGCTTCTGCTCTCTCTATTTCTCTCAAAATGTCTGAAATGGTTAATTTTTTTATTATTTTTCAGTGCATTCTGGGCATTTTGGAAGGTCTCCTGATGTTATCTTTAAAACTCTTCTAAACAAAAACGCGCATAAACGCGGTATGCAAACGCGGCTAAACAGATGATTTTTAATCTATGTTTTCCAGCAGTCAGTTTCCATCGTTCAGAAGTGTTTTCCAAACATCCCCTGAACCCTAAGCAGCAAGAGACTGGACTCCTATCATTGCTGCTGCTCTTCACTTCCTCTCCTCCTTTCAAGATGTCCAGCACAGAAGCAGCCCTGGAGAGACAGAATAGCAAAGGGAAGCCTCACCAATCACCAGGAGAGCACAGAGGACGAAGATATGGACTGCTGTGCATCCTGGGACAACTAGAGTCTGCTGGGAGGTACTGAGATTTGTGGGGGAAGTAGTCCCCAAATAGACTGAGCCTGTGTGTCAGATTGGCAATTGGGGTACACATTCCAACATGATCAGGGGCTCTAAGTAGAGGAAAAGGAAGGACTGGTCCTGGGCTCGGGGCTAATGTGGTGAGGACATTGTGGAAGTCAGGCTATGCAGCAGGGTGCTAACAGACATTCTGCTGCAGCATCAGGGGCGCAGAGAGGTGTAGTAGTGGACATCTCCTGGTTTATGAGAACACCATTGTGACGGTGTTGCCGCCTGATCGTTGGGGAGAATGCCATTGACGCTTGCTGGTGCTGCCAATTGATCAAAGAACAATACTGCTAGACATGTGCAATATGAAAACGTGTTTTGTTTCGATTCGTTGACTAATTTCATTTAGTTCGATTAGTTAAATTCGTTTGATTCGTTGTTCAGAATTCGTTTTGTTTATTCGAATTCAAACGAATTTGAAATTTCGAAAATTATTTTAACGGATTTGAAAATAATTCTGATGGATGCAATAATAATTCTAACATTACATTCCATAACCCACAATCCATATGATGGTATATTCGCTATATAAAGAATTGCATAACCATATTGGAAATTTCTATTTCAGCAAAACTTTCTCAGTGCCTTTGTTGATCACTACTCACCGTAGCGCAGCTCACACTTTTTTGTAAAGTATTTTAGTTTTTTCTAATATATTCTATTCTTTTTTATTATTTTCTATTCCATTCTAATGTATTCTGTTGGAATTCAAATTCATTCTTTTTAAAATTTGAATTTCGGAAGGCAGTTATAACTTATAATCTATTCTATTGTTTTTCTATACTATTCTATTCTTTGATTTTCGATTCTTTTCTATTCTATTCTATTCTAATTGATTCTATTTTAATTTTTTACTTTCTGTTCTATTTCGCTCTTTTTTACTCCATTATTTCCTATTTTATTCTTTGATTTTCCTTTCTAATCTTTTTCTAATCTAACTGATTCCATTCTTTTCTATTCTTTGATTTTCCATTCTAATCTTTTCTATTCTGATTCTATTCTTTTCTATTCTATTCTTTGATTTTCTATTTTAATCTTTTCTATTCTATTCTTTGATTCTCTAGTTCTTTTCTCTTCCTTCATTTTCTATTCTATATTGTTCTGTTTTGCTCTATTATTTTCTACTGTATTCTGTTTTATTCTTTTATTTTTTATTATGTTATTTTTTCCTCTATTCTTTTCTATTCTCCTATTTTCTATTCTATTTTTTTCTATTTCTTTATTTTCTATTTTATTCTATGTATTCTTGTTTTCACATTCAAATTGGTTTTTGAATTCGAATGTGTTTTCAAATTCAAATTGATTTGAATTTCAGCCGAATTTCGTTTTGTTATTTCAGATTTATTTAAATTCATTACTATTGTAATTTGGAATTCGGATACATCCGAATAACAGAAAATTCATCTGGAACGAAATGAACTGCACATGTCTAAATGCCACTGTTGCTGACTGGTGTCATCACCTGATCGCTGGGGAGGACACTGCTGCAACTGACTCTGCTGAGCTGCCAATGGAGAAAAGGAGACACACAGGTGTCAAACACAAGGCCCGTACTACTGCACTCAATTAAAGAGGAACGGTATTTGCTTGGACACAGAGCAGGCGCCTATACCTAGGTTCAGAGGACCTTTATCTGGATGTGAGCCCCAACATACTGGTCAGTAGAGGAAGGGTTTGACAAAGACTGCTGAACCATTACTTTAGCCTTGCCCCTAGGCAGGACCTATAAGTATAGGCTTTAGGAGTTATTCTCAGGTGCATTTGAGTATCATCAACTGTGTACTTTGTTTATTTTGCTACTGTTTTACTTTATTGTGGTGTTAGTGCCATTTCTAATTATTTGGTTACTGTCGGATTATATATTGTTGCAATAAATATATCCTCTTCAGCCAAGGTGTTTGGGCGAGCATGGTGCTGCTTATAGGGTCGTGAGCTCTGAGAGCGGACAGAGTCTCCTTTGGGAGTAAGCACTACACTACAATATTATTTCTTACGGTTGTTAGTAGCTGTTTTTCTTTGTGCATTTAAAAACGCTACCTGACGCTTTTGAAGGAATCTGCTGAGCCAGCCTGAAATGGCAATTCCATATTTTCACACCTCTTACAGTAAAGAACGCTTTCCATCTGCAGATTAAATCTCTTTTCCTCTAGACAAAAAGAGTGCCATTGTGTCTCTTGCACCGACATAGCTTGGGCATAGGATTCTTATGATAGTAAGAGACACATGCTAAAGGAAACAGGATTAAACCATCAAAGCTTACTTTGTTGTTTAGTGTTCAGCCAACTTTGCTTACTTTTATTGAAAGTTTATTTGTTTTGTTCTAATAAAAATTACTTTAGGGTTATAGATGTTTTCATTTTTGACACAAAAAGTCCCTAATAGAGCTGTTTCATTTCTCATTGCTAGCTTTGTTATAAACAATGCTCAGTGGAACTGCTCTTGCTCAACCCTGCTTTCATTGCGAAAACATTCAAGTCTGCTTGAATTAATGTCTCTTAATTGAGATTAATGTTCCTTTTGATCCAAAGGGAAAAGCAAGTCAAAGCTCATACGTACAAGTTATCAATAGAAGCCAATCAGGTCCTTCTAATGTAATCCATAACCAACCTCCTCTGAGTTTTCACCTTGAAATTGCCATGTGAATTCTTCCACCGCAACCTCCTACATGGCTACTACAATAAACCGCCTTTGTCAAGGTCACAGGTAGAGAAAACAGAACAAAATGCTATTTTCAGTGGTAATCATAATCAGTATTCTCTTTATTAAACATTACAACCACACGCTTGCCTAGAGAAATCAGTCTGGATGTAATATAGTGAGCTACGACAGACATTTATGGGAATTTGGCAAGGACTGGATATATATATATATACATATATATATATATATATATATATATGTGTGTACATACTGTATATACATCTCGGGGCGCTCTGATCACCAGCCAGCCAAGTTGGTAAAAGCAAAGGAGTCCTATTTTTCAAACGGTAAATACAACAGCTTGACTTCGATAGAGATAAACAAAACAGTCCCCACTCCTGGTACACAAAATAAAGATCCAGCTCACCGCCAGCATATGCCTGTTCCACAAGAGGGTATGAAGTTCCTGTTTGCTTTAGTCCTTTTGCACACTGGACATTTTTACAGCTGGTGTTTTTGGCTTTTGAAGTTTTTTTCTACAGCTAGTAAACCCCTCCAGCATGTTATCCTATGTGTCCATGCATACATAGACTGTAATCAAAGTTTTTTGGCTGGAAAAAAAACCCAGTGGGTTTCTAGAGAAGTTTTTTAGCTGTAAAAATGCTGAAAAACGTGGTAAAACACCGCAAACCAGCATTTTTGGACTTTTGACCAAAACAACCTACATTTTTTTTGGACAAAAAAACACAAACACGGAAAAACACCGCTAACCATGGCATAACGGTGCTAAATGCCAATGCAAAAACGCTAAAGCTGAAAAACTCACATTTTTAACGTGACTTTACACCGCAAATGTTATCAGCGTTATCAAACCATCCAGTGTACATGAGGACTTAGGGGTTCAGAAAAATTGCAAGAGCTCAGCAACAAACAGCACCCAACTTCTCACTTCTACTTCACACTACACATGGATGCCTGCTGTCTGCTTTCTGCCTCTTTTCAGCCCTCTCTTGCAGGAAGGTTAACCCCATCATGTCCAAAGTACTCGTAGTCAGGGTTGGAGGTTCTTTCCCACCCAAGATCTCACTGAGCCTCCCATATTAGGACAATCCTGGAAAACATAGTAGTAAGTTTTCCCTCTTTGTGATGGATCACCCAGGGGCGGACTGACAACTTATGGGGCCCCCAGGCAATAGGGGATCATGGGGCCCCCGTGTCCTTGCCCAAACTCAAAAAAGCCTATGAAAAAGGTACCAGGGGCATCTCATGGGGCCCCCTACTGACCCCGGGCCTAACGGGGGGTGCCCGAGTTTCCAAATGGTCAGTCCGCCCCTGGGATCACCCCCTCAGATGGATCAGAACCCCTGAGTACTCCAACTATACGTTGTGTCCCCCGTAAAGTGATCACAACTCAAACCTGTCTTTCAGGGCCCATCCCTGCATTCTGTACAACAGGGCTTAAAATTTCAAGTCCTGAGCTACTAGCTAGGCCTTAAGAGTTACTCGCCATCAGTTGCCCCACCCAACCCCTACCCTGCTACACCCCTAATTCCGCCCCTAAACACGCCCTCATAAATTATTTCATGAAATGACACTGTTAAATGTTACCCACATTACATCAGGGTCCCCAGAGTCCCCCCACATTGCATTAGGGCCTCCAATGTCCCCCTAAACACTCCATCATACTTAGACCATGCACCGCATACAACCATAACCTCCCATAATCTTTCACTCACAAAACCATAACTCTACCAAGCATATCCTACCAACTATCCAACCCAGCAATACCTCAAATGCCCTATACTCTACCACCCATAATAACCACATAATCCTGAACCTGACCAAATCACCCATACATGTAGGTTTACATACAGACACATGTACATACACACACACAAACAGACACCTGTACACACACACACACACACACACACACAGAAACATGTACACACACGCACAGAGACACATGTACACACACACAGACACATGTACAGACACACATACAGTACATGTACAGACACATGTACATACACAGAAATACACACGCACAGACACATGTACATACACAAAGACACATGTACATACATACACAGACATGTACATACACACAGACACATGTACATACACACAAACACACACACACATGTACATGTACACACACACACACATATACACACACACATACACACACACATGTACACATACATGTATGCAGGCACATGTACAGATACACACATGTAGATACACACAAACACACACACAGATACATGTACATACGTACACACACACACAAATACACACACATACAAATACACACACATACACTCACACACAGCCTTATAAAAATTTGCAGTATAGCGTTACCTTCACTCACAGAGCCGGGTACTGCACTCTAGGGGGAGGCAGAGAGCACAGAACACACTCCTTCCTTTGCTTTCATTTTGCTCAACTATTGAGCAGTCTGATGGCTCCCAGTGAGAGTGATAGATCCAGCCCTGAATTCCGAGCCTGCTCAGCAAGACGGCCCTGAGGGCACACTCGCCCCCACCATAATTTCCACTCGTCAATGCGAGCAGGTGAGTGGAAATTTCAAGCCCTGCTGTACAATATAAATGTTCTTTTAACCACTTGTCCTCCTGAGGATTTCCCCCCCTTCCTGACCAGGCCAATTTTTGCATTACGGCGCTGCGTTACTTTAACTGACAATTGCGCAGTCATGCAGCGCTGCACCCAAATGAAATTTACATCCTTTTTTCCGTGAATTGAGCTTTCTTTCGGTGATATTTGATCGCCCGTGTGTTTTTTATTTTTTGCGCAAAAAAAAAGTCTGGTAATTTTGAAAAAAAAAAACAATATTTTTGACTTTTTGCTATTAAAATGTCCAGTTAGAAATTAAAAAAGTCAAATTTCATCAAAATTTTGTACAAAATGTATTCTGTGAAATTTCTTTGCTAACAAAAATCCCAATACGTGTAAATGAATTGGTTTACGTGAAAGTTATAGCGTTTACAAATGGCGGTATAGATACTGGAATTTTCTTTCTCTTTACTAGTTATGGCGGCGATCAGCGGCTTATAGCGGGACTGCAGTGGACATTCTGACACTGGGTGGAACTGACTTGGTGTCACTGACATCCCCAGTGACACCAATACAGTGATCAGTGCTAAAGAAAAGCACTGACACTACTAATGGCACTGGGCAAGAAGGAGTTAACATGAGGGGCTATCAAAGGGTGTGTCTAGGGAGTGTTTTACTGGGGGGCAGTGTCTGTGTGCTTCACTGTAATCACACTGCTCTGGATGGCTGTGCTGTTGGTAGATGGATGACACAATCACATACATTCTGGTGCCTGTGATGGTCTTGTCTGTGTTCACAAATGTCTGACACAGATAAGCCCCTGCTGCAGCCTCTTAGTGATTTTCTACAACGTTACAAAGTTGCAGTCTGATCATTGGGAATGAGGAAAGTGAGGAAATTCTTCTTCCTGCCTGCAGTACACTGATGACACCATCGCAACCCAGGCAAAGTCACTGACAAGAGCTCAAGGACTGCTTTTTACTTATGAAAAAATACAGCTTTTCTGAAAGACAGTTCTGCTGCCATATATTTGAAATATCGGACGTTTATTTGTACAGTTACTGAAAGGTCCACCTTAAGCAATTTATATTTTCTTGAGAAAAAAGAGATCCCCTAAGGAAAACAAAAAGCCCCAGGTCATAGAGGAAAGCAAGGGTACTCCCATGTAGAGGTATGTGAGAGCCGCTGAATGCTCGGATTGGTGAGTTAAAGCCGTCACCGAGCCTAGAATAGTGAAGATTGAACTAGAGCTACTAGTGGGCACCCCAAGTCAATGTGGGTTCATGAACAACAGCCTCAGCCTCAGCAGCTGAAGGAGTCCCCGTGAAGTGTGTCTGCTTCCATGGACACGTCCTAACACTTATTTTTTAATAAAAGAGAATAATAAAACACTTTCACCGTATCTCCATACTGCAAATTTTCAGCAAAGCTTGCTGAAATGTAATTTCCATTTGAGAAACACAACCGCTGAAAGACGTAAAACAGAGTGTGAAGGTAAACAGAAGAGAGAACGGTAGCTGTCTGAGCACTGCGAAAAAACAAACAGACGTACGTCAGATAGTTAATTAAAAACGCTTTTCCTTTTTGTATCAGAAGTCTGGCATGCCGCTTATCACACTGTACAGTACAGCTGAAGCAGCACAGCCTCTGTGTTGGATGGTTCATTTTTTTTTCTTTTTAATGAAGTCTAGGTTCACACTAGAACACTGTGTGGGAAACTTGCGGTCTGTGATCGTTTCCCGCACCGACTGCAAAACGTATTTCAATGCAATCTGCAGTGGGTATCATTGATAAGTTAACGACACCCCAAACACAGGTTGAAAATGCAGTGTGTTTGCAAATGTACCATGCAATCAGGCTGCAGTGTTCTTCCAAAAGTGGTGCTATGTGGTGTGATTTGAATCACATCACTCAAATGAGCTCAAAAGGGGCAGCACAGTGGCTAAATGGTTAGTGCTTCCATCTGACAGTACTAGGGTTGTTGATTCAAATCCCATCCAAAGCCCCACCTGCCTGGAGTTTACATGTTGTCCCTGTGTGGGTTTCTTCCAGGACCCCAGCTTCCTTCCACACTCCAAAGACATGTTGGTAGGTTAATTGGATCCTGTCTAAACTGGCTGTAGTAGGCTACTTTCACACTGAGTTTTTCAAGCATTTTTGCATTAAAAAAAGCGCCTGAAAAGCTGAAGAAAACTGCTTCCCTGTGTTTGTGAATGTATATCTACGTATGTTTTCACACTGAAGCGTTGTGCATCTTTGGAGCATGTTTGGTGAGTTAAACAAAACACCCAAAAAAAGGATCTTCCCATTGAAATCAATGGAAAACGCCTGAAAACAGCTTAAAAACACCTTAAAAACATCTCTGAGAAGCATGCGGTTTTTAAATCACACGTCCTTTAAAACACGCTGAGAAAGCATAGTAAAAGCGTGGTAAAAATTCCTATACATTTTTGCAGCAGATCAGTGTGAAAGTATGTGTATGGCTCTTAGAATGTACACCCATTGAGGGTTACTGAGGTGAATGTATGATATATATATACAGGTGAAACTCAAAAAATTAGAATATTGTGCAAAAGTTCATTTATTTCAGTAATGCAACTTAAAAGGTGAAACTAATATATGAGATAGACTCATTACATGCAAAGCAAAATAGTTCAAGCCGTGATTTGTCATAATTGTGATGATTATGGTTTACAGCTCATGAAAACCCCAAATCCACAATCTCAGAAAATTAGAATATTGTGAAAAGGTGCAATATTCTCGGCTCAAAGTGTCCCACTCTAATCAGCTAATTAAGCCATAACACCTACAAAGGGTTCCTGAGCCTTTAAATGGTCTCTCAGTCTGGTTCAGTAGGAATCACAATCATGGGAAAGACTGCTGACCTGACAGTTGTGCAGAAAACCATCATTGACACCCTCCATAAGCAGGGAAAGCCTCAAAAGGTAATTGCAAAAGAAGTTGGATGTTCCCAAAGGGCTGTATCAAAGCACATTAATAGAAAGTTATGTGGAAGGGAAAAGTGTGGAAGAAAAATGTGCACAAGCAGCAGGGATGACCACAGCCTGGAGACGATTCTCAGGAAAAGACCATTCAAAAGTGTTGGGGACTGAGGCTGGAGTCAGTGCATCAAGAGCCACCACACACAGACGGATCCTGGACATGGGCTTCAAATGTCGTATTCCTCTTGTCAATCCGCTCCTGAACAACAAACAACGTCAGAAGCGTCTTACCTGGGCTAAAGAAAAACAGACCTGGTCTGTTGCTCAGTGGTCCAAAGTCCTCTTTAATGATGAGAGCAACTTTTGCATCTCATTTGGAAACCAAGGACCCAGAGTATGGAGGAAGAATGGAGAGGCACACACTGCAAGATGCTTGAAGTCCAGTGTGAAGTTTCCACAGTCTGTGTTGATTTGGGGAGCCATGTCATCTGCTGGTATTGGTCCACTGTGCTTCACTGAATCCAGGGTCAACGCAGCCATCTACCAGATTTTGGAGCACTTCATGCTTCCTTCCGCAGACGAGCTTTATGGGGATGCTGACTTCATTTTCCAGCAGGACTTGGCACCTGCCCACACTGCCAAAAGCACCAAAACCTGGTTCAATGACCGTGGGATTACTGTGCTTGATTGGCCAGCAAACTCGCCTGACCTGAACCCCATAGAAAATCTATGGAGCATTGCCAAGAGAAAGATGAGACATGAGACCGAACAATGCAGAAGAGCTGTAGGCCGCTATTGAAGCATCCTGGTCTTCCATAACACCTCAGCAGTGCCACAGGCTGATAGCTTACATGCCACGCCGCATTGAGGCAGTAATTACTGCAAAAGGAGCCCAAACCAAGTACTGAGTACATATGCATGCTTATACTTTTCAGAGGTCCGATATTGTTCTATGTACAATCCTTGTTTTATTGATTGCATGTAATATTCTAATTTTCTGAGATTGTGGATTTGGGGTTTTCATGAGCTGTAAGCCATAATCATCACAATTATGACAAATCACGGCTTGAACTATCTTGCTTTGCATGTAATGAGTCTATCTCATATATTAGTTTCACCTTTTAAGTTGCATTACTGAAATAAATGAACTTATGCACGATATTCAAATTTTTCGACTTTCACCTGTATATATATATATATATATATATATGCACAGCTCGGTTTATGAACGCCTCGGTTAATAGAATTTTAGGTTTACGAATGAAAATCCATTGAAAATAATGGCTCGGTTTACAAATTTGTTTCGCAATATGAATGGATTCATTGGTTTTCAACGCATTTATGATTTTTTTTTAATCATGCCCCTGTACAGTATTTATGCCTTTAAAGTGCACTTTATAAAGAGTTTTGAACAGATAAGATTTTGTTTTACTTTTTTTTTGACCTCCGGAACGGATTAATTGGTTTTCAATGCATTTATGAATTAATTTTTAATCATGTCCCTGTACAGTATTTATGCCTTTAAAGTGCACTTTATAAAGAGTTTTGAACAGATAAGACTTTTTTTTTTACTTTTTTCTGACCTCCAGAACGGATTAATTGGTTTTCAATGCATTCCTATGGGAAACCGCAATACGAAAAGTCCCGCAGAACAAATTAAATTCGTAAACTGAGGTATGTCTGTATATATAAAGCTCTGCATAAATTGACAGCGCTATATAAGTACCTGTAATAATAAATAAATCACACCACACTGAATCGCATATGAATCACACAGGAGTGAGCAGTGATAAATGTTTTAAATTCTGTAACATTTCCAGCAATATTGTTCACACCACACAGAACGTATTATTTTTCATATAATGCAAAATGCATTGCTTGCTTTTTTTACCTTCTTTTTATACATTCTGTCAAATTCTACGCATTGCAATGCACAGCATTGTATTTTTTGCGTGCTACACTACAAAAAAATGTAGCATGTCTACATTTTTCCCCAGCACATTCCAACTCAATGCTTTGGTGTAAACAGGGCATATATTGTAGACTGCAATAGTATTTGATGTGTCTTGGCGGGTCTATTTTAAAACATTTGTTTCATGAATGTCAAAAGCATTGGTGCAAGCTGAACGAAATGTCACCCTAACTTTTCTACGAGATTGATGTCTGTATCATCAGCTCCATCTATTGGCCAAAATGCAGTATAGTTTTCTCATTGAGATATTTCACAAAACTATACCACATTTTGGCCAGTAGATGGAGCTGAGGATACTGGCATTAATCTCTTAAAAAATGTACGATGACATTCCATTCAGCTTGGACCAATGCTTCCGACATTCGTGCAACAAATGTTTTATAAATAAACCCCTTTGTGTGAACAAACCCTCACCTCTCAGCTGATTGATACAGGGAAAGTTTCTTTGTGAGACAGGGCCACTCACCAGTCCTATGGAAAGAGTTATATATCTAAGAGTATAATGACATATATTGGGCACTGCCATGAGCATTAGGTATAAGGGCGGGGGGGGGGGGGGGTCACCAAGCCTAAAAAATGTACAGACTGTGATAAATATTTTCTCATTTATCTTCCCCCTTCTGACCACCTCTAGACATCTGTGGCTAAATCCAGCCGATGAACTACAAGTAAGTGCAGGGGAAGTTGTGAGAATAGTCAGTAGACTCTTTATAGTTCAAGTTAATATGCAACCATCTCTCCTGTTTATTGGATTGTTGATCTGTACAAATAAAAAGTGGCTGTGACTATAAGCACATGGCATGCTGCCTCCCACTGTATATTCTACAATAGGCTTGTCGAAATACTCACATTACATAGCTGAAGTGTGTACAAACGTGTGTCATCATTCTGATGTGCCTAGCACACCCTGATGTCTGGGACCAAAAATCCCTGTGGATGAAGATTTATTATACACCTTGGATATTATTAATAGGCATATTCTACATTTGGTTAAAGATTAAATTCCAAAACTAATTCTCACTGTACATTTACATGAAAGCCATGAAAAATATTATTATGAGGGAGATCTGCCTATCCAGCACATAGTGAAAAGCAGCTTTTCCTCTACTGTACCATGTGGACTTACCCCTGGTTCACTTATTCTGAAAACGCAGCCCGCACAGGAACCTCGGTTCCCAGTACGGTTGTATTTTCCAGTGCGGGCGGCATGCTATTAGAAGTAATGGCACCCGCCCGCGGGTCCGCATTCCTGTGTGTGTGGTGCGGCTGCACAGATTTTCATGTGGATCTGCAACCCCACCACCCACACATATGTGAACCAAGCCTGAGTGTAAGATCGACATCCTCCACAATGTCTCCAGGAATGTATAGACCAGCACAATCCTCCAAGGTTAATTTTATCAATCCAAGCATAAAATCACGGTCCCCACTGATGCATTATGACTTGATCAGTCCTAATAAAATGAGGTAAAACTATATTACGAAGTAATGTTTTTAAGAAGGAAATGTACTGTGGAAGCTGTGCCCAAAAGGCAAACAGTGGACAAAAGACTAGTCTCCAGTATTACCCGTGGTCTCCCTATAGCTGATCTTTCCTCATTACTGACTTTCCATGTCTTGTTCTGCACTGTGCCTCTGTGTGTAAGTGGCCATCTTGCTACAAGCAGGGTGTTGATTCCTTGTTGTCAGAGCTGCTCCCTTTATTACTGGTAATTTGATGACTGGTGGAGTAATATATAACCACTTGCCTACTGGGCACTTTCACCCTCTTTCTGACCTGGCCGATTTTCAGCTTTCAGCGATGTCGCACATCGAATGGCAATTGCTCACTCATGCAAAACTTTACCCATATGAAAAAGAGCTTTCTTTTGGTGGTATTTAATCACCACTGGGTTTTTTTTTATCTTTTGCTAAACAAGCGAAAAAAGACTGAAAATTTTGAAAAGAAAAAAAGTTTTTCTTAGTTTCTGTTATAAAATTTTGCAAATAAGTAATTTTTCTTCTTCACTGATGTGTGCTGATGAGGCTGCCCTGATGGGCACTGATGAGGCTGTCCTGATGCGCACTGGTGAGGCTGCACTGATGGGCACTGATGAGGCTGTACTAATGGGCACTGATGAGGCTGTACTGATGGGCACTGATGAGGCTGTCCTGATGCGCACTGGTGAGGCTGCACTGATGGACACTGATGAGGCTGTACTGATGTGCTGATGAGGCTGCACTGATGGGTACTGGTGAGGCTGCACTGTTGGGCACTGATAAGGCTGTACTGATGCTCACTGATGAGGCTGCAATGATGAGACGGCACTGATAAGGTGCACTGATGGGCACTTATGGGCACTGATGAGGAGGCTATGATGAGGCTGCACTTATAAGGCAGCACTGATGGGTACTGATAGGCTGCACTGACGGGCACTGATAGGCTGCACTGATGAGGCTGCACTGATAATCAGGGCACTAATGATCAGTAATGTCAGGATTGCTGGTTATCGTCTTTTCTTTCCTCACACAGTGACAGTGTGTGAGGAAAGGAAATGCAGATAAGCAACATTTGTTCACATGGGATAAGCTGTGATTGGACACAGCTGATCATATGGTAAAGGGCCACTGTGATTGGACCTTTACCTTGATCTGTGATCAGCTGTGTAAAAAGGACACAGCGGTCACAGAGCTCACCTGATGTGTGCCCTGGGAGGGGAAGCACGATCCGTGTTCTGGGAGGACGTTTATAGACACCCTCCCAGAACAAGAAAACCGCGTTGTATCTTTCAGCTATGGCGTAGTAATGAGGTGGTTAAAAAGCAATTACAGAGATAAAAGAAGCACAAATTCACTGAATGGATGAAGGGAAAGCAGGGAAATCCTTGCACTGCAGATCCTCAGATCCAGATTCCTTTTCAACAAGGAGAACAGTGAACAGCACAGTAGTGACAAAACCAACTCTCACTCCATATGCCATGAGACTAGCAGTCAGAGACAGCAGTGCTTTAGATGATCTCACAATGCAGATATATACAGTAGCTATGCGGTTCAAGGAACAAAAGTGCTTAGTGCACTGCTTTTTCCAGGAGAAATTCAAGACAAAAGTTAAAATGTTTAGTGTATTGATTAGATACAATTAACATTATCAGATGTTTCCTATCATACCATATGTTAAATAATATAGCAAATAATTATTTGATACCCTGCATATTTTGTAGGTTTGCCCACTTAAAAAGAAATCAAGGGTCTATAATTTGTTTATCAAAGGTGGATTTTAAATGATAGAGACAGAATATCAACCAAAAATACATGATACAAATGTTATAAATTGAGTTGCAGTTCAGTGAGTAAAATAAGTATTTGATCCCCTACCAACCAACAATAATTCTGGCTCCTACAGACTGGCTATGTGCTCATGTGGTGCACAGAATAGTCCTGTCAATTTAAGAAGGTGCTCCTATCATAACCTTTGATACTGTTTCTCGAAAAATGGAAAATAAATTGGCAACTTCAGTCACAGAGGCACCAGCAGAGCAATCACCAACAATTTGCCCCTCTTTGAAGCTCAGTAAGCTCTGACATGACACCATAACAGCAGACAAAGTGGACGACAAAAGTGAGGCTCCCCACCTGTTAGCTAGGTGTCTCATCACACAGCAGAAACAAAAGAATGTTACATTACTTCCGCTTTCAATATGAAACATTGTCATTTTCACACCTACAAGTCATGTAGTGTTTACATATTTCCCTGCAACCCCTGTAATTAGAGGTGAGGATTGTGCCTGGACTTCCTATCTCTTAGTCAGCTACCTCAATACAATTCTATCTCTGTAATTGATCTCTATAGTCAGAATGATCATACACAATAGGAATTTCAACCAGTTCCTGATGAACCGGCTGAAATTTGTTATGTGGATGGTGCTGTCGCCACCCTCCCACCCAACATCGGTTAACTGAACAATTGAAGGAGATCAAAACTTTTTTAGCTGAACGGTGGCTGCACCCCATCAGATGCAGCACTGTTCAGGTATCCTGACAGTCAAGAGCTGTCAGAATTAATTAGGAGCAGGGGAATAATCTTCCATCCACATTGTATAGCGTGCATAGACCTGAATTGCCACAGGGTGAACAAAAAGACATCTAAGCATGTATGGCCAGGGGTCGGCAATCTTCTCCACATATATGGATCTACAGTATATATATAAAATGTTCACTGTGCGGATGCAGATCTGACAAAAATCCCCATAGTCTGAAGAAAAATACTCCATATTTTTTTTCTGACTGCAAATGACTTACATCCTCATTGCACGTTTGTCGGATCCGCATCCCCATAGTGAATGTTTGATACATAGACCCCTCAGTGTCAATCTACAAGCATTAGACAACTACTGTGCCATTCAACAATAGTGTGCTAAAGCCATATAGATTATTTTCAGTTTTTGCACTCATAGTTGTACTGGCCTGTAAGATGTTAATTTTCAGTTGCACACCCGCTTCTGAATTATCTGTTGTAAATCGGTTTTAAGACAGATTTAACACCATCTTGAAGTGTGAAAAAATCTATTTGCACATATATATGTAATGCAGAGTTTAATGAAAAGGTCACCTTTTTCAAACATTGCAACGTGTCTGGTGAAGTCAATACACTACAGACTAGATCAAATATAATTTTACTACACTTATGTTTAATGGAAAAATATCAAATCATTTTGTAGACACGTGACTATCGATCCTCTAGGTGCCACTGAAATTGGCTTTGTATACTCTCCGTATAGGCAGCATGGGGTAACTGCATGCTGTTGTATTTGTATCGGGAAATGGTGCTAAGCACTGATTGTTCTCCACCAGCTCTTCACAACACCGTACACTGAACGCTTAACGCTTCACAGCCTGTTGGAAAAAATGAGGCCACTGCACATATTTCACAAGGCCTTGCATTGATATGGTTCCAAGGCTAAGTCATTAGGAAGGTTCAATTCTGCAGTAGGACCTAAGTTAGGGACCAATCCACTCAGCAGAGCATGCTATGTGTGAGGCCACCACCACCTACAGAGCCACCCCCATCGATCACCACCGCTCCCCATCCTGAGTTTGCTGCTCCTACTTCTTGACACTCCAAGCTTCATAACCTCAAGTGTTAACTGTGATGTACACTTCGTTTTATAGCCCACAGGTTAACTGTGAATGTACACTTCATTTTCATGTTCACCTCTTATATTGTAAGCTCCAAGGAGCAGGGCCCTCCTATCTCTCTTGTATTGATCTGTGTTGTTGCTGTATTGTCTCCCGTTATATTCTAAAGCGCTGAGCAAACTGTTGGTGCTATATAAATCCTCAATAATAATAATAATCAATACACTGTGCTTACAATAAAATGCTTTAAAAAAGGCCTGGATTCTTTCTTGGATTCACAGAATATAACTGGATACTAACATTTTTAGGTAGTTGATCCAAGGAATATCCAATTGCCTCTCAGGGGATTAGGAAGGAATTTTTTTCCCAGCAGGAGCAAATTGGATCATACTTTGCTGGGGGGTTTTTTTTGCCTTCCTCTGGATCAACTATGGGTGTAGGATTATAACTTTTTCTTTTTTTAATGGTTGAACTAGATGGACTTTTGTTTTTTCAGCCAGACTAACTATGTAACTGTGAGCACACACTCTTCCCTTGTGACTCAGACCAGAAGACCTTCCTGACCAGTAACTTCTTTACCAAATGAAGTATTTAAATTTACAGTTCTGTTCAGACCTCATAAAAGTACATTTGTATGATAGACAGAATCAGCTTGCATTTCATTCTCCTCCATTAAGAACATTATACAGTACTAAGCAGTGGCTATGCTGAGCTGTGGTGTCGTACATTTCGCTGAAGTTAGTTACATCCCCTCAATGTAACACAGAAAGTCCAGCTCCTGGAACCCATTCCAGATACCTGCTAAAGAGGAACTCCTCCCACATAGCCTGCATTACATCATGACACAGAGAAATTGATTTACTAGAACTGGAGAGTGTAAAATCTGAGCAGTTGTGATTTGTAGCCAATCAGCTTCTAACTTCCCAAATGGAAGAAAAATATATTTTAAATATATTCTTCTCAAATATATTAACATATATTTGAAATACTGCAATTGTGGCTGTATTCCATATATTTTAAATAAATTATATATATATATATATATATATATATATATATATATAATATATACTGTATGTTGCCATTTGTTTTTTATATATTACAAAATACATGAAAAATATTTATAAAAATATAGTTTTAAACATATATTCTTCACAATTTTGTTAACATATAAAAAAGTAATTTTAACATATATTTTTACATATATTTGTAAATGCATTCCAAAAATGTAGATTAAATGTATTTGTAAAGACATACAGTATATTTGAAAATGTGTTTTTAAAAACATTTTTCATATATTTTGTAATATATAAAAAAATCCATTTCAACATACAATGTGTGTGTATATGTATGTATATACAGTCATGGCCGAAATTGTTGGCACCCTTGATATTTCTCCAGGAAATCATGTATTTCTCACGAAACGTATTGCATTAACACATGTTTTGCTATACACATGTTTATTCCCTTTGTGTGTATTGGGACAAAACAAAAAAAGGGAGGAAAGAAAGCAAATTCGACATAATGTCACACAAACCTCCAAAAATGGGCTGGACAAAAGTATTGGCACCCTTTCACAACTGCGGATAAATAAGAATGTTACAAGCATGTGATGCTCCTGTAAACTCACCTGGGGCAAGTAACAGGTGTGGGCAATATAGAAATCACACCTGAAAGCAGATAAAAAGGAGAGACGTTCACTTAACCTTTGCATTGTGTGTCTGTCTGTGCCACACTAAGCATGGACAACAGAAAGAGGAGACGAGAACTGTCTGAGGACCTGAGAACCAAAATTGTGGCAAAATATCAACAATCTCAAGGTTACAAGTCCATCTCCAGAGAACTAGATTTGCCTTTGTCCACAGTGCGCAACATTATCAAGAAGTTTGCAACCCATGGCACTGTAGCTAATCTCCCTGGTCGTGGACGGATGAGGAAAATTGATGAAAGATTGCAACGCAGAATAGTCCGGATGGTGGATAAGCAGCCCCAAACATGTTCCAAAGACATTCAAGCTGTCCTGCAGGCTCAGGGAGCATCAGTGTCAGCGCGAACTATCCGTCGACATTTAAATGAAATGAAACGCTATGGCAGGAGACCCAGGAGGACCCCACTGCTGACACAGAGACATAAAAAAGCAAGACTACAGTTTGCCAAAATGTACTTGAGTAAGCCAAAAGCCTTCTGGGAAAACGTCTTGTGGACAGATGAGACCAAGATAGAGCTTTTCGGTAAAGTACATCATTCTACTGTTTACCGAAAACGGAATGAGGCCTACAAAGAACAAAACACAGTACCTACGGTAAAATATGGTGGAGGTTCAATGATGTTTTGGGGTTGTTTTGCTGCCTCTGGCACTGGGTGCCTTGACTGTGTGCAAGGCATCATGAAATCTGAGGATTACCAAAGGATTTTGGGTCGCACTGTAGGGCCCAGTGTCAGAAAGCTGGGTTTGCGTCCAAGATCCTGGGTCTTCCAGCAGGACAATGACCCCAAACATACGTCAAAAAGCACTCAGAAATGGATGGCAAAGAAGCGCTGGAGAGTTCTGAAGTGGCCAGCAATGAGCCCAGATCTAAATCCCATTGAACACCTGTGGAGAGATCTTAAAATTGCTGTTGGGAAAAGGTGTCCTTCCAATAAGAGAGACCTGGAGCTGTTTGCAAAGGAAGAGTGGTCCAAAATTCCGGGTGAGAGGTGTCAGAAGCTTATTGATGGTTATAGGAAGCGACTGATTTCAGTTATGTTTTCCAAAGGGTGTGCAACCAAATATTAAGTTAAGGGTGCCAATACTTTTGTCCAGCCCATTTTTGGGGTTTTGTGTGACATTATGTCATATTTGCTTTTCTGCCTCTGTTTTATATTTGTTCCAATACATACAAAGGGAATAAACATGTGTATAGCAAAACATGTGTTAATGCAATACCTTTTTTGTGTGAAATACTTGATTTTCAGGAAAAATATCAAGGGTGCCAACAATTTCGGCCATGACTGTATATATATATATATATATATATATATATAAATATATTGAATACGGTCACAATTGTAGTATTTTAAATACATGTCAATATATTTAGGAAGAATATTTTTAAAATATATTTTTCTTCCATGTGGGTACAGCTTGTTCAATTAAGCTTTGACCATAAAACCTTGAAGTTGATTGGCTACCATGCACAACTGCACCAGATTTTGCACTCTCCAGTTTTAGTAAATCAGCCCCAAAACGTCCTTATTGATTGCTTCCCATCCCTGCACCACACAAAATCCTGCCCCCTCCTGCATGCATCACTTCAGAGACAGGAAATGATACATGCAAGGGGAGACACGCCACAGCACCAAACATTAACTCCTGCAATACCAATTTAACCCTTTGTTAGACAAATGCATTTTTAATATGTTAGGAACCTGTCTACAACCATGTCCGTGAGCTGACAACCAGGGTATTAGTACACTTCAATATGGTTTTTATCTACAGTTGGATCCAGTTCCTCCTAACTTCATCTCTCCAATAAGGAGAAACAAGGCTGTTCAACTGCCTGTTCAATTTAGAAGTATACTAGCCATTGTACCCAACATACTTCTATTTATCTCCATTAACGAATGCAGATTTTAAAAAAATGACATAAACAACTTGAGATAATTGTGATAGCATAAAATATTAACTGTAATAAAATATTAAATGTATATGATTTCCAGCTTCTCTGACTTTTTTCCTGCAGAGGGATGCCAATATGCAATGCCATTCTTCTGTGTGATTACGGAATAAAGAGTGATGCCTTGGCCTCACTTCTACCTCTTATGTTTAAATATTAATATGCTGGAGGTCACTACCATCCACTAATTAGATTTTTGCCATAGACCTTGATGTAGCTGCATGACAGACAAACAGTAACAGAATTGCATTCTTTATAATTAGATGTGGGGCCAGTTTCTCCCCTGACTAATAAATATTATCACAAATTTGCTGAGAAAGGTCTGTAAGGCAATACCGGCCAGATTAGCATATTCCTTAGAAGCATAAATGATCACCTTCAATTTGACATACAGTCACAACGGCCAGTATGTGGCATGCAAGAGAGGGTTTTTTACGGTTTTAGGGGATCGGTTGTTTTCACAATGGAATCCTAGGTAACAAAGTATCTATTGAAACAAATTAACATAAACTATGTTTCTGGGTTTTGCTAGTGTATTAAAAAAAATCCCCCCGACACTCATTGCCAAGCTTGGAATCAGCGATGCATATTGCCTGACAGTGGTGGATTATAATAGGGATGTATTAGACTAGAACTCTCCAGTTATGTTAGTATTAAATCACATTTAAAAAAACTATAGCACATGAAACCATGGAAATTCACAATAATTCCTGCTCTTAAAAGTTCTCCAATGCAAGTAGTGGAAGGATGACTTACAGTGTTAGCCAATAGCTTACTGGTCTCTTAATGGGTTTTCGGTATACAGTATAATCCAAATGGCAACCTCTTTTCTCTACCCAGTGGACATTCTGTTAAACAAATCTCACCTAGGTCTGTTATTTCTTGTTACTTTCTGATTTTGGTTTATGTTAGGATGTTGAAGAGGCCCCTCCAGGGCTCCCAACATACACTGAGGACAGAAGGTAAAGTAATCTCTCACAAGCAACTGCCCAGCACCTTATACAGCGGGGCTTTAAAAAAAAAAAAATGAATTAGAGCATGTCCTAGTTGGGTCATCTATAGTGTAGCTGAGCCCTGAGACCTGAAGCTGTTAACACTACAGAGCCAGAAGTTCAGCCACATGAACAGGGCAGGCATCCATACACTGAAACCAAAGAAATTAGGATGTGCACAGAAACCTGTGTATATTACAACTGCACACAACAACTGCAGAAACTTGGAAAGGTTTCTTCACAGTGAGAGCTGTGAAAATGTGGAATAGACTCCCTCAAGTGTTGGTTCTGGCCAGCACCGTGTATTGCTTTAAAAAAGGCCTGGATTATTTCTTAGATACACAGAATATAACTGGATACTAACATTTATAGGTAAAGTTGATCCAGGGAATAGCCGATTGCCTCTCAGGGGATCAGAAAGGAAATTTTTTTCCAGCAGGAGCAAATTGGACCATGCTTTCCTAGGGTTTTTTTTTTGCCTTACTCTGGATCAACTGTGGGTATAGGATTATGCAACTTTTTTCTTTTTTTTTTAATGGTTGAACTGGATGGACTTTTGTCTTTTTTCAGCCAGACTAACTATGTAACTATGTAACTAATGGTCCACAAAGTCCTCACACAGACAAATGGCATTAACAAAGTTGTCAGGAATATTGTATAGCAGATGCTCACTTCTGTGCAACATGTGCTCATTCCTATGCACTTGTGCAGAATCGTGCACATAGAAGCCTAAGAAGAGGAGCAAGGACTAGAAAGCGCACACGGACAAACATTGGCACATATGTGCGAGCACGTGCGTGCACACATAGACGTGCACACGCATCCTCAGATTGTGGCATCTAGCAGCCTATTTAAACTGAGAGTCTGCCTGGCTTCAGTGCTGGATTGTCTTCAGCTCTAGTTCCTGTGTTTCTGGTTCTTGAAAGTCTGCTAACTTTGTTCCCACCTCTACCTGTTAAGTCTGCTGCTCACTTGTGTTACCGACCTCGGCTTGGATTCCTGACTATATCTCTGCCTTCTGACTTTGTACCTCACTGCCATCGCATTACCAACCTCTGCCTATTTCTGATCTTGAACTTGATCCTGACCCTGCACCTGTCTGCCTGGCTGCCACTGGACAAGGCTTGTTCTCCATACTACCATTAGAAGGACTCCTGTGCTGCCAAGCTTTGTTCCACTACAACAGCTTCCTGGCACCTGCACTCTTCCACTGCCTTAGCAGTCCCTGTCTCCACTACTTGGGTTGCTTGGACGGGAATTGCGCAAGAGGCCACCCTCATCATCTCGGGCTCCACTGTCAGGTACGTGACAAAAGTCCATAAATTGGGCAGTCTTGACAAAGGGGTCTTTCCCTAAAATGCGTAGACACACCCACCTCCGTGATCTCCCTTACACACCTTCGGCTTCACTCCACTGCATGCTTATGTGTATATACAAATGCCTCTGATCAGTGTAGGATGCTGGATCTCCTATCACTGCATCAGTCTGTGTATGCTGGGAAAACATCTGATGTTGATACTCGCTGTTTTTTCTTGGACTCTGTAAGCAGCCATTTTTTATCCTTTTTATCTAATAAAGCAGGCTATACTACACTGTGTGCACAATTATTAGGCAAGTAAGTATTTTGACCAACTCATCGTTGTTATGCATATTGTCCAACTCCAATCTGTATAAACTTGAATGCTTATTGGATTTAAGCATATCAGGTGATGTGTATTTGTGTAATGAGGGAGGGTGTGACCTAAGTAGATCAACACCCTATATCAAGGTGTGCATAATTTTTAGGCAGCTTCTTTTCCTCAGGAAAAATGGGCCAAGAAAGAGATTTAAATGACTCGTTCAGAGGGATGCAGCACTCTTGAAATTGCTAATACATTGGGGCAATTGACAATACTGACGCAAATGAATTGCCAAAGATTTGAGAAGAATCAAACTTGAAGCTTTTAGGAACCCATTATCTTCCGGTGAGGTTGTAGTACCCTCCTAGTTTAGCTAGAGATAGCTAGACTCCAGTGGTTAGACAGGGGCTGAGCAGCAGCCTAAGTTTAATAGCCAGAGAGGGGTCAAATTATGGTCAAGGCTGAGGGGCTCTGCAGGACAGCCCCTCTGGAATTTCCCCCTGCTTTAGGGCTTTTGGAAGAAGGCCTTTGAGCCAGTGAGTGAATCTGAGGAGTGGCTAGCTGCACTCTTGAGTGGTCCTAGCCAATCCCCAACAAAAGGTTGGCAAGGGGCTGGAAACCCTTAAAAAATTTTGGAGCTTGCTCAGTGACAGGAGTGTGGGAGAGGAGTTAGGTGGAAGAAGGAGAGAGGAAGAAGTGAGGCTGTGAGGAAGGAGGCTGCCAGGAGGCCTAGTGGGATGGGGCCTGCCTGCGAGCCTGGAGTTGGAAAGGTGGAAAGCTTGGAACTCACTGGCCCCCTGAGAGAGGACCACCTGTATGGCAGGGAAGGGGCATCCCAGCTTATAGGTCTGGTAGCAGCAGCCCACCCACAAGCAGTACAGGAAAGGATCTGAATGAGTACACCTACACCCGCTGGGCAGATAGGTGAAGGAACACTCTGGTGGGAAACCAGATTAGCCCCCTACTTGTGACTGTTCACCTATTTAAAGGGACAGGAATTGGATCCCCTGCTCAGGGATACCTCCATATTGCTAGGTGAAGACGAGAAGTTCAAGGGTGGTACACTAAAGAGGCGCTAGCTGGCTCTCAAACAGAGACAGTGCTGCAGAGAAGGCTTGTAAGTAGTTCCAGGAAGTTGTCCACAATTTTTTGGTACCCTTGGGCATCCTGTACACCCCTAACCCTCTTCCAGTTCAAAATACCCTAACTAAAACAACAAAACAATAGCTCAAGGACTAATTTCTGACTCTGGACGGAAGCCTGTGTGAAGATGTGTGATGCTTGGCTGTGCAGGACCACAGGGAGACCCAAATCATCAGCAAATCCTAAGGGGGTAGTGCTATACTGTCATATTCCAGAACTGCAACCTACCTTGAGTGCCCAGAAGAACAAGGTGTTCAGTCCTCAGAGACATGGCCAAGGAAAAGAAGGCTGAAACCTGCCACCACTGAACAAGACACATAAGTTAAAATGTCAAGACTGGGCCAAGAAATATCTGAAGACAGATTTTTCAAAGGTTTTATGAACTGATGAGATGAGAGTGACTCTTGATGGACTGTATGGATGGGCCTGTGGCTGGATCAGTAATGGGCACAGAGCTGCACTTCTACTCAGACTCCAGCAAGGTGAAGGTGGGGTTCTGGTATGGCCTGATATTATTACAGTAATAATACCAGCCCATACCTAAATCCCAAAAAATGGAGTGACTCTGATCTACAAAGTTACTGGCACTACTGTAATGTCCAGCTTGAGAAGGACAGAACAAAACTACACCTGGGCTGGACATTACAATAGTGTCCGTAACTTTTAACTTTGTATTGAACATTTTTGATTTGAATGGGAAGGCTACAAGTTTCATCTGGCATGGTGACAAAGGGACTTATGGATCACAATAGAGCATGAGCTTTCCCCACTTGTGGGCCATTGTTTACTTCCTCCAGCCCCATAACAGATTGTTTGCATGTCCGCAGGAAACGAACTAGGGGTAAACTTTGCAGGGGCCTGTGCACAGCACCCATAATTAATTGATCGTGGTTGCAATGCTCTGCAGACTTTAATGGAAAAATAATAAGTGTACCTTTTTTCTTATCAATGTGGGTGCATTTATTCATTTTCTGCAAAAGGTGGGCTATACCTTTCAGTTTGTATACATTTTAAAATAATCAGCTGTGTTTATTGGTGCCCGAACCTTCTGCGCACAATTCTTTAAAATCCTTTTTGGGATTACTCCACTGTTACATTGTCCTAATTTCACTTAACTTTCGGAACCTAAGCCCTGATGAAAAGGGACCTTCTGAACCCCTGACATGTGTTGACTTTTTATTGAACTTAATCTTTATTAAAATAAAGTTCAGGACTTTGCAAACCTTTCTGTGCCAAACTCTAGCAATAAAGGCATGACAGGACTTCTATCTTCCTCCTCTCCAAAACTAAATGAAAAGTTTTGGATTTGAATAGTTTGTAATAGGCAATCATAGGTGGAGGTGTATTCAAACCATCATACAAGATTCTATGCACTGGTGCCTTGAATAAAGACTCAAATGATAAATATTCATACATGCTGTGTCTTTATTCCTGTGACAGCATAACTAACAGATTCTTTTTTTGACATATTGTTTAGCTTGACGCATGCATGTCATTGCTAAGCAAATTGATCACATTCATTTTCATTCTTTTTATGTCAGGAAAATGTTGGCATGCCCATTCTATGGTGCACATTATAGAAGCAGCAGGCACAAAGACAACATAGTTTCGATATTTAATACCCAGGGCAAATTAGCACTGTACCATAAGCAATGAACATAGTTCAATGATTACAATTGTTAAGTGCACAAAAGCTAATGCTTATGCAAGCCCGCAATGCTTGCATACCTTATATTTGTTTTTTGTTTTTTTAATTAATGTAGAATATTAGGCCGACTGACTTTATCCTCTATGATAAATGGGTAGAATATTGGTTGTGTGTTTACCTAAATCCTGGGAAAGGAGTTTTTGAGCATTACTTCCAAATCATTTAAAATTCCAATTTTCTTTATATATATTTATACATTTAAAGGTGATATTAAACAGATTAATGAATACAGTTTTCTATTTTTTTAAGTAAAATTAGATTTTTCTATTTACACATGATGGCAGTGAATGGCACCAGCCTACATCTAGGCATCACCAGCAAAACTTTGTGGAGGATGGATCTTTACCCAAAATGTGACTAGCTACTGTCCATGGCATATACAATATACATATGTATATATGTGTATATATATATATATATATTTAATAAAATAAATATAAATATGAGAATGTAATCTAAAGTAAGGTAAATGGTGTATAGTACACTGCTCCAAAAAATTAATGGAACACTTTGAAAACACATCCGATCTCAATGGGGAAAAATATCATGCTGGATATCAATACCGATATAGACTGGGTAATGTGTTAGGAATGTAAAGATGCCCCATTGTTTGATGGAAATGATAATCATCAACCTACAGAGGACTGAATTCAAAGACACCCCAAAAATCAAATTGAAAAAATTATGCAGCAGGCTAGTCCATATTGCTGAGATGTCATTGCAGCAGCTCAAAATGAACAATGTTACAGGCAGCATAACGTTCTCCACGGCTTCTCTAGACCCTTTCACATCTGGCACAGGGTGAACCTGCTCTCATGAAAAGCACAGGGAGCCAGTGGCAGACCTGCCAATTCTGGTGTTCAATGGCAAATGCCAATCAAGCTCTATGGTACTGGGCAGTGAGCACTGGGCCCACTAGAGAATGTCAGGCTCTCAGGCCACCCTCATGAAGTCTGTTTCTGATTGTTTGGTCAGAGACATTCACACCAGTGGCCTGCTGGAGGTCATTTTGTAGGGATCTGGCAGTGTTCATCCTGTTCCTCCTTGCACAAAGGAGCAGATACTGGTCCTGCTGATGGGTTAAGGACCTTCTACGGCCCTGTCCAGCTCTCCTAGAGTAACTGCCTTTCTCCTGGGATCTTCTCCATGCTCTTGAGACTGTGCTGGGAGACAGAGCAAACCTTCTGGCAATGGCACGTATTGATGTGATATCCTGGAGGAGTTGGATTGCCTGTGCAACCTCTGTAGGATCCAGGTTTCGCCTCATGCTAGCAATAGTGACACTGACCCTAGCCAAATGCAAAACTAATGAAAAACAGTCAGAAAAGATGAGTAGGGAAAAAAATGTCAGTGGCCTCCATCTGTAAAACCATTCCTGTTTTTGGGGTTGTCTCATTGTTGCCCATCTAGTGCACTTCGTGTTAATTTCAATAACACCAAAGCAGCTGAAACTGATTAACAACCCCCTCTGCTACTTAACTGATCAATATCCTAGGAGTTTAATTTTTGAGCTATAAACAAAAAAAAAAATATGTATATATTTTTTACTTTTTGCTATAAAACATATCCGATAAAAAAATTTGAAAACCAAATTTCATCATAAGTTTAGGCCAAAATGTATTCTGCTGAAAAACAATCACGGGGAATCTCCAGCCGGGACCAGGTAATTGACATCCCTAGCTGCCAATGGCACTGCAGGTAGGGTGGCGCATATGCCCCCTACCCAGAAATACATATCACGTATATGTATGTGATTTTGCGCAGCCCTGCCGCCCTGTAGCAGTAATTCTACTATAGGCCAGCGGGAAAGCAGTTAAAGAAGAATTACAGCTTTCCTTAAAAAGTATGTGCAAAGCAAAAAGTGCAATGTACATGCAAAGTCCTACAAATACCTGTTGATCCTGCCAGTAAAGTCCACCTAACACAGCTTTCTGTGACTGTATTAAAGTAATCCTGAACTGCTCCTGAATTCAGAGCAGAGTTGGCGCTCTTATGTAGGCTGCCCCTGCTTGCAAGACAGTGGGATGAAAAGTGTTGCAAGGGGTGTGATTATTAGCATTGTCACTGTTGATTCACAAGTCCTGCAGATTGTCACTTAGCATCTGGCCACACCCTGTCCTGCCCATTGCTTTCTGCAATGATAGCAATACAAGAGAAAACACCAACAATCTCCTCTGCACTTGCTAGATCTCATGCAATCGTATGCAATTTTGATTGGATAATGTATGGGAGACTTACAATAAGACTTACAATAATTGGAAAACACAATCAACATGTGGATCTACAAAACTACATATAGGTAATAAAACCATCAACAATTTGTGTGTAATGGTATATGCATTTAAAATATACACATAAAAAAAATATATATTTTAAAAAATATATGTATGTACATTTATAATCCCGGAGGTAATAATTAATTAGTTTGCTGCTAACACCACTGGTTGGGGAAGGCTGCTTTCTGAGCGGGCTGGGGACCCAAGTGCTACAAAAGAGAAAAGGGATGGGGAGAGAGGTGCCAAGTCGCCAATAGTGTAGCAAATTTTCTTGAATAAAAAAGGGTATACAATTATGCACTCACAGACATCGCTGGTAATGAGCATTGGACCAAGCTCCAAATGGAGACATCAGTACAGAGTCCAGTCCACATCAGTGCCACTGTCAGGAGCACTGTGAAGCCAGCCTCCAAAACGTGTTCTGATTGGTCACAGACGTTTGACAGCTCCTTGGATAGCTCTCCAACAGATCTGGCCTCCAGCTGGAGCTCCCCAGGTGGCTTGCTTGGATCCCTGCTTTGGCTTCACAGTGCTCCTAACAGTGGCACTGATGTGGACTGGACTCTGGACTGATGTCTCCATTTGGAGCTTGATCCAATGCTCAATAGCAGCGATGTCTGTGAGTACACAATTATTGCATTTTATACCCTTCTTTATTCAATGAAATTTGCTACACTATTGGCAGCTTGGCACCTCTTTCCCCATCCCTTTTCTGGATTGATAGCATTGCTATCAATCAGGGTCGGACTGACCATTTGGAAACTCGGGCACTGGCCGAGGGCCCTGGGTCAGTAGGGGGCCCCATGAGATGCCCCTGGTACCTTTTTCATAGGCTTTTTGAGTTTGGGCAAGGATACAGGGGCCCCATGATCCCCTATTGCCCGGGGGCCCCATGAGTTGTCAGTCCGCACCTGCTATCAATCCAGAGCTGCAGTGTCTGAGAGGGGAAACGTGACCATCACAATTGACGGAGGAGTAGGCTCAGTCAGGGAAGGTAAAGTACATTTTTTGCTTATTTTTTGAGGCTTTTGCATCACATAGTAACTGAATTTGGCATATGTTTTATACTGGAGTGTTTAGCTGGACTTTAAAAAGATAGAAGGATTACAATGATTTATGCGGGTTTATTGAAAGGCAAATAGACTGTTCACTTTGCAAAGGTAGTTGAACTTTTCAAGGGAATTTGCCGCAGAGCATAGTGAATGAGGGATAGCTCTGCTGACTCCCATCATTCAATCATGTGGAGCAAATTTTTTATTATTTTCCTTTCACATGATTAGGTATTCCTTGCAAAGTGAAACTTCACCGCGATCACTAAGCTCTAGAGCAAATTCCCTTGCAACGTGTAATGTGCACAGCCTATTTGCCTTTAGTAAATCAACCTCATAGTGTCTATGCTACATGAAACACGGCAATGAAACTAATGGCTAATTAGAACAAAAATGAACTATAAAGCCCTTAAAGATCTGGTAATAATTCTCTAGTACTTCCTAACCATTAATTGTTTCATTAACCAAATTAGCAGTAATATAATCTAGAGAATTGTCTAATACAGGAGGGCAAGGTATAATTAGTGACGCTAATCCAGCCAGAGTCGTGTTTTCCAGCCTACCAATTATATTAATAAGAGATGATCCTTTGTGTGGAATCTAATTTAGCCATGTCCATTCCCCGGTTCCAAAAACAGAACCAAACAAACCTCTGCCACTTGACTATTTTTACCTCTGGGAAAAGGGAACAAAATAAATATGAATGCTGATTATATTGTGATTAATGGCGTTCATCATGAATTTTCCTACGTACTTTAAGATGCAGAACTGGGGGACTGATTAGTAGGAACAATGGAAAAGGACAGCTGGGGCCAAGGTAGGTTTAGATACACTGTTTACAAGCACCGTAGATTCTTCTGCTGATCCCAGGGAATTGTTACTGTATGCACATGCATGAACATAAGGTTTAATCACCATTAATAGCATTGCTGGGTCTCATAGTGAATGTGGATGACGGAGAAAGGTTTGCTGTCTGTTTTAATTTTAAGGTGTTTGAATTGTTATATTTTAAGGAAGGGAAAGGGAAAGGGGAAAGGGGAAAGGAAAGGGAAGAGGAAAGGGAAAGGGGAAAGGAAAGGGAAAAGAAAAGGGAAAGGAAAGGAAAGGGAAAAAGGGGAAGGGGAAAAAGGGAAAGGAAAGGGAAAAGGGAATGGGAAAGGAAAGGAAAGGAAAAAGAAAAGGGGGAAGGGAAAGGAAAGGGAATGGAAAAGGAAAGGAAAAGGAAATGAATGGAAAGGAAAGGGAAAAGAAAGGGAAAGGGAAAGGAAAGGAAAAGAAAGGAAAAAGGAAAGGGAATGGGAAAGGAAAAGGGAATGGGAAAAGGAATGGAAAGGAAAGGAAAAAGGGAAAAGAAAGGGAAAGGAAAGGAAGAGAAAGGGGAAATGAAAGCAAAGGGAAAAAAGGGAAGGGAAAAGAAAGGGAAAAGGGAATGGGAAAGGAAAGGGAAAAGGAAAGGAAATGGAAGGGGGAAAGGAAAGAGGATAGGAAAGGAAAGAGGAGAGGAAAGGAAAGAGGAGAAGAAAGGGGAAAGGAAAGAGGAAATGGTATCTTTAGTTTTTACAGTCAATGTAGTATGTTTTTTGTTTTTTAACAGAGGTGAGAAGGCAGAATATAACAGTCTTGATATAAAAATTATTATGACACTTAACCACTTGCATTTTATTAAAATTTTCTAAATGGACATGTTTGAGATGATCTGTAAAAAGTTATTCTAACATTGACTGTTAAAAATAATATTTAAACCCTTCAAAGAATGAGAGATGAATAAGAACAATGAATGAAACATCACACAAAGTACTCTTACATTTTCCACTCTCAAACTCAGATCTAGAGTTTCTGCCAGTTTTCTGGCAGCTTTGTAATTTAGAGTATATCTAAAGCCAACATTTTTCAGTTTTGGATAGAGTGGGTAAAGTTTAGAATCCCTGCAAATTTTCTCTTTTTGCTGTGTCCCTCCTACATAGATTTCTCCTATCCCACAGGCAAAACAGGTAACCCCTTAAAAGTGAGGGGTAACTACAACAGGTGCCTGCATTCGGTATATTTTTCCTAATTTTCTGCTCCACCAACAACTGTAAAATATTGTATTTCTCGTCACTTTCTGTTCTTGCGACTGTGGTCACCAGGACAAATAAAGATGGCAAATCTCCCCAGCAAAGACATAAACAACGATAAGAAAACATTTCTATAAAACGTTCTGTGGTTCCAGTAGGAAGATTTACTCTCATTTCTTGATGCTACTGGCAATGCTACTACAAGGCCATTAGATTCCACACACTTGCCCGTGTCTCCTAAAGATTTCCACCTAAGAGATTACATCACAGTCCCTATTGAATTTTAACAAGCAAGCTTGAGCCCTGATGGAGAGGGAAGCTTTACCTCCAAAACACGTTGGATACTTCTTTTCTGCTGGTTGTGACTTTGTCATGAAAAATAAAGGCTATAAGGACTTTTAATTGATCATTTGCACTTGATTGCCTCTATTTATCTGCTCTCCTAAGTTCCCGCCCAACCAATAGCAAAATGGTGGCCGACTTTCATCGATCCGGGTAGGCGTCATATGATGTCCATCCAGATCGCACCTCGCGTGTGCCTGCGGGGCTGCGCTGTTGTGAGATCTATTACCGGCTGTGTCCCTTAGCCCTGTTGTCAGTACCATGTGACCGCTGTGACCAATCACAGCAGGTCACATGAAAATTGTAAACAATGGATGGCTTTCTTTCATGCCATCCATTGTATACAATTGTGTCACTAGCTATGATTGGTCAAGGTAATCACATGGTACAGACTGGGCCAATCGCAGCCCATCTGTGTCATGTGATTACCTGTGGCCAATCACAGCTAATCACAACAAAAAAACCTGAATGAATCGATATCATTCAGTTAAATGCTTGCTTATAGAAATGAAATTCTTTGCTATAAGCAATCATAATGTGTAAAAAAATAAATAAATTCTGATCACTTCCCCAGAGTAGTACAGTAGCACTTCCCCAGAGTATGGTAACATTATACTACTCTGGTCACAGTGTGTTATGAAAGAAAAATCGTCAAAAGAAGAAAAAAATTTAATAAAAGTCTTTTTAAAAATTGAAAAAAATTATAATTTTTTTGTCATACTGACACCAGTCAGTGTCCCTGATCACTGCCATACCAGTTACATGATGACGCTGTACTGCACTGGTGACAGTATGTAAAAAAAATAATTCTTCCTTTTCCAAACATTTATGGCAAAAATATTACAATTTGAAGAACCTCACCACACCTCTTTCTAGATACCTCTGACTGTTTACTTTTCAAAAAGGGGTCATTTGGGGGATATCTGTACTGGCCTGACATTTTTGGGCCTCGAGAAATTAGATCGGCCGTCAGTACTTCAGGATTGATCGATTTTCAGCTATATATAATAGTTTGTGGACTCTATAACTTTCCTACAGACTAAATAAAATATACTGATGGGGTTATTTTCACTAAAGAAATGTAGCAGAATACATTTTGGCCTAAACTTATGAAGAACAACTATTTATTTGCTAAATTTTTATAACAGAAACTAAAAAAAACATGGCTTATTTTCAAAATCTTTGGTCTTTTTAAATTAATTTTGCAAAAAATAAAAAACCCAGTGGTGAATAAATACCATCAAAAGACAGCTCTAGTTGTGTGAATAAAATGATCATTTAGTTTGCGCACAGCGTTGCATGACCGCACAATTGTAATTCAAAGTCCAAGAGTGCTGAAAGCTGAAAATTTGCTTGGGCAAGAAGGGGGTAAAAGTGCCTGGCATTAAAGTGGTTAAGCAGGATGGGCCCTACTTTGGTGGGTCTGTCCTTCCACTTTGTGTCTCCCATTTGACAAGAACTACTATCAACTTGCCCAGGCAAATGTTCAGCTTTCAGTACTGTCTCACTTTGACAATTGCGCGGTCATGCAACACTGTACCTAAATTACATTTTTATCATTTTTTAGACAAATAGAGCTTTTTTGGTGGTACTTAATCACCATTGTGTTTTTTATTTTTTGCTAAACAAATGGAAAAATATTGAATATAGTGGGAAAAAAACTTTTTTCTTAGTTTTCATTATACCATTTTGCAAATAAGTAATTTTGCTTCACTGATGTATGCTGATGAGTCTGCATTGATGAGCACTGATAGGCAGCACTGATGGGCACTGCTGAGACTGCACCTGAACTGATGGGCACAGATGAGGCTGCACTGATAAGGTGGCACTGATATGCTGCACAGATGGACACTGATATGCTTCACTGATGAGCACTGATGTGCTGCACAAATGGACATTGATATGCTACTCTGATGGGCACTGACATGCTGCACTGATAACCAGGGCAGTGATGACCAGTGCCCTGATTATCAGTGTAAATGTCCCCTGCAACAGGAAAGTTGGTTATCCGTTTTACTTTCCTCAGACAATGACAGCGCTGAGGAAAGGAAATGCTCATAACCGGCATTTGTTTGTCTGCGATTGGACACAGCTGATTACATGGTAAAGACCCAATGTCATTGGCTCTTTACCCTGATCAGTGATGTGCTGTGTCCCCCAGACACAGCTCACCACCGATTACCATGCTGCATTCCCCTCGGGGGCGTGCATGCGCAGCAAGAATGAAAGGAGGTCATATGACATCAACTCAGAACGAGAGCAGCCCAGCCCAGCAATCATTGTAAAATAGGCCGGGCGGGAACCAGTTAAACAAATTACACTAGGTGCTGATTTATGCCCCTTCCACATGGGATTTGACCTATTGGGACATAAAAGAATGAAGTTTAACCATACCTCCAAGAATGACCATTAAACCATAAATGCAATGCTTGTGCTTTTACCTTTTTTATTATTTTTATACAGGAATTATATAGCGCCAACAGTTTGCACAGCATTTTACAATATACATTTACTTAGTTAAGGTCTATTCAACAAGGTGAGTAAAGTTTCAATGGATGTGGAGTAGTACATGGAAGGTGTTAAGAAGTTGATTTACAGATATTTGTTGGTTTGGACTTACGTTATACACCTTATTATACCTGGATCTGAGAGTCTGCAAATGTGAAGTGGCACATAAGAGTGCACACCCTTTACAATCTTAAACACTTAACCGTCAGAGATTCAAGTGACTGTGACCTCAGATCTGAGTTTGAGGGTGGAATAATGTAAAACAGTATCCTGTGTTATGTTTCAATCTTGGGTGAAAGTTGTGTGAATCTTAGATGAAAACATTAATGAATATACCCCTATAAGTAAAAAAAATTTCATTGGGCTTTTACAGTCAGATATTTTATTTGTTGAATATTTTGCTCTCAAGCACTGTTTTATTAGTTGTACTGTCTCCATTAAATCCAGCAACACGCTTAGTAGATGTTCCCTTGCATCATATTAAAGAGAATTATTCATAAATGGATTTATTAGGAAAGGCTGAAAAGGTATGACTGATAATGTGTGCTGATACTGTTCACTGTGTCAGTAGCTTAAGCCACACAAAGGAAAGAAGAGTCTTTCTGATTTCTTTTGAAGGTCCTTGAAAGCATGAATGGCAATGAAAGGATGAATGAAGACTATGACAAGGGAACATATAGAGTTCAAGATCGCAAATAGATGTGGTAAATATAGAGATCCATTCAATAAGTCATCAGGCACCTTTAGACCTCCACCTTCAGCGATCGAACTTGAGGGAGGAAAATCCTAACTATTAGAACGATGTTCATCAGCCAGTCACCATTGTTCCCCAAGACACGACTTGTGCTGTTTGGATAGACATGTAGCTCAATAAAAAAAAATATGAATATGCATGTCTGGGATTTAATCTCAGAAACAGAAAAAAATATCTCCATCTAGAAAAGGTGGAATTGGGTGTCTAATGAAAACTTATACAGTATGCATTCATTTTTTTCTAATTACTTGGAGGTCAATAATATTGTATTCTAGCATGTCAGGATTAGTAGTTTGTGCCATTATTGGCATGTGTTGTATTCTCACCCTGTCAGAGCAGCAATGTCAGCTCAGTGTCGATTTAAAAGGTCACCATGAAGGTTGGCCTGTCTCCTGCCTGAGGTCAGGGCTGGTAACTTTAATTTTTCAGTCTTTTTTCCTTTATTTTTGCCACGTTGTCGGTAACAAAATTCCTGTCCCAGGGTGACAACACTCTCTCTCTCTACTGTATCAATGAGACAATATGTTGTCACCCAAAGGCATTTACTAAAAATGGAAAGTGCAAACTCTGGTTCAACTCTGCATGGTAGCCAATCAGGTTCTGACTTCAGCTTCTTCAGTTAAGTGTTATTAAACCAAGAACCCTGCACTCCCTCTCTCTGGTCTCCCACAGTACACAGAATATGGAAATGCAATTATTTTAGTAAATATAAAGTGCTAAATAATTTTTCTCATCAGCAGTTAGAGCTGTTTTGTGACTGCTATCAGTGTCCAGCACAGCACTAGCTAAAGCTTGTAGGAGGAGTTTTCATTCTGCTATAGGAGGATACAGAACCCCTGACCTTTGTCTAGACAGTGCTGATTGGCCCTGTGCTGATCACATGCACTCTCCCAAGACAAAAAAAAATATCTCTAGCAATAGACACAAAACTGAGCATGTGCAGAATGACTCCAAACAATATGTCTTATCAAGAGATAAGAGGGGGACACTGGAAGAAAGGGAGGATCAGAGAAGTCAGGATCAAACAGCCTTTTTACAAAATGCAGAGGATTAACCCATTAAGTGAATATAACAAGCATTATTTTACTGTTGTGGGTTTAGTAACACTTTAAGGTTTGACAAAAAAAATCTGGAAGCTTATTGATTTCTATGCAGAGCTGCACCAGATTTTGCACTCTCCAGTTTTAGTAAATCAGGAGGCTATCCTTGTGAGCAAGTCATGAGTGGTGAACCGAATCAAGGAAAGTTGGTTTTTGGGTGGAGACATTACTGTATGCAGTCAATTCTTTGATTATTAAAAAATTATGCAAGAGGAGCTAAGTTTAGTGTGGCTGATGTTCTTTCACACTCATTATTGTATTCCATTTGAATTCAGTCTGAGTCGCCATAGCTTGGCTTTTCTTTAAGTACTTTAATTTGCTTTCCAGTCCTGATTTTAAGGGTGTTAACCTGCAGTATGTTATCACATTTCATAATCAAAATAAATTCTTAGATTAGTATTCAGTGTATCAATTCATTGCATTATATATCATCATTAAATCCAATGAAGAAATCATGAGTGGAATGATCACTGACATCATTATTCTTTGTTTCTCTGGTGCATACATATTAGATAATAGCTTCACTTCCATCTCTCCTTCACATTTCAGGGTCAAAATGTTGAGTTTATGGAGCATTTAACAACCATGCCAGGACTGATATGACATTAGCTTTATGAGTGAAGGGGGCAAGCACAAAATCCTTTACGAGTTCATATTACCCTTTTACTATGATTTAATGAGAAGTCTTTTCCTGGGAAATAAATAGCCCAATATCTGCCTTCTGTGTCTAGAGATTAGAATGAACAGAACCTAGATATATCATACAAGAAGGCACTTAAAGTCTCATGATCATAAACATGCTGAGTGGATGAAAGAAAACCACAAGTCATACTGTTACACTTCATAACATCTTTATAGTATATTTCAGTAATGTTTCAGACTCGTGTACAGTGAAAGAAATGTTCCCTTAAGTTCTCCATAAGCTGTAATGGCCCCAGACATCCATAAAACAATTTTTTTTTTCACACTGCTGGTTCGTAGTTCCTTCTTTGTTTCTCCATGCCGGAGTATGAGAAGTTGTGCATCCTTAACATGTTCCTTAACATTAAAGTGGTGGAGCACTGGACTATCAAGCTTGGCATAGATTACAAATAAATCAAATGAC